>NC_133953.1:7770718-8081147 GCF_031877795.1 Strix aluco | reverse complement strand
TTTCCCGCGAGCCCGGCGGGGATGCTGAGCAGAACTTTTCTCCCTTTTTTTTCGCCCACCCCATGATATCTGGGGGTGCTCAATGTTATATACAGAGAGAACATGTTTCTCTCTAACATTATACACATAAAATGTTCAACCTGCGGGCGTTATGGGACACCCCCAATGCTGGTCTTGGGGGCCTGGGGCTGCAAACTGCCTTAAAAAGCCCAATTTTGGGGTGACGGGGAGCACAGCATCTCCTACACTTCCTGATGCCACCAGCTCCCCCATTAACCTTTCCCATAATTAGCCGCGAGCAATTAACTTTTGCCCCTAATGAAGGAATCTCAGCGCAAGGAGTTAAATAAAATAGGAGGGAGGGGAAAAATAAAATAAGGGGGAATCCCGATCCCCAAATCCATCTACTCCATATGGCTTACACCCTCCCAAAAGTGTTATTTTTTAACCCAAATCACCACAAAATCCAATTAATTCACCCAAATCCCTCTTCCCCATCCACGTGGGGCTGAAAACAGCCCCCAAAATATCAGACCCCAAAGGTTTTGGGGTGTTTTTTGTTTTTGTTGTTTTGTGGTTTTTTTTTTCAGGGAGCACCCCCTCTTCTGCGAGGGGACGATGCCAAATCCGCCGAGTCAGCACTTTGGGAGGCGTGACGCCCAAAAGTTTCGCCAAAGCCAGGTCTACCAAGCCCCGCACCCGTTCTTCCCCACTCCCCTCCCAAAACCTTCGAGGATTTAAAGGTAAAATAAGTCTAAAAAAGCAAAATTAAGCCATTTCCCCTCCTATTTTCTGCTTCTCCCCGGCAGACAGCTGCCCCCACATCCCGGCCAAAAATAATCCATCCCCCCCCCCCCTTTCCCTTAATCTAATCTCCCCGGCTGGGAGTTTGAAAATATCCTGCCGGGTTTAGGGTTTCCCGTTACCCGGCGGGCGGCAAGATAGTGGGAAAAAAGATCCTTGGGAGCAAGAAAAACCGGGAAGAGCCCAAACAAAGAGCCGGAGCCCAAGTTGAGCTTCGACGCCCCGCGAGGACCGGGATGAAGGGGGGGGCGGGGGGGGGGACACTGATCCCTCAGCAAAACTTCCCGAGCTGCGCGATGCACCGGCGGAGCCGCCCTCCTGCGGATGTAAACGCACTAAAAAATTCAAAAATAAATTAAAAATCATTATTATTATTATTAAAAGAAAAAGCCCCCCCCCCCCGTCCTTTCACATCGCTGCAAAAATGGAATTTTTTAGCGTTTACCCAACCCTGCGGGCGTAGGAGGGATGCGCCGGGGGGGGTCTCACGGAACCGTCTGAGGGAAAAGGGGTGCACCCGAGGAAATGGGGTGCAGCAGGAGAATGGGGTGCACTGGAGAAAAGGGGGTGCGCGGGGGGGTTGCTGCCCGGGGGGGGCGGCGGGCTGCGGCACGCCGGCGAGGGCCGCGGTTCAGCGCTGGCGTCGAGCCCGCGTGGGGCCCTGCGAGGCAGCACGGTGCCCCCCCCTCAGTGGGTGCCCTGTGGGTGCTGGGGGGGGCACCCCAAGGTAAAGGGGTGCCTTGCAATGCTGGGAGGCGGTGGACAAAGCGCCCCCCCCCCCCTCCAAGCCCCGTTTGCACTGGGGGCAACTTTCCAGCTGCAAAATGAGCTGGAGGGGGGGGTGCAAACCCCGGGGGGGGGCGGGGGGATTGCAAGCGGTTGGGGGGGGGGGTTGCAAGCCCTGAGGGCACTACAATCGGCTGGGGGGGGGGCTGCGAACCCCCCGAAGGGCTTTGCAACCGGCTGGGGGGGGGTTTGCAACCCTCGGGGGGCATTGCAACTGGTTGGGGGGTCTGCGGAGAGTATTGCAACGGGTTGGGGGGGGTCAACCGCCCCCCCCCCCCCCCCGAGGGGCATTCCAAGCGGTCCGGGGGGGTCTGCAGTAAGTCCGAGGGCATTGCAAGTAGCGGGGGGGGGGAGGGGGGGGGGGGGCTGCAACCTCCCCCCGGGGGGCGTTCAAACCGGTCAGAGGGGCTGTAACCCCTCCGGGGGGGGGGATTGCAACCCGTTGGAAAGGGGGGGGGTGTCTGCAAACAGCCGGAGGGGGTCTGCGAGCAGTCCGAGGGCACTTGCAACCGGCCGGGGGGGGCTGCAACCCCCCTACGAGCGCTGCACCCCCCCGGGGGGGTCTGCAAACCCCCTGGATCACCGCAACCCCCCCGGGATGATCGCAACCGGCTGGGGCGGGGGGGGGGAGTGTTGCAGCCCCCCCGGATCATTGCAGCCCCCCCGGCTCTCTGCATTCCGCCCCCCCCCCCCCCCCCCCCGGCGCCCCGAAATCCTCGCAACCGGCAGAGAACCGCAACGGCGGGGGCAAAGCGCAGGCGGCTGGAGGTCAGCGGGGGGGGAAGGGGGGGGGCGGAGAGGGGGGTTGGGGGAACCGGACACCGGGGACACACACACGCCGCAGCCGAGGCCCGCGCAGCCCCCGGCCCCGCACCGGGAGGGGGGGCGGCGCGGAACGACAAGTTACTTCCCGCACCGGAGGGGATGGAGGCGGCGGGGCGAGGGGGGGTGGGGGGGGGGTGGGGAGGGGTAGAGGAGGGGGGGGGGTGTCCCCGCCGCCGCCGCCGCCACACGTGCCCCGCCGCCCCGGCCGCTTTGTGTCCGCGGCGCTCGGCGCGGCTCCGCCCGCCCCCGCGCGGGGCCCGCCGGTGAGTGACAGCCCTACCTGCCCGCCAATCTTCATCACACCGACACCGGCCTGACAGCGCGGCCGCCGCTCCGCCGCCCGCCCGCCCGCCCGGCCCCGCCGCGCCGCCGCCGACCCGCCCCGCCCCGCCCCGCCCCGCCGGGACACGCCCCCCACCGCCGGGACACGCCCCCGGACACGCCCCCCGGCCGCCACCACAGCGCCCCCTGCTGGGCGGCGACACCCCCGTCCTGCCCCCCCCATGCTGACCCCCCCCCCCACCCCCCCAAACAGCCTTCGGGACCCCCCCAGCCTCTGCCCCCCCCCCAGCACCTGCCCCCCAGCCTTATTTTCCCCCTCAAACACATTTACCCCACACACACCAACACGACCCCCCCCCAAACAGCCTTCGGGACCCCCCCAAGCAGCCTTTGGAACACCCCCAAGAGCCTTCGGAACCCCCCAGCACCTGCCCCCCCCCAGCACCTGCCCCCCCCAGCCTTATTTTCCCCCTCAAATACATTTGCCCCCCCCAACACGACCCCCCCCCAAGCAGCCTTGAGGCCCCCCCAGCATCTGCCCCCCCCAGCAGCACCTGCTCCCCCAACCTTATTGTCCCCCTCAAACACATTTCCCCCCCCCAACACGACCCCCCCCAAACAGCCTTCAGGACCCCCCCAAGCAGCCTTCAGAACCCCCCCAGCACCTGCCCCCCCCCCCGCCTTATTTTCCCCCTCAAACACATTTTCCCCCCCCTTTCCCACCACAGTCAGAGCCAACCCCAGTGGCCTTTGACCCCCCCCCCACTCCAACCACAGACTCCCCCAGGGTGCCACCCCCCATCGAGGTCACCAACCCCCCCCCAGGGGTGTCACCGACACACACCCCCCTCCACAACCTTTAAATTTAGAGCACCCCAAAAAAAACCCTCCTGGGACACTTCCCCCCCCCCAGGCCCTTCCTGTGGGTTCACCCCCGAGGCAAAACGCTCCAATTTTGGAGCATCTATTAATTTGGGGGTGAGGGAGCTGCCTCCTGCCCAAATTTTGTGCCCCACAAGACATTATTTCCCCCCGCCCTTCTCACAAGGACCTGGAGATGAGGTTTCCTTGGAGTCGCTTCCACTGGGAGCACTGGGAACACTGGGAACACTGGGAGCACTGGGAACGCTGGGAGCACTGGAGCACTGGGAGCACTGGGAACGCTGGGAGCCCTGGGAGCGATGGGAGCACTGGGAACACTGGGAACACTGGGAGCACTGGGAGCACTGGGAGCACTGGGAACACTGGGAGCACTGGGAGCCCTGGGAACACTGGGAGCACTGGGAGTGCTGGGAGAGCTGGGAGCACTGGGAACACTGGGAGCACTGGGAGCACTGAGAGCACTGGGAGCACTGGGAGCACTGGGAATGCTGGGAGCACTGGGAGCCCTGGGAGTGCTGGGAACACTGAGAGCACTGGGAACACTGGTAACACTGGGAGCACTGGAAGCACTGGGAACGCTGGGAGCAATGGGAGCACCGGGAGCACTGGGAACACTGGGAGCACTGGGAGCACTGGGAGCACTGGGAGCACTGGGAATGCTGGGTCCTGCAGCCAAATCTTCCCCCGTTTTATTGCAAAAGCCCCAGGGATGGATTTTCCCGGATGATCCCAACCACAGTTTGGTTTCTGCTGGTTTTCCATCCCCTTCCCCGATAAAAATTGCCGTTAAAAGCGAATTTGCTAAGAAATGCTGAATTTCTGCCTGTTTCCTAAGAAATATTGGATGGGACAAGGTATCGCTCAAAATATCCCTGGAATTATTCTGGGATGGGTTAAATCGTCTCCGAAGCTTACGGCCGGACGTACGATCCAGAGGCACTAAATGATGCGTAAGGGACGGCCGAAGGGTCAGGGTGTGATGGAAAAGCTGGAAAATGAGCTTAAATTTCCGGCTAGGAACCCAGAACACCCTAATTTTCCAACTTTGCATTTCCTAGGGTGAGCGACTGCTGGCAAACCCCCATTTCTAACTCCCTGCTTCCAGCTTATCACCCTAAAAAAAAATCCAGAAAATATTTGCTGCGACGTTTGCGCCTCCTGCTTGAGAGCGGCCTCCAAAATACGCTGATCTTGGGGCTGGAGAGCAACCAAAAATTGATGGTTTGTGCGTCGATAAAATAACAGAGGGATGCGGTGGGTGGGTGGGATGCATCTCCCCCCACCCACCCCCCCCCAAAAAAAAAAAAAAAAAAAAAAAAATCACCGCGTCGTGTTGCTGGGACAACCCGTGGGAGCTCAGAGCCTCACCCCGATCCTTTGGAGAGGTTGGGGCGATGATTTATAGGAACTTCTTGCCTTGTAAATCAGCCGGTGGGACGGTCCCCCCCCCCTCATTACTATTCCGCAGGAGCGAGCGAAGACGAGGAGCCATAAAGCTGTCGCCGATTGTTTCAGCCAGCTGGGAATGCCGGGCAAAAATATTTCGGGTTTTTCTGAAGCTGGAGAATTTGAATGGGAGAGATAAGGGGAGGCAGATGGAAACCCCCTCATTTTGGTATCAAAGGATCATCTGCTCTCAGCATCTCGGCTTGAAAAAGAGATGAAAAGCGGGCAGGCACACGCAGGGTGTATTTTAAGCCCCATCCTTGCCAAAAATGTCCAAGTGCCAAAATTTTAGGGTTGTCCTGATGTGGGGCTGTTTCTTCTGGTGCCAGCAACAGCGAGTATCCCATGTTTGCTCCTTGAGCATCCCACATCCACTCCTCGAGCATCCCACGTCCACTCCTCGAGCATCCCACGTCCAACTCCTCGAACATCCCATATCCACTCCTCGAGCATCCCACGTCCACTCCTCGAGCATCCCACATCCACTCCTCGAGCATCCCACGTCCACTCCTCGAACATCCCACATCCACTCCTCGAGCATCCCACATCCACTCCTCGAGCATCCCACATCCACTCCTCGAGCATCCCATATCCACTCCTCGAGCATCCCACGTCCACTCCTCGAGCATCCCACATCCACTCCTCGAGCATCCCACATCCACTCCTCGAACATCCCATATCCACTCCTCGAACATCCCACGTCCACTCCTCGAGCATCCCACATCCACTCCTCGAGCATCCCACATCCACTCCTCGAACATCCCACATCCACTCCTTGAGCATCCCATATCCACTCCCCGAGCATCCCACATCCACTCCTCAAGCATCCCACGTCCACTCCTCGAACATCTCACATCCACTCCTCGAGCATCCCAAGTTTACTCCTTGAGATCCCATATCCACTCCCCAAGCATCCCACGTCCACTCCTTGAGCATCCCATGTCCACGCCTCGAACATCTCACGTCCAATCCCCGAGCAGCCCACGTCCACTCCTCAAGCATCCCAAATTTACTCCCTGAGCATCCTATGTCCACTCCTCGAGCATCCCACATCCACTCCTCGAGCATCCCAAGTTTACTCCTCGAACATCCCACGTCCACTCCTCAAACATCCCGTGTCCACTCCTCGAGCATCCCACATCCACTCCTCGAGCATCCCTCATTCGTCTTCCCCAATTTCTCTTGCCGATCGCTGAAGCCATTCCTCCGCTGGTTTCAGAATCTTGAGCTCATCCTCCAGGAAAAGTAGTCAGGCCTGGATCTTTCCTCCACGAATGCAAAAATCTGCTTCTTCCCTGGAGAGTTTTTTCCAGAGGTTAATTATCATCCCTGGCGCCTGATTTCCCAGTTGAATTGGCTTCGCTTCAACATCTAGCCATGGGGTCTTGCTGTATTTTTTCGATAGTAAATTAAAAGTCTCCTGCACTCAGCCTTGGTTTTTTTTTTCCCCCCAGAAAAGCATCTTTCTGCTGTAACGGGTCACCTCTGGATGGTCTTTTTCCCATCGGATCTCATCCCACCAGATCTGCAGGACCAGGGATGCTCAGCAGCATCCTTACAGTCCAGGGATGCAGGTGGTACCCAGCTAGAAGAGGTGTCCAAACCCAAACACACAAAAACCTCAATCAAACTTCCTATTCCACACCCCTATCCCAAGCTGGAGCACAAACTCCTGGAAAACCCTGAAATTAAATCCCCTTCACCTAGGAGTCCCCCAGATTTTGTGGGTTGTGCCATTTACCTGCCCCAGAGCACGGGCATCTCGGCAGGATGGTTTTTTCCTCACTTGAAGTCAGTGTCGTAAATATATAATTACCGCAAACTAATCAGCGCTTATTCAAGAGCACACGGACGGTTCCTTCTCAAAAGTGACGAGCACTCGGAGAGAGTTTGCTAAAATATTAAACATTTGGCAAGAGCGGCGACATATATAACCAGCAATATTTACATTTTTACATAACGGGCTTCAAGAGAAAACAAATTACATAAAATATAGCGGTTTAGTCTCCGTCGTTTGACTGCTCTTCCATAAATAATTCAATTCTCTTTCCAAGATTGCATTATTGCTTGTGTCGGATTTCTCTAAGAAAACTGTGACGGGATACTCTGAAAAATACATAAGAGCGAAGCCGAGTAAATTATTAAACGATAGTTGTTAAAAACAAGACGGGGTTTTAAGCTGCAGCCACAACCGGGGCTGGGTTCCTACGGCTGAGCTTTGAGGCTGAGCCCAGCTTAAGCATGGCGATGGGTTAAAGGGGTAAGATTTACTCCAGAGGGTGAACTCACTCCCTGGGAGGAGGTCTGATGCCCTCAAAGGATGCTAGAAAGGGATTCCGAAAGAAAATTTAGGACTTGTTTCGGGTCAGATGCTACTCCAAGCTGTCCGATCTCAGGTGACGGCGGTACCCACCAGCCCTTCATCCCTCCTGCGATCGGGGCATGATGCTCCAGACAAACCACCCGTTAAAATTTGTGTTGGATTTTTAGAAGACATTTAGGATGCAGATATTTTCCCACACCTTTCAAAGCCCTCTCCAGTTACGAGGTTCAGGAAGAGGGGAAAAATATCAGCATCATCCAACGCAGCCTTAAAAGCAACATAATTAACCTGGGGCCGGACAGACGGACAGTTGCTTGCACTGAATCCAGGCTGAAGTTAAGGGATTCCCCAAATTTTAACCATTTAACTTTCTATTAAAGCTGATTTCCCTCCGTTTGTGGTACTTCAGATACCCACAGGACAACTCCTCTTCTTAAATATGTTTATTTTTACCTCCGCACATGGTTTTCCTGGGAATAATAAGAGCGCAAACCCAAAAAGATTTACAGCACCGAGGCGACAGCATTATTTTTGAAGCCACCGTGCATTTTAAATAGTCTCAGATACACAAATAAGAGCAAGTAATGCTACAACGATTTGACAACTCCTAATAGATAAATATACGGGAGAATATAATTAAAGACTTTATCGATAATCCATAGGCACAAGGAGGATGTATTAAGAATAAGTGATCAATGCTGGGATGGCTCAATATTCCCGGAGGTTTCCCCATGTGAGATTTAATAAGATTAAATCTTATTTCTTGTGCAGGATTGATGGATCGATGATAAAGAAGGCTAAAGCCAAAGGAAAGGACTTTTCCCTGCCGCTGCCTCCCCCAAGCAGCCGGGATCGAGTGGGAAAATACCTGAAAAAATGGGATTTCTCCCCTGCCCACGCCAGCGGAGCAGGGGTTAATGATGGCTCATTGAGCTGGGAAAGCACTTTGGGGTCCTTCCAGAGGAAAAATGCTGAATAAATTACAGGTTATATATATTTTGGTTAGAAAATCCCCGCTGCCAACTTACTCCTTTTAAATGTTTAATTTCAAGGCATAATAAGTCCACGGCTGGTTCTTGCTGCTCCTTCAGGCTCTCCCATGCAAAGTTACTGCGAGCATCCAATTGACTGATCCTTTCCCAAGCGTTTCCAGAGATTAAAAATAAAAAGAGGATCTGGATGTTTAAAGCGACTTACCTTCAGCACTTGGGCAAGCTTTGGAGTCTGTTTTCCAGAGGCGATACCGGCCGGTTGAGATAGGGATGGGCTGGAGGGACGTGCACCAGGGGGAATAAAAATTCTGAATAATCATAAAATTACACCTTGTACAAACAGTGTAAAAAAACACCCTGGGGTTGATTAATGGGATAAGCCAGGTAAAGCAATAAACCCCCCCGCTTGCTTTTCACTTGGATATCTGCAGTAGTTGGGTAGCAGACAGCCAGCAAAAGCTGAATCCTGCCCTTTTAAATTTTGGCTCCACCTGAGATGTTTCTTCACCTTGGCTGGGCTTCAGCATCCCTTCCCCGTCCTCGTTTCGGTTCAGGCCGCGATGGGAGTTCAACCTTCATCCGCAACATCTCCAAACCAAGCGATGCAAGCGCGGCGCCAACCGCCCGCACCGGCCCGGCGCCGGAGGAGCTGGTGGAGGGAAGAGCGGAGAGATGGTCACAACTCTTTAAAGATGCAAATTGAGAAGCAGCCATCATAACAAGAGAGCTCTGCTAATTCTCTTACATGTATGCAGATTTCGACGCTGACTTTTCCTAGGCTTATTTGTTTTATTTAGCAATAAATTTAATACCTGTTCCCTGAAGCAAAGAGACAGATGGACTATAAACTTTGAATTTTGAGTAGCTTTACTTCCTCAGGTTAGTGTCATCTTTGATCTCTCCTGAAATTACATCTAGGAAAGTTTGCAGGGATTGAATTCTGCTTTTTTACAGCCCTCAAAGCCATTTGATTAGCTGCCTTTTTTTTTTTTTTTTTTTTGCACAGGTTACCCAAAAGGATCTTAAATACCATCTAAATGATTCATACCCTTGGCTGCTGGAGTTATCTCAGAGACTTGCTGATGGACCTGAGAAAATCAAAGCACTACATAATATGTCCTTCACAAGCAAAGGAAAGCAAAATAAGTTTTACGTCTCCTTTGGGATGCAAAGTTCCTCCAGTCTGAAACAAAAACCCCAGGGCTGAAATAAAATGGTGCCCTTGGACAACATGGGGCAACCAGTACATGGTTTCGGAAGGACCACAAAGCCACGACACAGCAGAGATGACTCATGTCCTATTTTTTTTGCAATCCACCAGCAGTTTAAAAATTAGGTTGGAGGTGAGGAGAAACAAGTGGCCAGGGAGGTTGGAGCAACCCAGGGAAGTCCCTGAGGGGTGGGTGATCTCCATCCCGGGGTTGTCCACAGGTAGTAGGTTGAAGCCACGAGCTGATCGAGTGTCGTGATGGTCAGATGCACAAGAACATCTTTTCACCAATGACCCTGAGGCGTGTGAAAATGCAGAATTTAATTTGGGGATATAAAAGCCACATCCCACATGCCCAGGACTCAGGCAGAGGAGAGCTTAAGGGCAACACTGTGACTTTTGAAGGAAGCTCCCAGGAGCCACGTGGCACTTTGACCTTGCATGTCCAGGCCCAGCCGGCTCCCACCACGACTAATTTCCCTGCTGCCACACACAAATAAGGAAGGAAATTAAATTTTTCTTAAAAAAAAACCCAACAACAACAGCAGCGCATCATTTCCAAGCTGCCACCTGGGGAACAGGGGACAAAAATCGATATATGTCAAATGAAAAAGGGTGAGAGCAAAGGTGTTGCAAGGAGCCAAGGATAAAACCGTAATTAAAACTGCAAGCAGGCTTGCCTGCCAAAAAAAACCCCACACCTGCCTCAAAGTCTTGGGGACTGCAGTGATGAATTTGGGCCGTTTCAGCAGATGTTGGCTGCTCACGGTCACCCAACATCCCACCATGGATGGACGTTGCCATCGCCCAACCCTTTCCAATAAGGAGACATTATCGACCGCTCAATTGCAATTGAATTACTACGGATGAACATATTATGGGTACATTAAAGTCTAATGAGCGGCCGGTGATTAATGCCATTACGAGGAATACCAAAAGAACTAATGATGATGAGCCACTTAAAGTGAAGTGTCGAGGGTTTTCATTATCGATGACTCCTTGGTTTCTCGCCTAAAACCTCTTGGGTTGGAAGGAGGAACAGGTTGACACAGGTATAGGCGAGAGGTTTCCAAAAGCAATTACACAAGGAGGTCCTGTATTGATACTCTTTTAAGGATAAGACTGCTGGGAAATAGCATTTCTTGAAGAAACATACGGGAAATAGAAGTTTCTTGGAAAAACATCTCCCCACGGGCTTTAGCACCTCTGGAAATTCCATTATTAAATGCAAATTTTAAATTTTAGTACCTCCCCAGACCCTATTCTTGCCTTTTTTTTTTTTCCCCCTCAACCTTCCTACATTCATTTTCCATTGGTTCTTTAACTTTGCCTCTGCTCCATCACTTGCAGCACCCAGGGAAGGCTCTACAGTGCAATTGAAGTCTCTCAGGTAGTTTCTCTCCTCCTTCCTCTCCTTGGCTGGAGCAGATTTTGTTGCACTATCACCCAGGGGTGTTGATCCCATGGGGATATGTCACCCCATGTGGGCATGACGACATTTAAGCATCCCCAGGAGATGACTATAGGACCTTTTTTTGTAGAGTTTTTAGGGAAATCACTCTGCAGTTGCTTTAAGTTCAGGGAGCCAAGTATCAAAAAGCCTTATTTGTACTGATCTACAAATTTACTGGCCTGAGTTAAAATTGCATTTAGTATAAAAAGTCACCAAAAGCAAAAAACGACCAACCTCCTCCCACTGGGGAGCGTTTTGAACCATAACAGGTGATGATGGAGACACTCTGTCTTTCTCCATCCACCTTGTCTAAGTGCTTTTCAGTTGGGGCTGGACTCATCCACCATGGGAAACGCTTTCACTCCTCCACCTCCCACCAACTGGGGCTGTTCGAGGCTTTTAGAGGCATCTCCTCTTGCTGGGATGGGATTTTTTTTCATTTTAAAAGTGACTTCATATCCCATCTTTTTATTTTTTGAACGTTGCAGGATTTGTTCTGTTTGAAGTCTTACATCCTCATTTCCCGTCAGGACGATTAAAATTGATTTCCGCCATCAGCAAGAGAAAGATAATCCAAAGTGGGTTCCTGCGAGAGAGAGCTGTATCCCCAACGGAGCCATTACAAAACCTCTCCTATTATTTTAACTTTCTTCTCTGAGAGATTTCTCTTTGGAAAAAGGCAACTTAGCACTTCTTGGCCATACGCGTCCTCCAAGAAGTCAGGGAGAACTATTTAACCTCGTGTGTTTCCATTGCAGAAAGTGGACCAGGGGATTTAAATAGCTCTTGTTTACCACCGCCACCCTCCCAGAGGTATTTTTAGAGGGGTAATTGGATCCTCTCAACGCCTTCACTTTGCTTTCTCAGGCTCCGCATCCTCCGACCCCATCCCTGCACCTGTCCCGGTTTATATCCAGGCAAACCAAAACGGGATGGGCTTTTCCCATTGCATTAAGCTGGGTGGTTCCCGGTGCTTTGCAGAAGGAGGATGGAGGGATTCAGGCTGGAAAACCATCTCCAAGGTGTAAAACCTCCGGCTGACAAAGAAAATGTGGAAATAATTGGCACAGAGGGCGAGCGGCACTCGGGGATCCACATGTGCCCACCTTTACCCATCCCTTGAATCAATGAAACCTGAAATATTGTAAATTAAAAAATCAATTAAAATCAATTAAATCAACTAAAATCATTTTTTTTAAATCAATGAAATAAATTTAAAAATTAATTAGATCAACTAAACCCTGAATGTCCTAGATAATCTCTGAAATACGCCAAAACCACCCCTAAAATATAAATAGCATCTTTCCAGGCTGGAGGATCCCAGGGCCCCACAACCATTTCACTCCTACACTGGTTTGCAGCAAACCTCCATAAGCAAATTTATGCAAATGAGGGGGGTTGGTGGTTCCTATCACACCTTGGGGGGAAATGATGGGTTTGTAGCAACGCTGCAAGAGTTCAGCTTTCCCTGGCCACCATCCCTGGGCTCCCAACCCACGAGAAGCCACCCCAAAAAGGGGGTCCCCAGCCAGGTCCCCTCCATCTAACGGCATCCCCATCATGAGGCTTAAATACCTCTACAAGAGAGTAATTTAACGCCATCCCCAGCTTAAGCTCCATATCTACCGGGCGTGAAATTAGTTCCAGCAAGCTGCAAATTTGCTGCTAATAAAAATATTTAGCAATTCGCTAGTCTTTAAATCAGGAGCAGAATATTTTCTTGCTTGCATCAACGCCTGTTTCTTTTTAATTCTAATATTTGAGTGTCGGGGACCTCCAGCCGTAAAACTTGCAGTTTTACGACTGCGCAAAGAGTTTTAAATCAATTCCCCCAGCGCTTCCAACTCTGCCACCAAGAGTTTGATCGTTTAATATCATTTGATATTAGACCGTGTTGGTCATTTTGGCCACTGGGATGAGACAGGCATGGGGGATTTGAAGTTTTTAACCCAAAAAAGGCCATCTTGACCCAAACCCGCCCCATTTCTGGGGGCTGCTCCTTGAGCGGTGCCTGACAAAAGAGCTTTGGTCCATGTGATCCTGCCTTGCAGCCCTCGGAGGAAGGTGACCTCTCTGTCCTCCTGGGCCAAGCGATTAATTAGCCTCGGCACTAATTGCTTCTCTCTGCCAAGCCCATTTTATCCAGTTCCAACATCAGGATCTTTTCCATTCCTTTGCCAAGAAATGCCACAACCCCCTCATCTTTTCCTTGGGAAAACCCACCCGTGGTGTGAAGCATCCTTCAAATTGCTTCAGGATGGGACAGAATCTCCCATCCACTGGTGATCACCTCAATTATTTGTCTCCAGATAAATCCCTCGCATTGGGTTTGCTGGGCTGTAAGCATCCAACAGCAGCCGGATGACTCTGCTTCTCCTTATTTACCACGTAAATTGTGGTATCACTTGAGAGCCTTGACAGTAAAGGCTTTACGGTACCTAGATTATTGATATCAAATACGTTGGACCTGGAATTAATCGTTACCACATCGTTTGTCATCGGTTTGATGCGTCCTGCCCAGAGTAAGGGTTTGGATGCAAGTCAAAAGTCTCGATGAAACTCAGATCTGCAGACATCCCCACATGAGCTGTTATCCTGGGAAAAAACACCACAAATACGAAGTTTCTCCCAAAGTTGTGCAATCGCAGTGGACAATGCAAAAATCCTCAATTTCTCCTGCTTTTCTACATTTTTTAATTCACATTTTATATTCGGCATTGCTTTTCCCCCCTTTTTTGTTTTTTATTATTTTTTTACAGCTGCGATGCAACTCTGACACAGGCAGTAAATGATACCAAATCCTAGTGGGTAAAAAAGCTAATTTTAGAATAGCAATAAATTATTCTTTGACCATAAAATCTAATCTTTGCATTCAACTGACCAGCTGCTGGAGCAGTCCCATAAGGCAAATCCCCACCGAGGCATTTCTGAGGCCGGGGGGAGGCTGAGATAAAGAAGGGAATGTTTAGGACGATGTGTTTCATTGCAGATGGGTTGGAGAAACTCCTAAGGAAGCTTGTGCTTAGAAATATCACACTGAGGCTGGTTTTTGCGGGTACCTTCTCCCAATTCCTTAGCTGTGGATTCACAGTTTGCCTCCGTTGTGCTCGAAGAAACCAACAGCCCTGCTGCAACACTATATATGCTGTATAAATAAATAATATAGGGGTGTTTTGGAGTGCATCGGACTGCTGGGCATCATTTCAACTCCAGATCTTAGTGCTTGAGTTACCATCAGTCTGACTGTGCTGATACAACAAATGGGATTGTTGTCGATATGGGAATGTGTTAAAGGTGCCGTTGTAAAAGCTGCGGATAAAAGATAGAAGGGAAAATTCAGTAAAGGAAAAGGCTTGTTGGCTGATGGACAAAAATTATCCCTTTTAGGTGGAAAGTCAAAGGATGGGAGAGGAATAGCAGAAAGAGAAGGGTCCCTTTGAAAACAGGGCTATGAAAAAGAAATTTGGGGTTTTGCAAGCTACTGGGGTCCAAAAATGCAAAGAAATGGGAAAATAGAGAAAAGCAAACGGAGACTCTCAAACAACAGGAGCAAATTTATAATTTCTGATTGCCAAGAGGAGCAGGAAGCACCGGGAATAACGGAAGAGAAGGGTCAGGAAAACGCTGGGGAAGACAGACACCGCCAACGTGGGGTTTGCAGGGGAAAAAAAAAACCCTCCCTGGTGGGATTAACAGCACGAGATGGTGTGGGAAGGAGTTTGCTACCAAACATACGCTTTTAATATGTTGGCAGCCGGTTCCTACTCGATGCCAAATAAAGGCAGGTGTCGGAGACAGTTTGCGCTCTGCTTGCTGAAGTGGTTGATGTCACACCGGCGCCTCTGATTTCATCGCAGGAGAAGGCAGGTCGATGCCGCGCAGCATCATTAATCGCTGGTTTATTCCTCCCATTGAAAGGAATGACAGAAAGAAAACAGCAGTTACATGACATTTGATGCAGTTATATATCATCAGACTTCAAGGAGTTGAGAGGAAAAACTGAATATATATCAATGTATTAATTTTTTTCAGGTTAACTGGTAGACAAGCCCTGAGTACTGGCATGAAGTCACCCATCAAAGCAACACTGGCCAGATTCTGATGGGCAAGATGCGATGGGCAAGAAACAGGATTTAAAAATAGGCAGAAAAATGGGTTTTAAATGGAAATCCCTCTTGTCTTGGTATTAAAAGATGCTCGGTGCATTGACAAACCTCCTTGGCTTGGCTTGCAGGCCCTCGACCCCCGCTGTGGCTGTCCCACAGCAGTGCAAAACCCTGCTGTATCCAGCCGTGTTTGCATTAGCTAAATCTGCCTGATTTTAGCCCTAAATATTTTGAGGGTGAGGACAGTTAAACTCAGGTTTTTGGAGTTGAGACCTTGCTCAACCAGAGATGCCCCCTGCAGCGGGGTGGGCAGGAGCTGGCTGGCGGCTGGGGCCGGTGGCACAGCCTGCGCCACGGGCAACGCTGGGTGAAATCAGCACCGATCCGTCCGCAACGGGAGCGGGGGAGGGGGGAAATTCCCGCTCCACCGGCAGCACCGCCCAGGACCGGGATGGGGGCTGCGGCCGCGGGAGGGGCAGCGGCTGGAGGAGGGTCCTGAGAGCTCCCTGACGCCGGGAGGGGCGGGATTGATGCTGGGAGAGCCGGGGCCGGGGCCGGGGCCAGGACTAGGACTAGGACTAGGACTAGGCCTAGGCCTAGGCCTAGGCCTAGGACCGGGACCGGGACCGGGACCGGGACCGGGACTCACGGAACCCGGTGGCGCGCCCCCGCCTTTCGCGGCGCGGGAAAAACCGAGGCCCCCCCCCCCACGTCCCGCCTCATCCAATAGGAAGCGTCGGTTGAGCGTCGGAGGCTGCTGATTGGCTTGGCCGCTGCGGCGCGTCGCCGGTTGCTAGGCGGAAGCGGCAGCGGCGGAGCGGCATGGCGGGCATGGTGCTGGGCGTGGGGCCGGGCGTGCTGGTGCTGCAGGCGCTGTGGGGCCTGGCGCTGCTGCTCTGCCTGGCGCTCTTCCGCACGGCCGGCCGGGCCCGGTGAGCCGCGGGAAGGGGGAGGGTGCGATCAGGCCGGGCCCGGTGCTGAGGCCGCTCCGCCCGCCTCTCCCCGCAGGTTCGCCGTGGTGCTGGTGACGCTGGGAGCCGCCGTCCTCAGCGCCGCGCTGCTGCTCTTCCCCCGGGAGGACGAGAGCCCGGCCGTCGTCGCCGCCGATGAGGTGAGCGCACGCCGCGGCCTGCGTGGCTAGGCGGGCCCAGGGGTGGCGGGACGTTATCTCAAGGAAGGCCCCAGCTGCCCCCCTGAGGCCCTGGGGATGGGCCTTTACCTCAGGGCTGGCCCCAGCTGCATCCCCGAGGCCCTGGGGATGGACCTTTACCTCAGGAATAGCCCTGGGGTTGGGCCTTTACCTCAGGAATGGCCCTGGGGTTGGGCCTTTACCTCAGGGTAGCCCCAGGGGCCACCCAGGGGCCCCAAGGTTTGCCCCTAGGGCCCAAGGTTTGCCCCAAGGGCTGTCTTGAAGCCCCAGGAATGGGCCTTTACCTCAGGGATAGGCCCCAAGGGCCACCATGAGGCCCCGGGGATGGGCCTTTACTTCAGGGCTGGCCCCAGCTGCGTTCCTGAGGCCCTGGGGATGGACCTTTTACCTCAGCAATGGCCTCAGCTGTATCCCCGAGGCCCTGGGGATGGACCTTTACCTCAGGAATGGCCCTGGTTTTGGGCCTTTACCTCAGGGTAGCCCCAGGGGCCACTCAGAGGCCCCAAGATTTGCCCCAAGGGCCATCTTGAAGCCCCAGGAATGGGCCTTTACCTCAGGGATCGGCCCCAAGGGCCACCATGAGGCCCCAGGGATGGGCCTTTACCACAGGGTAGGCCCCAGGGGCCACCCAGAGGCCCCAAGATTTGCCCCAAGGGCCCAAGGTTTGCCCCTAGGGCCCAAGGTTTGCCCCAAGGGCTGTCTTGAAGCCCCAGGAATGGGCCTTTACCTCAGGGATAGGCCCCAAGGGCCACCATGAGGCCCCGGGGATGGACCTTTACTTCAGGGCTGGCCCCAGCAGCAGCCCTGAGGCCCTGGGGAGGGCCCTGTGGTACCTTTTTGGTCTCCTGCGGCTCCTTCTCAAGTGCAGGCTCCCATCGGTACAGGCTGTACTGCTCATGGAGCAGAGATCTATCAATTTCTTTAACAAAATCCCTTCTTTATGTGCCATTATATGTAGCCTGTGGGGTTTAGCTCCCATTTTCCCATCCCCAGGCCCAAGGGGCTCTGTGCGGGAATCGCACTTGTACTTTTATCCCTCCCAGCTCAGCCCTGAGCTCCAGCAGCTTCTGCCCAGCCTCTGCCATCCCCTTTCGCAGCTTGGTCCATGGCTCTCCGTGCTCCCACCTGCCTCCATCTTTCCAACACATCCCAGAGCACGTTGATAGCCACATGGCAGCTAGTTTTGATGATTTTTCCCTCTAGTTCTGCAGCCTTTCACTTTCCCCCAGCTCTGTTTGCTATTTTAAAGCCTGGTAACTGCTCTTTGGCTCTCTTGTAGGTTGTTACTGTGCTCAAGCCATCTGTGTTTTTAGACAGCCCCTTGTCTGTGTTGTCAGGCACAGGGGATCTCCCCCAGTTTTGGGTCGCATCAGGCTGCCTGTGCCACTGCTGCCTGAGCTGCCATCTTGAGCTTTCCCAGAGCTCTTTGGGCTTTGAATACACAAAGTTTTGTGGTGTTTTAGGTGTCGTTTTCTCTGTTCTATTATTAATGCACATTAATTATTGCTCTTCTAGATCTTGATCTGTGTAAATCCCTGCTAAAGATACTTGTAAGTTTTTTTTTTCTTTTCTCTGCCTTGCATGGGACTTGCTCCTGTAAAGGTTGGAAGCAAGATGAAGGGCAGCTGAGCGCGTGTTTGTGCCTGGGAGGCCAACAGAATTAGAAAGCTTTTTTTTTTTTGGATCTTCAGTTGGACTGGACCTGCCCTGACTATCAATAATACATGACCTGGGCTTTCTGCACCGAAACTCTGCTAATTGGCTAATTAAAAAGTGAAACGTGCAGAAGGAGCCAACACTTTACTCACAAGAGACTCTTTCTGCAGCAACACCAAGGCTGAGCGTGTGCTAATGCGATTTATAAAACTGAGCTGGGGGTGAGCAAAGCTCTGGGGTAGTCTCAGGAGCTGGGAGGATGATTTCATAACCAGCTTCTTGCGGTTGGCTTCTCATTGTGCCTTGCCTTGCCGCTGTATCTTCTTTTTTTAATCTTTTTTCCTTTTTGCCCCCATTTCCCTTCTGAAAGGGAAGAACTGTGCACAGTTCCTTGCAGCACTGGGAGGTTTGTGGCCGGGGAGACCAGCTGCAGGTTTTGACTCGTGTTTCTTCCCTGTGCTCGCTCCTTTCCTCCATGTTAGCTTTCCCATGAGTGGCTTTTGTCAGAGAAAAGAGATTCCTCCCCGCTTCCCACAGAGAGCACCCATGTCAGGAATGAAAAGCGAGAGGAGAAATCTGGGAAAACCCCACAGGTTTTCCTCCTGGGGTGATCTTCTCTGACTGTACTCTTTTCCAGGACGTGGCACGCTCCCTCCAGGCTCCTGGAGCAGACTGAGGATGTAATTTTTTTTCCGTTCTCCGCAGATTGTGGACACCTTTTTTATCGGCCGCTTCGTCCTCCTGGCTGTGATGAGCCTGGTCTTAGTTGGGTGCCTGTTCCTGCTCCTGATTTACCACCTCATGGAGCCCGTGTACGCCAAACCGCTCCACAGCAGCTAGCGGCAGCTGGAGGCAGCAGCCCCTGTGAAGAGGAAATCCCAATTTCATGGCAATAAACCAGGGAGGGAGACCAGGAGACTGTTCTGGAGGTGAACACATCGATTTTTCCGAGCTCAGAAAGAGCTGGCGAAGCAAGTGAAGTGTGTCGCTTGCACCCAGTGCTGCGTCTTTCATCTTTAAAAGCAAAGTTTGGACTGAGCGTGAGCGTCTTCCTCTCCAGGGGCGTTCAAGCCTCTGCAGACTGCAAAGGTGTTTTAACCTCTCTCTTCTTTTTTACAGGAGAACTGAAACCCAGGCGCTTTGTACTACACTTGATTCAATGAATTGAACTGAACCGAGGTGATTTGTTATTGTTATCCACAAGAGATGGTTTGTTACCGTTTCTTTTTCACTGTAGTTTAATAAAACTCTCTGAGAAACCCCTGACTAGGTCTTTATTTATTCTCCAGGAACGTCACCTTTTGCCACACTTTGGTGACAGTGTCTCTGCAAACCGCCTTTTCCCTGTGGCAGACGTGGGGTTTTCTGGAAATTCAGCGTGTGGTTGGGGATTGTTTCCTTTGATTTGAAACCTGAGGTTTTGGAGCGGGGAGCGAACAACGTGCAAAATAACGCCAAAACGGGCAAATTAAAATCTCCCTTCTGCAAGGATGCAGAGGAAAGCCAGGTCTCGCCTCCCTGCGCTAAGGATCCTTCCAGCCCATGAAAAAAACCCTCTTGATTTTCACTGTGGTGATACCCGAGTGTCTCCCACGTATGTTGGGACCCCAAGTTGTCGCCCTGAGTGGGGAGCTGAAGGCTCACGGTTTCTGCTACCCTAAAATACAAAACCACCGCTCACACCAGCGCAGATCGCTGGCTGAAGCCGCTAGTCGACTCAAATACCTTTCCTCTTGCGGGGTGGGGGGAAAAAAGCACTTTTTATGTTTTTCAGTAGCAGTGATGGGGTCAAATCCCATTTATCCCCCTATTTTTTTCATGGAAACGGGGTGAAGAACAGCCCTGCTGAAGCGGAGCGGGGAGGCTGGGCCGGGCTGGCAGCTGGCAGCGACCTCGCTCAGCCTCCTGCAAATCAATGTGTTGGTAGCAGCGGCTCGCACAGGCTGGGTGTCTGTGTTCACTAGCAATAATTACCGCTTCGCGCCGTCTTAGCCATCGCTCAACGGCCGTGGTTTGTTTTCTTGCGTGAAATCTCACAAGGCTTTTAAATCGCTTGCAGGAGAAAAGCGTTTCGTTGACCTGGAGTGCCACGGGACTGTTTCGGAGCAGGGAAGGAGCCTTTCCCATCACAGTGCGCCGGGGAGAGGCTCCCGCAGGTGCCCGGCGGTGGCGGGGTGAGGTGAGTTGTGTTTTCCAGCCCGGAGGGATGGAGCCGCTCGGCCTGTCGCGGGTCTTGCGGTGAGGTTGAAGCTGGGTACGAGATGGTGCCGAAGCCCTGAGCTGCATTTGGCGATACAGCCAAAAACCTGAGGGCAAGAAGCTCACAGCTCTCATACAGACTTATTTTTTCCTGTTTTCAGCTTTTTTTTTTCATTTTGAGCGGAAGACGGTGAACGGTAAATAAAAGAACCAGCCAGCTCCTTCCAGCCCTGTCCTGCCAGCTGTCAGTCACAAAATATCACTATCAGGACATGAAAGATTAATAAGGCAGAGCTAGCGGGCTCGGAGACAACGCTTCCCCTGCAGAAAATGCCCCAGCACCCAGGAGCCCTAACTCGGTCAGCTAAAAACGTGTAAGTACATTTCAAAAAAAGGCAGAGGAGAGGTGTCTCTACTTTTCGAGGCGCGTAAAAGCTCAATCCCTTCGTATCCTGAAGCTTATGTCCAAGGGAGTTGAACTATCGTGTTAAGGAACACGCCGAGCATTTATGCAACACAAGCGCGTTGGGTCTCTTGGTGATTTTGAAGTTATGCCTGAAACAAAATTCATATTTAATTCATCATCTTAATAACATTTATGAACACGAAGCTGGTCTCGCAGCTCGCTCCGGCTCCGCGCCTGCCATGTCTTTATTCCCCGTGCTTGTGCAAGAGCAGTGGGCTGGTTCAGAGCCTTGGTGAGGCCGCAGTGACACGCCGTGCCGGCCGGAGACGGCAGCGTTCTGCCAGCCTTCGGGTCGGACAAACGGGGGAAACCGCAGCAAAAACAACTGGGGCACTAAAAAAACCCAACCCTCAAAGCAGAAATGTGAAGCTTCTTCCAGTTTCACACCGTAAATAAACCAAGAGATTTGTTTTTTCCGTTCCCTTAATCTATTTGTCCCGAAAATCAAAAGGCTCGTTGTGCGGGGGGTGTTTTGGGGAGAGCGGAAGGCCGTGCTGCAGGAGGGACGCGGTGGCACCTGCACGAGGAGGCCATTTCAGCGCTTTCCCAAAAATCCCATGAAGTGGGGAAAGAGCCCCATTTCGCTCCCCCCAAGACATTTTGAGCTCCATCCTCATCCTTCGCCACCCTTGGCAGCAGGGAACGACCGGCTGCATGAACTCAACCCGGTCTCTGTGTATTTATTTATTCTGGGCAATTCTGCTCCTCGCCGTGCAGGGGCTTTCCAGACGGTTCCTGTTTATTTTTGGGAAAGGAAAGACCACGTCAAGGAATTGGTATGAGCCAGAGCTGCTTTCCAACCAGCCCCAAATGGTGATTTTTTTGCTGCTTTCCCCCACCCAAACCTTCAGCTCCTGGAGGATAACGTCTCGCTAGCACATCCACCTCCATCTAGCACCCTGATCATTTTTATTATTTCTTTTTTGCAATTAATGTGTAGCAGGAGGGCAGGTTTGGATTAAATCCCAACCTCTCGGTTGCTGGCAAAGGTGTTGGGAGCTCAGAAGATGTTACAGCCAAGGAGCCGTGCTCCAGCCCAGCTTTCTCCCAAAACTGAGCAAACGAGCCCAGCTTTCCTCTTGCAGGGTGGGAGCGCCGGGTGCTCCGTGTCCTGAGGTGCAGGCGAAAAATCCTGTTAAATCCCAGCGAGAGAAACCTGCCGTGCCAAAAGGGATGTTTGCACAAGATACTGCGCGCCCCAGGAGGAGGGTGGCCAAACTGCTTTCAGGTCAGGTGGGAAAAAAAGTCCTTTTTCCCCCTAAATTCACTGTGTGGCTCGTTAGAAACAAACAGAGGTGCTCCTGCACCGGAATGCTGGTGCCCAGCTCATCACAGGCTCAAAAACAACCCTTTTCCCCGCTAAATTCCCTGCCTGGCTCGTTAGAAATGAGGCCGTGGACCCAACTCGACAGGCGACCCGAGGGCAGCTGCTCCCTCCTGCCCGATGCCGAGCAGGGATGGAGGGAGAGCAAGTGTCTGCTGGAGAAACTCCTCTCCTTGATTTAAGGTCCTTGAATGACGGCAATTCCTCACGCCTCGTGCTGCGCTCTGCCGGCACTTAATTACCCTCGCTGGTAAAAGCTGGCCTCTTATTTCCACCTTGACTTTGCTGACTTCAGCTTCCCTGCTGTTGAATCCCACTTTGCCTTTGGCTGCTAATTAAAAAGCCCTTCAGCGTTTGCCGGCTGCTCCTTGCATAGGTAATTACGGACCGTGCCCCAGCCACCTCTTCACCTTCACAGCAGCCCGCTGGACCGGCGGCATTCCTCCAAAAATACGTGCCACCCCTTTCCCAGCAAAGCTCCGCCGACGCCGTATCGCCGTAGCGGGGGCCGTGGTGTCACCTGTAGAAAAACACCCAGGCTCTGCGTTTACCAAACAGGCTCCTAATGAGCTTGTTTCAGGCGTGAGATTTTTTTTTTTTTCCCCCTGGCCGCGTGTTCGCGCTCCCCTGGCTCGCGCAGCCCCCTCGCCGCGACGCTGCGGAAGGGGCTCGTGGCAGGGGGGGAAAAAGCGGCGGCTCCTTCT
This sequence comes from Strix aluco, assembly GCF_031877795.1. Classification (NCBI taxonomy): domain Eukaryota; kingdom Metazoa; phylum Chordata; class Aves; order Strigiformes; family Strigidae; genus Strix; species Strix aluco. The sequence goes on along the minus strand of NC_133953.1, from coordinate 8,058,539 downwards.
CCAGGGGAGGAGGAACGAGACGAGGTGAATCTTGCAGACTTCTCCCGGAGGAGCTCAGCTCCAGTCAAATAGTCCTTTAGCTGGGGCAAACCCAGGGGATCCCCCCTTCCCCGCCTTCCCACCCACCCCTCAATCTCTAAAATCCCAGCGAGATCTGGGGTTTTCTTTGGCGTTTGGCTCCTTTTTTTTTTTTTTTTTTTAAGTTTAAAACTGCCGTGGGCCGTCTGCCCTTTCTCCTCACTCCCAGCAGCGCAGCCAAGGCTGCTCAGACTTTCCAAACACGAGCGGGACGCGGCCCAGCCTAAATTTGTCCCGGAAAAACTATGAGCAGCTGAAAGAATAAGCAGGAGGTTGAGGGGGGGGGAAAAAAAGGAAGAAAGAGGAAAAAAAAAATCAAACAAACAAACTTGCTTTTGCAATAAGCCCCTGTGTGTGTCAGGGCTCGTGGGATTTTTTGCTTGAAAATATATTTCAAGCCCACCCGTCCTCCTCCACAAGGTGGATGGCAATTAAGCGAAGTGAAAGCTCGGTCACACGTGCACCGAAAGAACCGTTCTCAGCCCAGCGCCTCTGCTGGCATCGTTGTGCTGCCGGGGGCCGATTTGCCACGAGCCCCAGAGCCTGGGGATGCCACGGTGTCAGCCCTTCGTCTCTGCTGAGGACAGACCCCGTCGTGACACCTTTCCCTATGGCTCCATCAGGATTTGCCCCGGGGAGGGGGGTTATTTCCCTGGGAAAAAAGGGGCAATTGGGGATTTTGCTTTTCTCTGCCTGCCCCAACATTCCTCCTGCATCCTCCCCCAGGGATCTGCAGGCAACCAGCGAGTTTTCAAGCCGGTCAGCGTGGAGGGGACCGGAGGCCATCGCTGTCCAGCCACCTCCTACCAGCCACTCTCCGAGCTGCCTGTCCTGCCCGTGCTGCTCCACCGCCTTGCAGGGGTTTACAGGGAGCTGATCCAACTGGCCAGCAGGTTTTCTTCTTTTTTTTTTTTTTTCCTTTTCTTTTTTTCCCCTTTGCTGATGAAATCAGCACTTAATAAAATCACATCAGGCCCAGATGTTTTCTCCTCGGGTTAAGATCCAAGGAGGTGAAGTCAATTAGAGTTCAGATTTATACCGGGCATAAACACAGCCCCTGGCACCCGGCGCTGCTCTCCCTGGGGCAGAGAGCCAGAGCCTGCCCAGGCGCAATCCCTCGATGGCAAGCAGGCTGGAAAACACACCCCACGGCTCGCAAACGCCCCGGCTCTTCGCACATCAAAGTCGGGGGCCCCCCCACGAGTGCACAACTGGCCCCCGCCTTAATCAAGGGTCGCTACTGGGGCCTCCCAAACCCACCTCTGCCGAGGGGAGCCCACAGGCCAGCAGCGCTGGTTTAACCTCCTGGGGACCCCCCCGGATGCCTGTCGCACAGCTCCTCCTAATTAGGGGGTGTCTAACGAAGACCTTGAGTCACCCGCGCTGGACTGAGAGCAGCCGTGGTGTGCGAGTGGCTGTTTGTCGTGGCCCAGGGGCTGATGCGTGGCTACGGGTCCTTCTTTTGGGCCTTAACGGGATGAATTGGGAATTGTAATAATCAGGAAAAATGCTGGTTTGTTGCCTTTTTTTTTTTTTTTTTTGCAGTGGGATGAGACGAGGAGCAAAACCACGTAATTTGGGCTCAGTGAAAAGCCTGGAGATGTCCTTTACACAGAATAAGCAGCGTTTTGTGGGTGAGGCAGTGCCTTAAGTGATTTTGTGCAGTCTTCCTGCTCTGATATCCGGAAATACCGAGCGCTGGGATGGGGCAGCCTGCAAACAAGAGGCTGCACGTGGAGAAAAGCAAGAAGGGCACGATCACTGCCCCCAAGTTCACGCAGACCTGGCTGAGCCCCACCAGGAAAGGGCACGGAGTGGCGAACATAGATTTTGCACGTTTTTATTAATAAAACGGCCGACGGCAAAGAATCGGCCCAGAAAACCAGTCGGCCGGGGGGCCCTTGGATTGCTCCTCGCCGCTGCCTCCCTCCGAAGCAAACCCACGGTGGCCAAACGTGCCCGCGGGGCCGTGGCTGAGGCCGTGCCTCGGCTCTGCCGAGATGAACGCGCTCCCGGCGTGCCCCAGCCTCTCTCTGCCCTCCAGACCTCTCTCAGCTCAGGGCGGCTCGCGGGGGGCAGGTCAAAACTCCTTAAACCTGCGGGGAGAGAAGCGAGCGGCTGAGCGCGGCGGGCGCCGTTCGGCAGGCGTTGGGATAAACGACGGGTGCCGCGGGGACACCGGAGAGACGGGAGGAGAAAAACGGCTCTGCCAGGAAACTCCAGCCCATCTGCACCGCGAGCCTGGAGGAGAAGCAGGCGCAAGGAGAAGAACCAGCCACCATTTTGTCCCTGCAACGCCCCTCAGAAAAACCTCCCAGCATTTGTGCCTTCTCCCTGCCAGCTGCTCTGGAGACCACGCGCTCCCCAAAGCCCGCTGATGTGTCGCAGAATTTCCACAAACTGAGCCAGCTGCTTCCCCCACCACAAAACAGCCAGATTTTGGTGCAATGGGGACCGTGCCGACGCAGCCAGGACAGTCCTTGCCCCAACCAGCCCCGACACAGGAGAGCAGAGCCTGACAGCCCTCCACCGGTGGCCGGAGAAGGAGATTTGGGCCGCACTTACCGCAGCGCGAGGCCCAGACTATTGCTCTTTCACCTGCAAACACAAGACATAAAGGACCAAACGTTCGTGGCGGGGTCCAGGCTCTGGCACCCTCACCACGGGGACTGGCTGTGGCCCCTTCCCCCTCAGCGCTCGCGGCAGGGCTTCAGTGGCAACTGGAGACAGGCTAGTGCTGATTTGGAGTTTATTTATACCCTCGCTGCAGTGATTTGGCCACGGATTTGATTAGCGAGCCCGGATTCTGTGTAATCAAGCTCATTAGCACGGGTGGGCAAGTCAGCCTATAAATTGGGCCGTTTCAAGTGCATTAATCAATACCAATCAATCGGGCATCTGGGCTGACATCTCGTCAGTCAGCCAGAGACAAGGACACGCTGCCCACCTGCCCATCTGCGCTCTCTTCCCTGGCCATCGCAATTTGATCCTTTTGATTCCCAAATCTTGATCTCGGCCCTTAAATTATCAGCAGAGTGGCTGTTTCTAGGCTGAGCCTGCCAAGCAAAACTCAAAATCAGGGTGAATCAGGCTTGGCGTTTGCATTTAATCCTCAGGGCTCAAGCGGAGATACTCACACCGAGCTACTTCCCGTCCAGCACTGACTCTGTTAGCTGCACGCTAGAGCTACAAAGACACAAGGACGGCGTGTTTAGCACCGAGAGAGTTCCACAAGGCACGAGCAGATGGCTAAAACCCCCCGGGTGCTGCCCTGGCTCGAGGTGGAAATGTCTCTTTGTGCCCACAGGAGCGAGACGGGCGTCAGGCAGACGGCCTGGCGAAGCCCGACGCGATGCCCGCGCGGAGCTGCAGCAGCGACAGCAAGGGATAACAAACGTCTTTCCGGAGTGGCACCGAGGCCACGTTTTGGCACGGCGGGACCGGAGGCCGCCCCGGGGCGGTACGTACGTACCCTCTCTTCCTCGCCATGTAGCCGCACCACCCGCGGACCTCTTTGACCACCACACGAGCGAGGAGCTGTGAGAGGAAAGAAAGGCGGAGGTTTGCTGCAGGGCAGAGGGTCTGCAGCCACCAGCCTCGGTGTGAGCGTTTCCGTCACTGGGAAATAAATTTAAAGGCTCTTCCTAGGGAAGATGGCACTAAAACCGTGTGTGGATTTGGTCACTGGGAAAAGCCAAGTGAATGGACGCAGATGTCTCCCGAGGACCGTCCCTGCCCTCTGCCAGCGAGCAGGCTGCGAAAAGGGACCTCTTGAATACCCAAGGTAGCAAAACTAGTCCCGCTGAGCTGGGACCTACCAGGCAAGCCAAGACGTCAGCTGCTATCAACATGTAGAAGACGTTATTCCAGCCCGTGGGGGAGATGAGCCCTGCGAGCAGTGGCCCCAGCGCGGCACCTGCGAGGGTACATGAACCACATTAGAAGATGGGGACCAGGACCCCCGCTCGGCCTCCCCCAGCCCTACGTACCTATGGATCCTGTGCCATCAATAATGGCTGTGACAGTAGAAAGGGCTTTGGCATTTCCTTTGAGAGACTCGTGGGTTCCCTGTAGGGACGGAGGAATCACAGAATCATCTCGGTTGGAAAAGCCCTTGAAGCTCCTCCAGTCCAACCATGAACCTCCCCCTGACCGTTCCCAACTCCACCAGATCCCTCAGCGCTGGCTCAACCCGACTCTTCAACCCCTCCAGGGATGGGGACTCCCCCCCTGCCCTGGGCAGCCCATTCCAACGCCCAACAACCCCTTCTGCAAAGAAATCCTTCCTAAGAGCCAGTCTGACCCTGCCCTGGCGCAGCTTGAGGCCATTCCCTCTTGGCCTGGCGCTGGTTCCTTGGCTCAAGAGACTCATCCCCCCTCTCTGCACCCTCCTTTCAGGGAGTTGTAGAGGGCCATGAGGTCACCCCTCAGCCTCCTCTTCTCCAGACTATAAAAAAACCCCAGTTCCCTCAAAACATAAGGAGGAAAAGCGGCTTCAGGATCTGCAGCCAGTCCCAGTGTGAGGCCGTTCACACCCCGGGCAGCAATTTCCATGTATCAGACCCAGCCATGAATGGGAAGACTGAACTCAGCTGCTGCCTGCAGTCAAACCACGGCAAAACCAGAACTGCCAACAGCGGGCAGCAATCCCGGGTGATTTCCCAGAAAATTTTTCCACTCTGTGCTTAGAGGGAGATGCAGCAGGGCTGAAGCAGCGTCATGCGGCCAAGGGGGAAGAACAATAGGAAAAAAAGCCGTGTTTAAGGGAGGGCGTGTTTAAGCACGAGGTGTGACAGCCCTGCCCTTCTCCGCTGGGCTTCAGAGGCGTTGGAAAACAAAGCTAAAATGCAAAAATCCCAGCAAATACCCCTCCAGGAAGGAGGGAGCAGCCTTTGGGCGTGCAAGGGCATCTGAGTTGTGCTTCTTACCAAATCCGCCGAAACCGCCGTCGTGATGAGAGCGTAGGGCCCGTTAACCAGAGCGCCGCAGACAATCAGCATCGCTGCCAGGAATGAGACGGCCGCGGAGGTACCCGGGAAGAGATTAAATCTTTTCAGTGCAGGGAGCAGCAGGACGTCGGGTCCGTCGTCCCCGGCCCGTGCGCAGACATCGCTCTCCTGCGCATCCACCACCTGCTCCTTTTCCCCGCGGGAGATCCCACCCAGCAGGCAGCGAACGCTCATCCAGCACCACCCTCCCCCAAATCTTAGACTGGGAGCCCAGCTCAAGAGGAGAAATAAAGGCAGGTGAATCCGCAGCATCTCCCATCGCCCCATCGGTGAGGGGAGCCGGCTGTGCCGAGTAGCTCCTTACCTATTGATGTGCCGATGCCGTTCTGGCCGACGTGGTTATACAGGAACAGCTGGAAAAGAGACACAAGATGAACCAGTTACGGCTATTCCAGCTGTTTTCCTAAGCGTTTTCCCTGCAGCAGCACCCTGGGGACAGGACGGAGAAGGTGGGGACCTGAATTATCGCCGGCGCCAAGCTTCGCAGACCCCCCCCCCCTCGACGTGGCGTCTGAAGAGGGGAGCGCCAGCCGGGGTGGGGAGCCGAGCGCGCCCTTGGCTCCGCGTCCCGCCGTCTGCCTGCCAGATGAAATACCTGGCAGCTGGCAAACGGAGGTGCTGCTGCGATTTACGGCCCGGCGAGGCTCGCGCGCCTCCCCGCCGCCTGAAGCCAGACGGTAATTTGCCCCACCGGCGCTATCGGGGGGACGCGGACGTGACGCAGCCTCTCCGCTTTTCAGCGCGCGCCAGCTTCTTCGGAGGGGAGAAGCTCACGACTCCGAGCCAGCCAGGCTTGGGTTACAGCTAATTAGCTGCGGGTTTTTTGCGGCATCAAAGTCAAACAAGCTCTGTGCAGGTGCTTGGGAAGGACCGTCCCGGCCAAGCACCAGAGGAGCATGAGGTCGTTGGCACCGGGGCTTTTGGGGTGCGGAGCAAAGAGGTGGAAGCTGGGCCAGCTCGGTGAGACCCCCAAAGCTTTAGGACAGAGCAGAGTCATAGTGAGATGGAGGAAAAAAAGAGAAAAAAACCTAAAGGGGTTTTTTTTAGCTGTCAAAGATTCCACAGCCCCCTCCCAGCCTCCAGATGTGGACGTTCACCCCGGCACCATCTGGGCACGTGGTTCAATCCCAGCTCTCAGCTCAGCCCAGCGCGTGACCAGCTCATCCCATCCTCGGGAAGAGGAAGACGGCCGTGACTCAAAAGAGCCAGAGGAGAGGAAACCCTTGTGACTTTTTTATTTTCCCCGCATGGCAACTCACCATGGGAGCGGCGACGACCAGCATCACGCAGCATGTGGTGGCCCTGCCACCGGTGTAGTCGGAGATGAGGCCGGCAAAGATCCCCCCTGCCAGAAGGAGTCGCAGGCATCGGTCACGCCGCCCCAGCAGCAAAATTTCACCCTGGCTTAACCCAAAATCCAACAGGATGCCACACCGTGATGCTTTTTCATCCCTCATCTTTTCAGCCAGATGCCCCCAAGGTTAAATCAGAGCGAAGAGTTTTGGTTTATCCCTGCCGCTTTCTCCCTGCAGATGGTTTCCCTACACCTGCATGCAGCTCTGGTCCCCCCCCATCCTTCCAAAATGTTTTATTTCTCTAAGAAAAAAGAGAGCCTGAGCAAACGAGACTCGAGGAGAGGTGTTGCGATGGTTGCCTGGATGGCAAAATAAAAGCAAGGGGCATTTCCTGCCTTCCGAGCACTACGGATACCGAATAAACCTCACTAAGGTGCTTGAGGGAAAGGGACGGTGTTACCGGCAAAGCGTTCCCGTGGAGGGGACTTTCCATCAAGGGCAGGATTGTCCCCAAATCATCCCTGATCCACCCCCTCTGCCGGGCTATGTGACGAACCTAAAATGCCCCCGACGTCAAAGAGGGTCGACAGGTCCCCAGCTTCCTTGGCACCGAAATGAGCTGTGGGGAGAGGAGAGGGGTGAGGAGATGCTCCCCCTGGCCAGGCTCGCTCCCACCTCGCTGTCCTCCAAAACTCACCGACGTTCACGATGTAGAGGGGCAGCCAGTACAGGAAGGTGTAGCTCACCAGCTTGGCAAAGAGCAGACAAAGGGAGAACTCCACCACGCCCTGGGGAGAGAGGAGAAGTCATCAGAGGAACCCAACCTCCTCCAGATGGTGGTTTTTCCCCCCAGTTTTCTGCCCTGTGGGGACCCCATTGATGGGGTGAGCTGCCCTGGCTTTGTTTTTTCCCGGCTCCCCATCACGACACAAGGGGTGTCCTGTGACTCACAGGTATCCGGAGGGCCCCGAGGAAGCTGATGGCTTCGGGCTCCTCAGCTGGCTCCTTGGGGCTGTCGGAGCGATCCGTGCTGCTCTGCCCCGAGATGCTCAGTGGCCCCTCATTGGAGGTGACCGCTTCAGGATCCTTCTCGTTGGTGGTCACTCCTCTAGCGTCCTCCTCATCGGAGGCCATCTAAAAGCAAACCAAAAGCAGGAGATGTGGCTCTCGTTGCTGGAAGGGGCTGAAATGTCAGATTTGCTGCCGGGATGTGACCCGGAGGACGCTCACATTGGAACAGCAACGAGCATCCTCCGAGATAACTGAACATCGCTCTAATGTCTGATGTTACGACCTGATACCCCAGTTGTTTTGCTGTAAACGGAGCAACCACCCGGCCCAGGACAAGCCCTGGGAATCGATTCAACTCACGTGATGCAGAGGCGGGCTGCAGCCGACGTCCTCGGGATCTGCAGGGAGAAGGGAAATCCTGTGAGAGCTGGGACCAGCCCCCCTCCGCCTGCTCTCCCTCCAGCATCTCCAGGGGAGAAACGTGGGGCTGGGAGACCCACAGAATCATCCCGGTTGGAAAAGCCCTTGAAGCTCCTCCAGTCCAACCATGAACCTCCCCCTGACCTTTCCCAACTCCACCAGATCCCTCAGCGCTGGCTCAACCCGACTCTTCAACACCTCCAGGGATGGGGACTCCCCCCCTGCCCTGGGCAGCCCATTCCAACGCCCAACAACCCCTTCTGCAAAGAAATCCTTCCTAAGAGCCAGTCTGACCCTGCCCTGGCGCAGCTTGAGGCCATTCCCTCTTGGCCTGGCGCTGGTTCCTTGGCTCAAGAGACTCATCCCCCCTCTCTGCACCCTCCTTTCAGGGAGTTGCAGAGGGCCAGGAGGTCTCCCCTCAGCCTCCTCTTCTCCACACTAAACCCCCCCAGTTCCCTCAGCCGCTCCCCATCAGACCTGTGCTCCAGACCCTGCACCAGCTCCGTTGCCCTTCTCTGGACACGCCCCAGGGTTGGGCTGCATCTCTGTGTGCCCACTTCCCGGCAGCAAAAAACCCCGGTAAAATCCCAAAGTGCTTCCCAAATGTTTCTTAGAAAGACAGGCTGAGGGGAGTGACCGGCACAGGCTGCCTGGATGGCCCCATGGTGGTCAGCTCCACATCCCACAAGCTGGAAATAAGTGTTTGGAGTTGCCAGAAATGCTTGGAGATGGGCAATGAGAAAAATTGTGGCTTGTGGCCCAACTGATCTGGCATTACGCTGTGCTCCGGATCACGCCACTCACACTCCACGAGGAAGAAGAAGCAGATGATGCCCATGACAGCGATGATGATGCCGGGCACGACGAAGGACAGGCCCCAGGCGGAGGAAACCCAGGCGCCGGCGATGAGCGACCCTAAGATGTTGCCGACGGAGGTGTGCGAGTTCCAGATGCCCATGATCAAACCTCTCCTGGCGGGGACAGATCCGGGCTCGGTATCGCCGCGGTGGCTGCCAGGGCCAATGGGGAGCAGGACTAAGGCGGGACGCGGCGGTGAAAAACTCACTTTCCCTTCCCGAACCAGTTCCCGACGCAGGCCACGACGGAGGGCCAGCCGGTCGTCTGCACCAGCCCGTTGCAAACCTGGCAAGAGATGGGCAACATCACCCAGCACCCTCGGGCACCCGGCCAGCTCCGACTTGATCCACAGCCCCTGCGCCGTTTCGGGCAGTGGCTTCAAAAATAGCCACCCCCAGCCCAAAGCTGTCCAGAAAACACTCAGTTTGGGTTGGTTTTTTTTTTTCCCAGCTGGGGCAATCCCAGAGCTGTTCCCCTTGGCTAAACCGGGAGCGAGTGGTGTTGCCAAACTGGCCGCCTCTGCTTAGCGAGACGGGCGCGCCCAGTGGTTTCGGCGCCCACGCCACACACAGCCGGGTTTTGTGAGGAGTGGAAATGCCCAACGTTGTCCCGCTCGGAATCTGGGCCATCGTCCCATCCCCAAAAGCCACCAAAAACCAGGATGAGGCTGTAGTGATAAAAATCCAGAGCCTGGGCACCCTCCCCAGCGCCAACGCACCTGCATCACAATGAAGTACCAGAGGACGTGGATGTCCCAGAAGTAGCCGAGGCCGAAGAGCGCGGTGAAGAGCCCGCTCAGCACCATTCCCCCCGACAGGTAGTAGCGCAGGGGGAGGCGCTCCCCAAAAATGCCGCTGCGGAGAGGGGGAACAGCGAGGAGAGGAGCTGTCGCGGGTGATGCCACCGACGGGTGTTCTCGCACCGAGCTGGTGCCCAAATCCCGAGCAGCGCCCAGCACCCAGCTGCTTTCCCGTTAGCACGACCCCAGCCCGATGGAAACCAGTTTCCTGCCGGACTGGTGCAAACTGGCGTGGAGGGAAAGAAAGGGGTGCAAAGGCTCTGGGTACCTGATAAACATCCCGATGGCGTAGGCCACCAGGAAGGCGTTATCCAGCGCCCCAAAAAGCTCCTTGTAGTTGTCCCCATCTGGAAAAGCAATATTAGACCCGCGTCAGCCTGGCCCCCATCTTGTTTTTCCTCCCTGTGGCCGCTTGTCCTCATCCCCCATCCCCAAAACCTTCCTCTGCGGGTTCTTGGAGCGTGGCAGTGGGACCCGGTCCCATCCCAGCCCCAATTTCACCACGGCTGCTGCCCTTTGGCCTGGGGGCACGGGGCAGATGCGTGCCGCTTAATTACCTCCGGGTGCCTAACGAGCAGCCGGCCCCCTGCCAAGATCTCAAGCCACGAGCTGGCTTAGGACAGGGGGGGGAGCCTGTCTTGGCTGCCACGAGTTCTGGGGGTGATGGGGGGTCTCAGCCTTACCGAAGGGTGCCCAGCTGCACCACGTGCTGCTGTTGGAGTCGTTGCGGGGGTTTGGGCCCAAGGCCGAGCAATTGGGGTGCAGCTGGCTCTGCGGGGGAGAGAGAAGGGGTGACATCAGGATGCCCTGTCCCCCCCCACGTCCCCTCTCCCCGCTGCCAGGGCGAGGCTGGAGCTAACCTTGACGATGCTGATGGGTTTTCGGGAGAGGTGGTAGCTGGTGTAGCAGAGGAAGGTCAGCACCAGCGTCAGGCCCCGATACCTGCGGGGTGACAGGAGCAGAGAGGTCAGGGCTGGGGGGGACAAGGCTGGGGACAGGGCTGGGTGGCCTGTCCCCATCGCAGCTGGCACCACCCAGCCCGGCGGGGGTGTCTGACACCTCCAGCCTCGGCGTTAGCCATGCCTTTCCTTCCCCCTCCCCAAAATCCATGCTTTTTTTGAGAAAAATATCAGGTGAGGGGGATGAGAGCCACCACTGGGCCAGGTTGAATCCGCTCGCAATTTCTGGACACGCACACGCAGCTCTGCTGCTATTTAACCCGTCGGGGTCTTAGAAATGCGTGAAAAAGGGGAGAAACGGGGTCATTTTTGCTTCTTTCCCTCACCCCTCATCACCCCAACCGGGGCTTCTTCCGCCAGATGGGTGAGCTGAACCGGCTCAGCCGAGCCCGGCGGGGGGCAACCAGCCCACCCAAAATGGCCAAGGAGGCGACTTAAAAAGACCAGCTGAGTTTTGGGGGGAAGGGAGCACCGATCAGTGTTTCCCCCTCCTCGAAACCACGGGCTGAGCAAGCGCCTTCCGCACGTCATGGGTGGAAACGGGGCACGAGATCGCGGCTGATTCAGCGTCGTTATAGACGAACTGGAAAAAAAAAAGGGGGGGGGGGGGATGCCCCGAGCAACACCCGCTCCAGTTTCTCCACCACCTACCGACTTTATCCCTTTTGCTTGAATTAAATGCAGGAAAATGGGGGAAAATAGGGAAAAAAATGGGGTTTGGGCTTAGGGGTGGGGATGCTGCTCCTGGCAAAGCTGATGGATAAAGCCTGGAGAATCCTAAATAGGATCCAGCACCCGCCGGAGTGGGACGAGCATCTCCAAGGGGCCCTATCCTGCACTTAGGGAGGATGGGGCTGAGGGGTTTGTGGCAGCGTGGAGGGTGTGAGCAGTCGGGTGGCTGCAGCACGGAGAAGTGTCACGGGGTTACTCCAAGTTTAGAAAGAAGGAGGAGGAAAAAAAAAAAGCGCTTTTTTTTTTTTTTTTTTCTCTGTTTTAGCCCGTCCAGCTCCTCTTTGCAGTTTCACTTCTTCACAAAAAACTGCAGCACTGACAGACACCCTGCAAATCCAGGGCAGCTCTTTGTTCCAGGGCACCGGCTCTGAGACTGCACCGCAGCTAAAATATTCCTGGTTCCCACGCCAAAAAAATACCTAAACCCCCCCCAGATCAGCGCTGATGGCTGCGGGGCTGATTTGAGGGAAGCAGAGAGGCTGCTTCGAGGAACGGGAAGTGTGGTACCTGGCTCGGCTGGCTGCTTGGTTTTGGTTGGGGTTTTTTTTACCCCACACGTTCTGGCAGGGAAAACTGCAGCTGATGCAAAAGCAGGGGGGTTGTTTGGCCACAGGCTTCCAAAAAATAAATGTATTAAATAAAATTAAACTGGCAGAGGGCTCGTCACCTCGCCAAAAGGGCGGGCAAGCAGCGGGATCTCTGTGTTGGCCACATCCCAGCAGATCTGGAGGGCGAGGGCCTGGCGCGTGCGGAGGGACGGCTCGAGGCTCGCCAGGCGCTGCTGCCCGTCTTGGGGTCCCCCCCGCATCCCTCCTGCCAGCCCCCCCCCCGTGCCTGAGCGGGGCTCGGGGCCCTGCGCCCCCGGGATGGGCCCAAGCCCCTGGGCTCGCGGCCGGTGCTGCTCTGGGTGGACCCAGTGCCCGAAGGGTGATGCTGGACCCTGGGCAAGCGACTCCCGGGCTGGTCCTTGGGCAAATAACCCCCAGCCCGGTGCTGGTCCCTGGGCAAGTGACCCCTGGTCCAGGGCCAGTCCATCCTGGTGCCAGCCCCTGGGCAAGTGACCCCCATCCCCATGCCAGCTCCTAGCCCGCTGCCAGACCCTGGGCAAGTGACCCCTAGGCCGGTGCCAGCTCCTAGCCCGGTGCTGGTCCCTGGGCAAGTGACCCCCATCCCGGTGCCAATCCCTGGGCAAGTGACCCCCTGGTCCAGGGCCAGTCCCCCTCCTGGTGTCAGCCCCTGGGCAAGTGACCCCCATCCCGATGCCAGCTCCTAGCCCGGTGCTGGTCCCTGGGCAAGTGGCCCCTAGCCCGGTGCCAGACCCCAGGCAAGGGACCCCCAGCCCGGTGCTGGTCCCCGGGCAAGTGACCCCCATCCCGATGCCGGTCCCCAGCCCAGTGCCGGTCCCTGGGCAAGTGACCCCCAGCCCGGCGCTAGTCCCTGGGCAAGTGGCCCCTGGTCCAGGGCCAGTCCCCATCCCGGTGCCAGTCCTCGGGCAAGTGGCCCCCATCCTGATGCCGGCCCCCAGCCCAGTGCTGGTCCCCAGCCCGGTGCTGGTCCCCGGGCAAGTGACCCCCAGCCCGGTTCCTGTCCCCAGCCCGTTGCCGGTCGCTCCCCGTCCCCGGTGCCCCCCCAGCCCCGGCGCAGCGTCCCGGTCCCCGCTCACCGGCTGTCCCGGGGGAGGGCTCGGAGCAGGCGGACGCCGGGGGCGAGCTCTGCCCTCATGGCGGGCGGCGGCCGAGCTGCGGGTTCCCCCCCCGCGGCTCCTTTTCACCGCCCCGCGGGGCCGCCGCTCCCCGCCCCCGGGCCCGCCCCGGCCCCGGCCCCGGCCCCGGCTCCTGCCCCGCGGAGCCCCTCGCCCGTCCTCCCCTGCGGCCCCGAGGTGCGAAACCGGAGCTTCCCCTCGGTCCCCAGCTCCGCTTAAAACTAAACCCGACTTAAAACCCGGCTCGACGGAGGGAAAAGCAAAGTTGGGCAGCGGGGAGGGGGGAGAAGCCCCAAGATGGGGAGGGAGGGGGCGCTCCCTGCCCCCACTCCCCTCCCCGGGGCTCCAGGATTTTCCCTGGATGCTGTTTTTCCAGCTGAAAATGCTACTTTTTGACTTTTCTACTCACTTTTCCATCACCCCCCGAAAGCGCTTTGGTGCCCTGATTTTGGCTAAGCCACCCCAGCCCTGCTTTTGGGTTTATTTAGAGGGATTTGGGGAGTCCCACTCTCCTCTCTCCTGGGTTTCACGCCAGGAGAAAACACCATGCCCCCCCCAAAAGGATCCCATTTAGGCTGCCAGGACAGAGCCAGATCCTGAGGTGGAGGAGCAGCAATGGCTTTATTTAACCACGATTCCTTCGAACCAACCCCCCAAACCAGCCCATGGAGGGGGGGCTGCTCCAGCCCCTGGGGAGAGGTGGAAACGGGGCTCCCCGGGGTGTGAGCAAGGGCTTGGGGACCTGCCAAGGAAACGCTTGTCCTCAGCTGCCCCAGCACAAAGCCCTGCCCTCAAATCAGTTAAAAAAAACCACATTTACAGCTTTAGTCCTTTGCTTCCCTGGCCCCAGCGCATGCAAAAACCTCCCCGGCCAGATCCTGCCCTTTAAAAATCTGCCTCAACACCCCGGCGTCTTCCCCTGACGCAAATAGCGGTTAATAAATAGCACCACGAATAAGTCGGTGAATGATTTTCCAGCGGGAAGGGAGGAGCAGCCCCTAGCTGGGCGCCTGCCGTGCTACCTCTGGACCAGGGTCGGGGGTTTGCTTCGCACCCGGGGAAAAGAAATCACCTGCCACGCTCGGCCACCCACCCTTCCTGCCGCGGTTAATAGTGGAGTAAATATTAATGATGGGTTATGTTGCAACCTCTGTCCAGGAACACATTAGCCCAGTGGTGGCATTTTTGGTAAAAAGGATGGTGCTCCAGCAGAGTCACACTCACCTGGAGATTAGATACAGGGATTTTTTCCTAGAGAAAAAAAAAAAAAAAAAGCTCCTTTCTAGAGTAAAATAGAGGCTGTGGGAGTGTGGGTGAGGCAGGGAGCAGGGTGGATGTTACTAGAGAAGTCCTCAGCCAGAAGAAAGCAAAGGAGCAATAAATACCTGGCTCTGGCCTGTGACCAGAGCAGCAGGGGCTAGTGGAAGCCACAGGGCAATGGAGAGAAGGCAGTGGGAAGGAAGAGGTTAGAAACCCTCCTCGTTTCTAACCCAGAGAGATCCTGACCCCAGGTGCCTCGTTTCTCCTCATTTCACTCTGCCAATGAGACAAACAACCCTTGAAAACAGTTTATTTAGAACTGAACACCAAAATTCAAGTATATAAACCTATAAACCAGCCCCGCTGAGTCATGGGACCAACTCCTGGTCCAGCCAAGCACAGGCACAGGAGAGGGGCAGCTTAAACCTGAGCCTAAGGTGTAGGAGAGCAAAGGCGCAGCCCTGCCCTCTGCTTCCAACAGTTCCAGAAATACAGGAGGGGAACGACGTTGTCACAGGGGCCTCCCCCAGCGAGCGCAGAGAGCGGCCAAGTCTCGGAGCGGGGCCCTCGCCGAGGAGCTCGTGTCCGTGGGGGCGCAGGATGAGATGACGGACTGCAGAGCGTGGCTGTAGGCTGAGCGCAAGGGGACACAGAAGCAGCGTTAAGAGATGAAAGTTTCACTTACGGCCCGAAACTGGGCTTGGCTGCAGCCTTTGACCATGAAGGAGAAAAGAGAAGAACTGGTTTTTAAGATTAATCAACATGCCTGTAGTTTTCCACATGCTTGTTTGCGTGCTCTGCATGATTACGAGCCTGGGAAAGCCAAAGGTTTTTATAAAGCCCCAATTTCTCTATTTTTTTTTTTTCCTCCCCTAGAAGACAACTCCCAGTTGCTCAGCCAGGCATTCTCCCGAGCTGTACTCAAAACCAGAGCACTCTCCATGACCTAACAAAGACAATTTCTACCACCTTCTTGCATCCCCCCAGCAGAAGATTCAGCATGAAGGCAAAGAGGTTTTCTGTGCCCGTAACTGATTTGCAGTGTTTTCCTCAGGGTTCTCCCTCTACCAACACACGTGTGTACTACAGCAGCGTTAGAGAGGCTGGTGCTTTGCTGAGGGTGCCACTAAGCTCCCTGAAGGGACAGAGGAAGAGGTTGGGTTAGAAAAAAGCAGCAGAGCACCTGACTTGCCCTCTCTGGACTATGTTTGTAGGAGCATCTCTGAACAGCAGCTCAGGACCATGGAAACATCCAGCCACGTTTGATTTCTCCCTGTATAATCAGGGATCCATCTAGACGCCCTCTCTCCAGAAGCAGGAGCTCTTACCTTTGTGGTTTTTGTAGAAGACACAGTTGTTGGCACAGGTATCTGGGTGGGAGTCCCAGAAATCGGACCCGCAGGAGCACAACGGGGGCAAGTCAATGTTATACAGCTTCATCTTCTCCCTCATCTGGGCCCGCAGAGCTTCGAGGTACCTGCAAGGGATAAAATATTCACCTGTGCCAGTAACACCCGGCTCCGCGCAAGGAGAGGCCATCCAGCCGTACCTCACGTGCTCCTTATTTCGCTGTTTTTCCTTAATCATCTTCTCTCTCCTCTCCACCAGTTTCAGCTGGGCCAGCGTGTCACAGGCTCCCTCACGCAGGGAGGGTCCTTGCTGGGCAGCCACCTCCCGCATCCTCTGCTCCTCCGCCCGGCGCTGCTTCTCCTTCTTGCTCTTAATCCTGCAGGGACACACACGCTCAGAAGGAGCCTCCCCACCGCCACCTCCGCTCCCCTGCTTGTAAGATCAGGGCAGGTGGATGTAGATGCTGCCGCTGCCTTCGCCCAAATCACTCCACCAATCACAGACTTTTTAAGCTTTAAAGACAAAGCAGTAAAAAAATGCCTTCCCAGCCTCCTTTCTTTCCCGCTACGGCAATACCAGCCTGTGAACACTCTCCTGCCCTTGACCTCCTCCTGCCTGCTAGTTTTCTCACCGTCGTGGCCTTCTCCTGCGTCACGTTCACACGTGCTCCTGTTAGGAAGTGCCGCCTGCAGTTCCCCAAAAGAGCTGCTCTTCTGCCCTTCCAAAACCAAGAGCGGTGCCTGGGCTCTTTCCTATCCATCAGGAAGGACCAACAGCTCAGCCTCCCCACTTCTGATTCCTTCCGATTGTGGGGCAGCCTGGATCCTACCCTAAGCTGTCCTTGCAGCTTCCAGGACGGGGCTGCAGAGGAGAGCTGCGTACAGCAGAGAAGCTCCAAGGATCCCACACCTACTCACCCCAAGACAGGCTTTAAGAGGCATTTTGAACCAAATCTTCCTCTATTTCCTCGATCTCCCTTGCACCCTCCAGCCCTTTGGGTGGAATCTGGGTTGTATAAGTCACACCAAACGCAAAGCACGTTCCCTTGACAAGTAGCAATTACAAAGCACAAAGACTTTAAACTGAAGCATCTGCCATTTTATTCCTGCTGATGAGTACCAAATGCAATAACATGTTACAGGCTGATCACTGCCAAAAGGCATTTATAAGGGAAAAAAAAAAAAAAAAAAAAATCAAGGCTGGGTAGAAGCTGGGGGAGAAAGCGTAATCGAAGGAGACATTTCGGATGTTCCTCCATTTGGGGGGTCAAATCTTTACATGCAGAAGGAAAGTGCTGAAGTAAAACTTCTCTAGTCAAGTTATAAACTCAAAAATGTTTTTTAAATGAAGTGGTAATAGAGCCTTAACTACCCCACCATAAATCTTCTGCTATAGAAACTAAGGCCAAGGCCAACTTAAGGCTTTACACTAAGTAAATTACAAAACCAGCTCTTTTCCGCGTACACTTAGCAGCTTGCAGCTCCATCAGCGTCCCTGCAACCAGGGGAAAAAAAAAAAAAATATATATATATATATATATATATCTCGCTAACTAGGAAGTCCCTGGTGTCTCGCCAGCACTTGCAGGGCAAGAAAAGGTCTCTGAAGCTCCCAAGTGCCAATTTAAAAGTCAGGAATGTGGCTGGAGGAATGTTTCTTTCGACTAAAAAGTGACTGTGAAGATCCTGCCCTGGGGTGTCTGTCCTGCTCCCACAAAGCCTGACCCCTGCAGAGCTGGCCTTAGAGACCAAGATGGTCAGAGCTACATAGTTTTATTTTAGAGCAAGCCAGAGACAAAAAAAAAAAAAATAATAAAATTAAGAGTATCTTTCCTATTTTGGTGTGAAGTTGCAGAGCTCCTCCTTAACAAACCCCTTAAAAGGGAGAAGATGACTAAACCACCAAAACAAGTACCCATACTTTTACACAGATATCGAGTTTTCAACTGCGGAACAAATGCTGGGAAATCTTTTTATTACACTATATACATTTATAGCTGTGAGGGCGAAGGGTCTGGTATTAAAAACCCCAGAGATAAGATCAATTTAACAACAGTGACGTGACCTCACCCCAAAGTTTCTAAACACAGACTGTGTAGCGCAGGGTCCTGGGATCAGTTCCCAAGAGCCGCTGTCTGGGGAGCTGCAGCTCTCCCAGTCTGATGTTTCAGCTCCCAACTCCTATCCAAGCTGCACGGGGACTCAGAAACTCAACACAGCCCAAGGGTCTCTCCTGGGGGGTTGGCTGAATGAATCCCACCCCAGGGTTAACAGATCGGGCACTAAAATAAACCCAGGAGATAAGCCAGGCTTTACAACTGGCATTCATATTGCAGAGCTTCTTTCAATGTACTCCCAGGTTTCTAAAAAATTGATAAAGTGGCCTTTTTTAATCCATCAGGGCAGCTTGCAGCCAAGGAGGCAGAATGCTACCCATCGTGTGGATATTTTTTTTTTTTTTCCACATCAAGCTGCACAATCTTCTCAAAGCCTCTGCATTTAGGCTGCAGAAACACTTTCCAAAATACCCGTTGCCTCGCTCACACCAGCCAAACACACGAGACCCCAGGGGTGGCCCTGCCTGCGAAGGAGGTGGCGATACCGAGAGGCTGGCTCTCATCTGCGCGTACTCACTGGGCCATTTGCTTCTGCCTCTCCTTCTGCCTCTGCTGCTCCCTCACTTGCTCGCGCTCGATATTCATGAAGAGGCGCCTGTATCTCAGGTACTCGTTCTGACGCTGCGGGAGAGAAGAGGCACCTCTGAGAAGGACGTCTGGGGGCAGGTTGGGATCGATAGCGAGTGAAAGGAGGGTGCAGAGAGGGGGGATGAGTCTCTTGAGCCAAGGAACCAGCACCAGGCCAAGAGGGAATGGCCTCAAGCTGCGCCAGGGCAGGGTCAGACTGGCTCTTAGGAAGGATTTCTTTGCAGAAGGGGCTGTTGGGCGTTGGAATGGGCTGCCCAGGGCAGGGGGGGAGTCCCCATCCCTGGAGGGGTTGAAGAGTCGGGTTGACCCAGCGCTGAGGGATCTGGTGGAGTTGGGAACGGTCAGGGTGAGGTTCATGGTTGGACTGGAGGAGCTTCAAGGGCTTTTCCAACTGAGATGATTCTGTGGTATCAGCGCTCAGCGTGATTTCTGGAGCGCAGGTCTATCAGGATAGAAACCTCTCTCCTTCCTCAAGAGACCCTCAGACGCCTCCTTGTGCACATGCCCCAGGACTGAGAAGCTGGAGAGACCATGGTCAGCTTGGAGAGGGCAACCGAGGCACCTCAGCTTTGTACCAGCACCCCTCGACCAAACCCTCCTGCGGATGGAAGCTCTGTCATCTGACAAACTCCTAAACTCTCACTTTCCTGGGGGTAAGAGAGCTGGTTCCCACTTCACCAGAGGACTACGAGCTACAGGCCAAGAATTTCGGTTCACCTGGGGACCGGTGGTCATCTGCAGTTCACTGAAAACATGTATCTCCAAAAAAAAAAAAAAAAAAAAAAAGAGTGTACAACACCAAGCTGGACCCACTACACGCAGAACCACAGAGGTGGCAAACTCATTGCTCAGAGAAATTTAAGAGCCCCGCAGGGAACAACTCCAACACAGATACTACACACGAGGAGGTTTAGTGTCTGGGCTAACTCCACCGATGCCGCAACAGTAGGGAAACCTCCCGGCTAAAGCTCACACCAAAAGCCCTCCCGCCCCCACGGGAATCAGGCAGCACACAGTTAGTTTGAGCTCCACGATGCCAGAAAGTTTAAGGCGTGGATTTTTCCTCATCGACGCCAAGAGTTTTGGGCTGAGTTTGTCCATCTCGCCCAGCGGAAAACGCCCCGCGCAGCTGGAGATAAAGGAGCAGGAGAGATCGCCAGGCTGAAAGAGGAGAAAGCTGGATGGAAAAAACCCATGCGGAAGAGAGTGCTGCAAAACCAGTTATCTCGGGATGGATCAGAGCCAAGGAGATAAAAAGCAAAGGGGCAGAGGGAACCGCTGGGGGAAGGAGCTGCCTGACAGGCCCCAGCTGCTGTCACGCCGTCTAGAAACCACAACCGGATTTTGAATCAGCTTGTTGGAAAAATGCACATAAAAAACAACAAAAAAAAAGCAGCAATTTGTTCAAAGTCCTTTCGAGTTTTACTGCAAAAAAGCCGACAAAAGAAGAGGGAAGTACTCCACATCAGAAGCAGGAAAATAAAAGTCACTTCCTTTAGACATTCAAGAGAAACATCATCTCTTTGCATGAGCTAAACCGTCCTGGATGCAGGCTGGTAAATAAAATTTATGACAATTTAAATAAAATTCTCATAAAAATCAGACATTCAGCATCAGACCCGCAGTCTGTGCTTGAAAGCCACCGTCCCGCTGCCTGGTAGTTGCTGATACGGTAGAAACCTTTATAATTCCCAGCCTTACACCCAACACAAGATACAAGTGGATTTTGTTCTTTTTTTTTTTTTTTTCCCCAAAAGCATTTTTGGCAGCTCCCGTCTCTCTCCGTGCAACTACAGAAAGCGACACCTTTGTTCTACCAAGGCAAAACGAACGCTCCAACCCTTCAGGGTTATTCAGATCCCCCGTTTGCGCTTACGGTCACGACAAGACCTTAAAACAAGAACCCGATGGGTTTGCCCAAGACCTGAGACACAACCAGCGCCGACAAACTTACAACCCTAGTCGATGCTTCATAATTAAAGCTGCTCCTGAGGCTTCTTATCTGAGCTAGCAGCATCCCCTACGCTCAACCCCTTTCAGTCCTGAAATGGAGATGAAACAATGAGGACTTGGCTCCAGCGGACAAACCTGCTTCTTGGTTTCCTCACGGTCTACACCAGCCCAGAGGATGAGGGGAGCTTGGTCATCGGCGTGCAGCCTCTGCGGGGGCTCGGGCAAGCTCGAGTCCTTCACTGATCTGTCACAGAACTGGAAGATAACAGCAGAAAGCAGCATCAGCATCTTCACGGTCAAGTTTCTCATCTTCCCTCAGCAAAATACTCCTCGCTGGAGGATCCCTACAGTCCTCAGCAGGGTAACCCACTTTTTTTTTTAGGCTATAGGTTGGCTATAGACAGGAGAGACACATGGGACATCTCCGTGCAGGAGCACCAAAGCTTTGTCAAAACAATTCTAAAGCTATCCTTGGAGGAGGTTTCTGGTTTAGCTTAAACGTGGATTCACACCTCCCCTCCCCAAACTTTCATTACAAACTTCACAAAGTGCAAGAAAAATAACAGCAATACAAATAATAATAAAAATAACAAGTGTCAGGGGAATTCAACAGCCAACGCCTCCCAACACCTCAGCCTAAACCTCCGCCTTCTTCCCTCCATGCAATATTTAAGCCAGTATTTCTGCTCCCAGCTGGACTAATCACCAGCACATGCTGCTATAGCCATCAAGTATTGGCTAACTACTCCAGGTAATCAGGGCAAAACATTTCCACACCTCAGACACTTAACGAAAGCCTGAAAACAAAAGAGGCATCAATAAATACATCAGCTCGGTCCTCACAAGCAGATTCACAGAACCTCTAAGGGAGGGGTTTCACCAGCCCAAGGCACAGGAATTGTCACCATCAGCCCTGATGTAAAGGTTTTTTGGTTTTTTTTCTTTTCTAGTTGGTTTCTGGCTGATTTGATGCACCACCCACAGCTCTTCCACCCCGCTGCTGCCTCCAAGTGGGGCTCTGGACCGGAGGCAGTTGCAGGTCCTGCTGGCTGCGGCGGAGCTCAGTTGAGCATACGATGCAATTGCACACAGTTTCAGATTTCTGCTGAGCGCCAGCCAACTGGCATCACAAGGCAGGCACAAATAAAACCCCTTTTGAAGCCACAGCTGCAAGATGAAAGCAGCGAAACAGAAGCCGCCAATCTCACTTCGTTTTGACACTCTTGAGCCTGTTTTGATGACAGTAGGCTTAAGAGTTAACCAGGCCTGAGGGAGCAACTGCTCTCCTGCAACAGCAGCCTCTGCTGAAATAAACCCAAATCCCAACGATTCGAACCTCTCACAGAATCATTCTGGTTGGAAAAGACCCTCGGGATCAAGTCCAACCCTCAGCCCGACTCTACAAAGTTCTCCCCTACCCCACATCCCCCCACAGCTCATCCAAACGGCCCTTAAACACACCCAGGGGTGGGGACTCCACCCCCTCCCTGGGCAGCCTATTCCACTCTCTGACCACTCTTTCTCGGAAACGTTTTTCCCTCATGTCCAGTCTGAACCTCCTCTGTTGCAGTTTAAAGCCATCTCTCAAGACCAACTGGCCCAGCCCCATAGGAGTCTTACTTTTTCAAATTCAATTTTGATGTAGAAGTCATCATCTTGCTCAGCCTGCTGCGGGGTTGTCCCCTGGTCTTGCAGTTCAGCTGGAAGATCGTGATGCCCTGCCAGAAGGATTTCCTCACTCTCATCTCCTGCGGGCACCGTGGCTCTCTTGCAAGACTCTGGTTTCTGGAGGAGAAGGGAACAGACCAGCGTAAACATGGAATTCAAATGTGGCTGCTTCAGTGCCGAGGCAAATTCAAACATCCTCGTGCACAGGTTCAGAAGTAGCTTTAACCCGAGCTCTGTAGAGTCAGTCGAGACCTGGCGAGCAGCAACACCACACGTTCAAGCATCACTGCAAGGCACGAGAGCCAGAAAAAAGATAATCTGAATTTAGCTGGGTAATTCGTGACTACGTTCTCACCAACTACAGAAACAGAGGGACAGATGTGTGTGGGGCGAAGGAAAGGCAAGGAAAAGACCTCTCCAGGCGCTGTTTCACGACTGCAAGGAGTTGGGGGGATCTCTGGAGTGACACTCTAGTACGTAGCATACTCCTTCAGATGGTAAGTGGGCAGGCTCCCCGGTGGCAATTAACAATATTTTGAGAGGCAGCAGATTGTTTCCTACAAACTAAAAAATTAAAATGCCAGAAGCAAGCTTGGAGCCAGGATTTTTTTTTTTTTTTCTTTTCCCCTGCCTTGATGTCCCTTCAGCATGCTAGGAAGGGAAGAGCAGGGCTGCTGAGAGTGGGAGAGGATGGATCAACAGGAAGAGAGCAGGTCACGCCAGGGATCCCTGGAGGTGGCTCTGCTGCCATACAGGAAGGACAGAGACAGCCCGGAGTTATTTGATAGGCGTAGGAATTACTCTATGGACCCTGTTACAGCAGAAACACAACACAGAAGAGCTGCTTCGGTGAGGACGAGGGAAGAAAGGAATGGTGAGGCCACACCTCGATGAGTGGGTTCAGTTTTGGGCAAAACCTCACTCCAAAAAGGCCATTGAATGACTCGAGCGTGTCCAGAGAAGGGCAACGGAGCTGGTGCAGGGTCTGGAGCACAGGTCTGATGGGGAGCGGCTGAGGGAACTGGGGGGGTTTAGTCTGGAGAAGAGGAGGCTGAGGGGAGACCTCATGGCCCTCTGCAACTCCCTGAAAGGAGGGTGCAGAGAGGGGGGATGAGTCTCTTGAGCCAAGGAACCAGCGCCAGGACAAGAGGGAATGGCCTCAAGCTGCGCCAGGGCAGGGTCAGACTGGCTCTTAGGAAGGATTTCTTTGCAGAAGGGGCTGTTGGGCGTTGGAATGGGCTGCCCAGGGCAGGGGGGGAGTCCCCATCCCTGGAGGGGTTGAAGAGTCGGGTTGAGCCAGCGCTGAGGGATCTGGTGGAGTTGGGAACGGTCAGGGTGAGGTTCATGGTTGGACTGGAGGAGCTTCAAGGGCGCTTTTCCAACCCAGATGATTCTGTGGTTATTGCCGTTCTATCAGAAAGTAGAAGGAAATGAAACTGTGGAAAAAAATCCACCAACTTTGGGGAATGATCAGTTGGTGAAAAGATTTTGGGTGCTGTCATGCTGGGAACCTACAGCAGTCTACCATACCCTAAGGGCAAAGCGGCTGAAGACTTGGTGAGCAGGATCATCTGAAACACCGGACAGGTCATTTCCACCCGATTACCATCTAGGTATCTGCTTGGGAAAGCAGGGAAGAAACTCTCTGGATGTTTTTGACCTGAAAAGAAACGTCTGGAAGAGAGGAAGAGCAATGATTTTGGGAACGTGGATTACTGATCACACGGAATGCAACTCTTTAGAGGGAAGAAGGAAAAAGAAAAAAAAGAAAAATGCAGAAAAGAGGACTGAAGGAGAAGCAACAGTTCCTTTGAACTGAGAAAATGCAAACTAGCTGGCTAGAGTGGAAAGACAAGCAGCACAGTGGGAGACAACCCTGGCTAAATCCCAAGGTCTTCGTGCGCCCGCGATCCATGCCAGCACGGAGGAAGGGGAGCACGGGTCAGATTACTGAAGGAATCACACAGGAGACAACACAAGCACGTGGGGACAAAAAAAACAAAACAAGTGCCAGAAAGGTCAAAGCTCTAAGTAAGATAAGAGAGAACAAGGTAACAAGTCAGGCTTTGAGACTAAAGACTCACTGCTCCAGAAGGACAGCTACCAGGGGACACCGAGAACAACAGCGTTTGATGCTTCTGGGCATCAGTGTTCAGCCAAAGACTTGCTCCGAGCCAACAGGAGGAGCCAGAAAAATCTGGGATTATTATTGGGAAGAGTCAGATTATTCCCAGGAGCTGAGGTTTTTAAGCAGGACCTGCCCTGGGTTACTGGCAGACAAGCTGCTAACAGCCCACTCCTCCCACACCCCCAAACCTGTGGAGGTCCCCATTATCAGAAAGGTGTCTATCTTCAAATAAAGGAGGGGAAAAGGAAATACTAATGAGAAGATTTTAGCCTCAAGAGTTTAACTGCCTGACTTCTAGAAAAACAAGAGGAAATTACCTCGCAAACTGCCTGTAAACTGCTAGAAAACAAGATAAGCAGCAACCAGCATAAATTCATCAAGAGCAAGTCGTGTCTAGCTGGTTTGAATTTCTCCTACAATAGAAGAAAGAGGCCTCGGGCAAAGAGCAGCAGAAGACATCTCGATTTTAGCTCAGCTTCTAACATGGCCTAATTCAACACTTGTGAAAAGAAAAATCGGTTAGATGAAACTATTATACTGGAAGTGTAACACTGATTAAAATCACTACCCAGATTCAGTCTCAGGAGTTCACTGCACAAAAGTAGGGTAAGAACTAGGTGGGCTCTGCTTGCTAATTTCATTATTGGCCTGGATGGTGGAAGAAAGAAGGACCTTGATTATATTTACCGACCCCACCAAGCCACTTGAAGTTGCAAAAGTATTTGAGAACAGGCTAAAAATGCCGGGGTTCAAGCCAAAGAAATCAGCTGGAATAGTCAGCGCAAGGAAATTCGACCAGGACAAAAGCAAAGGGCAAGGCAGTGCACTACAGCAGCAATTACCAAGGCAGCCTTTTGCATCTGAAAAGAAGGGAACAAGCTGCTGTCCTGCCCGTGACCACGACAAACCCTCACACAGGGGGAAAGATTCAGATTAATATTAGAGCTTTTTTCCCTCTACTATCTTGGAGTAATAAAACAGAGTAATGGAATAAATCAATAGATCCCCCCCCGGAATAAACTGCCATGGGGAGCTGTTAAATCCTCCGTGCCAGAGGTATGAAGGGAGCGTAGATTAAGCGTAGCTACTCAGGTTCAGGTGGGAGGATGGCCCCGATCCCTCCCAGCCTTGTTTCTCCCTGCCGTGGATGAGTCGCCACGGAACTCCCACACATTCTTCTCGCTGTGTTCTGCAACCCTCTGGCTTGCAGGGGCAGAGGCTTTATTATTCACGCGAGGCTTTAGTGCTGCTAATAGCGAAGTAATGAATCACTCCATCTCCCTGAGCCGTCTGAACGCACCGAGGACTTAAGCAGAAGGTATGTTTAGTGTCGGAATCCGGTAACGACGCTTTCGAGCCCATAATTACACCGTTTCTGTAACTCTTGTTGGCAAAGCTGACTTCCTTGAACAGAAATCCAACAGTACACCGTGGAGGAGGAGCAGGACCAGCCCTTATATAAAAGGTATTTTCTAGATAACAGCCAGCCAAGATCTACTTCACCTTTGATGAACCCGAGAAAGAAATGGGAATGAAGAATTGCAAGACGGGCAGGAAACTAGCTCAGGAGGAGGCACGAAGACAAAATACCAGGTTGGGTCGCTGCTGGTGTTCTCCAGGATGGTCAAAGTCTGTCAGTTTAAGAAAGGTCTTGGCATAGAAAGCAGGATAATAGCTGTGACATAAAGCTGCTCTTGAGAACCGAAGTGACAAAAGCAGGATGAAATTCAGCAGAACAAAAGGCGAGGCACTCGGCACTGACCTCCTTACGTGGCTCCTATGCACTGCTTCAAGGAAGGCAGATGCGTGCCAACAATTCTCTACCAGAAGCCAGCCCTGCGTAAGGAAAACCCTCCAGATCTTCGCTGCCCACACAAAACAAGGGATTGATGCAAGGGAAATGGCTGTTGAGGTCTGCTGAAGAAATAAAGGCACCTAAGGGGAGGGCTGATCATCACATTCCTCCCGGATACCCAGATCACAATCTCAGCCTTTAAAAGAACCTTTTTTGAATTCCTGTTTCCTAGTTTATCTCTTGTTAGTCCCTGCAAACAGAGGGGTTTTCACTCACTTTATCCTGTCGCCTTTCAGAGAAGGCGGCAAGAACAGAGGGATGGAGCCCTCGGGCCACCGAAATCCACGGGGTAATCATCAGGTGGGGCACAAAAGCCCAGTTTGTTTCACTTCTGCTGGAGAAACTCACTGAACCACGCTTTGGAATTGCTAATTTAGAGCCAGACCTTCAACTGTTTGCAAGGTAATTCCTCCTACCCTGCCCCAGGCACCCCTTGCTCACCTCTCGGCTCCAGATTCCGCCGGGGAGTTCGGGGGCTCCTTGGAGCACGGTTTTGCAGGACGCCAGCCTGCGCCGAACTTGCTTCAGGGTTTTGCTAAGCTGCCATTTAAGAGGGAAGGTAAAGACAAGACAGAAGAAGTGGTCACTGGCGGCTTTCCATGAGGGCTACGCCAAGAACTTCAGCTGCAGCAGGGTCTCCTACTGCACCCTGCTCCAGCCAAGGTGCTTGATCAAGGGAGAGCAACTCAATACACAATTGGGTAACCTACAACCCCAGGTGTCTGTTTCAGAGCTGCCCAGTGCACTGAAATCCTGATCCAGGCACGGTTAAAGGGCTTGGTGACAGTTCATCCGCTCCCAAAACACTTTGCTGAGATGCCACAAGTCCCAGGTCCCTGACTGTCCTGCCCAGAAGCGATTCCCCACCCCAAGGGAAGCGGAATAACTCCAGCTCCTCAGCGAACACACGTGCTTTCTATGCTGCACAAACATCACTATTAAAAAAAAAAAAAGCTTAAAACAGTCCCCTAAGGGTGGTTTTTCCAAGATTTCCCGCTCCCACACTCCAGGTCTGCAGGAGACAAGCTGCAATGAGGTGGCACCACCTAGTGCCACCTCTCTGCTACGACAGGGCTGCGCAGCAACAAGTCCCTGAACGCGGCGGGGGGGGGGGTGAAAATTCACTGTATCTACAAGCAAGCAGGGCAAGTTCAACCCCAGCGCCCTCCAGGAAGACATCTACTATCCTATTTGATGCTCTGATGAGCGCTGGGGAGGAGTACAATATTCAGTAAACCGGTGTGAAAATGTAAGCTGGATTGAAAAAAAAAAAATATTAAGGGATGCGTTGTAAAAGAAAAAAAAATATCGCCTGCCCTGCATCTCAAGCCGCGAGCATCCAGCAGGCCGAAGCAGGGATGAGAACTGCAGGAGGGGAAGTGCTCACCTCAGCAGCTTGCTGCTGGAACGGCTCGTCTCCCATCCCCGGCTGCGGTGGCGGGACCACGCGAGCGCCAGGACTGCAGATTCTGGGTGTGGGGGGGCTCCGGAACAGGCACGTGCTCTTCCTGGGGGCGAAGCGCAGCACGGAGCCCGCGTACTGCGCGGCCACGCTGCTCTCCCTCTCCGCCTGCCGGGACACAGACCCCGGAGCTCAAAAGCCACCTGTAAATCTCTAACCATCGTCCAGCAGGACATCCCCCGCGCTGCGCGGGAGGCGCTGCCTCGATTTGGTGGCGTTTCTTGGGATGGACAATTTTGTTTTCCACGCGGAGGGGGGCACAAAGAGCCCCCAGGCTCTCAGGGGCATCCACGGACGTTCAGCTTGGAGCGGCGCTGGCAGAGTTACGTGAGGACAGCCCCACTCCAGCATGCCTCCCGAGCCCTGGAAACGGCCCAAACACCCCAGGGGTGGCCAAACCCATTGACATTTCAGTGCATTCCCTTCTTGCTTCACAGTCAGTTTCTGGCAAGTCTCCCTGGCAGTTGTTTAAAAGCAGAAAGGATTCAATATATTCACAGAATAACCTAAAACAAGCCCCCAGGGCTGGGAATGTGGAGACAGGGTGAAAGTGTGGCTGGTGAACTATTTGACCACCCTGGAAAAGGGATGGCAGAAATAAGCTGCTTTGCTGCAGATGCAACCAGGAGACACCTGCATCATTCACAACTCTGGCCTGGCTATTTTTTTTTTTTGACTTAACAGAATTTTAACAATTCTGCACAGAGCACCAGGACTCTGTTCTGCTGCTGCCCAAGAGAGCCAGTGACCTTTCCACAGGGACACAAAGGGCTTAAAGCACCAGAGTGAGCCAAGGGGTCACGCTGACCTCACTTGAGGGGACACCGTTCACGGCCACGGGGCCTGCCGTGACCACGAGCTTCCTGGCTTTTTCTTATCAACATCTTAACTTGAGGTCTAGTGGATTGGGTTTGTTGTGTTTTTGGGTTTTTTTTAACTCATTTACATGCTTTCAGAGAGGTCTCTCCCGCAAGACTGCTGGTGAGGCAGGGACAGGGATCTGCTTACCGCTTCGCAGGACTGCTGCAGCTGCTGCTTTCTTCGCATCCTGACCTGCTGGTTCACCCGCTGCCTCACCTCTCCCTGGAAGCGTCTCAGGCTGGCTGCCTTCTCCCGTTGCTGCTCCTTCAGCTCCTCCTCCACCTGAAACGCTGAAGCCTGCAAGAGGTGAAAGCAGATTTCAATGATTTTTTTTTTTTGCTACATCGCAGCATTACAGCAGCTTGCATTCCATCCTGCCTTCCCACACCTGCATCTGCAAGCCAGGCAAACAGCACCCAGAGCAAACTTAATGTTTTGTCTCTAAATCTGTGCCATAACAGCTTGGACAATGTCTACTGAATTATTATGAGCTTGGATTGACTCTAGCTGGCCAGATACGGAGCGCGCGCACCCTCTCCTCGAACTCTCTGCAACGCACATAGAAATGAAAAAAAAAAAAAAAAAAGGCAGCAGCTTCATACAGCAACTCCCATCTCCTGCTCCCATGAAAGGATGCTCAAGTATTCAAAGCCTGGATCCGAAAGGAACAGGCTGGCCTCTGATCCCATTAACACTCTGCAAGAGCAAGGCTGGAGGCGTATCAGGGAAGCAGTTTGCAGAGCACAGCACAGGCAGGGCTACAGCTCCGAGAAGGTTTTTACCATCTGAAGTAAAAAGATTAAAAGCAATGACCTAAAAAAGAAACACCTTTTTTTTTTTTTTAAGGTTCTCGCTTGAAGTCACGCCAAGCAATTCTGCTGATACTACCACGGTTTAAAGAAAATTGGTATCACCCTCCTGGCTGTCACACAGCCTAAAGCAAGAAAAATCAGTCTGAAGGGATGGAGGAAAGGGGCGAGTCTGAAAATCAACTCAGCAAACGCCGGGTCGGATGCTCCCTACACCCCGCTGACCGCCAGGAACGTTCCCAGCAGCAAAGCAAGGTCAGCACAACCAAACCAAACACGAAGACGGGGAGAAATCTGCTCTGTTAACGATGAAACCCAGCCAGAGCTACAGAAAACAGCGCCGCCGCCAGCTCGCTACGCTCCCCCTTGGCAACCTCATCAGCAATTCTGATGCAGCAGGCATTCATATATATTTTTTAATATGATCCGCTAGCGTAAAAAAGTGTATTAAATAAGCTCTGATAACCCTGTGCACTTTTATCCACACCTGAAGGCACCTAAAAGCTCCTGTGCTGGGGGGAGGACTGGGAGCGCCCAGGGCCCCCCCGAAGCAGTCAGGAAGAGTTCAGCTCCCCCAGAAGTTTCATGGTGCCAAGGTGGAAGTTATGTGGAATATGGAGATGATTCATTTCCATATATTATCTCAACCTTTCAGGATTTAAATTACAATATGGAAATAAATCATCTCAGAAGGGCAGAAGCTTCTGTAACGTTTAGATGTTAATTACAGGGGACTGAACTCATCATCCTATATTTAATGCACTTTTAGTCCTCTTATAATAACCCTCAAAGCAGAAATCCCTGAGATAAGCATCGATAAAGATTTTCTTAAGTGTTTCTAATGGGGTACAGCAGAGATTGGCTCCAGACCCTGAAACATTCAACTATTTTTTTAAAAAATAAGCAACGTGGAATAAAATCTTGGCTGACCCACATCCTTTACGGATGAATGGGAAGGCGAAGATATGGGGGGGACCAGTCAGCTGGGTACAGCACGGGCACCTCAATGCAAAGCTACAGGGTGGGGCTCCAAACCCAGCGCTCATAAACCAAGGAGCAGCCAGGAATGGTGAGAAAAGAACCTCACACGGTGGGGCACGAACCTGGTAAGTTTTAGCTGCGCTACCTACACTGGAAGGCAGCTTCTAGAAAAGAACGTGCTGAAAATCTAAAGGCCCAGTCAAAACTAAAAGCACCCAGTACAAATAATTAAGCAATCAACGGCAGCTGATTAGAGCCCTGGCTGGATTCCTCACCTGACCCGTGTTTAAAACCGATGCATTTCTCCTAAAAAAACACAGCTTATTTGAGGGAAATCAACTCCAGGCTTGTATAAACGGGCCACCAAGCCCCATGGTCACCACGGTGGCTTTTGACCCTACTAAAAATCATTAAAATAAGCTTATTTTTAGGAGCAGCGCTCCCGGCTGCCTTCAAACAGAGATAAAGCTCGTTTCCAGCCCCAGCCGCCCCTGCAGGGTTTACTAGCACAACCAGAGGGGTTGGGGACACCCCCGACGAGACCCACCAGCCCAGAGCAGCACTCACAAAGGCCAGGCTCTCCTGCGGCTGGTCCGGGCCACTCTCCACCCAGACACCCACAGGGGCCACACTCTGGCTCCTCTGGGCCAGCACCTGCCAGCTCTGCCGCGGGGGTCTCGCTCGACGGCCCCCCGGGTGCTCCCCGGCCCCCCGGGGCTGTTCCTTGGTGGGTGGCAGCATCCGGGCACCACAGTGGGTTTGGCCCTGGGGAAGGGGCAGAGGGGTGAGCATGTCCCCCAGGTACCCCAACCTGCACCCACAGCCCCCCCACCCCCCCAAACCCCCATCTCCTGCACCCACAGGTACCCCAACCTGCACTCACAGCACCCCCCAAACCCCCATCTCCTGCACCCCCAGGTACCCCAACCAGCATCTACAGCACCCCCCACCACCCAAACCCCCATCTCCTGCACCCCCAGGTACCCCAACCAGCATCTACAGCACCCCCCACCACCCAAACCCCCATCTCCTGCACCCCCAGGTACCCCAACCTACACTCACAGCACCCCCCAAACCCCCATCTCCTGCCCCCCCAGGTACCCCAATCTGCACCCACAGCCCCCCCCCCCCCAAACCTCCATCTCCTGCACCCCGCACCCCACTGCTCCCCCCCACACCGCTGTACCCCCCCCCCCAGTTACCCAACGCTAGGGCTCCCCACAGCAGCCCTGCAGCCCCTCCACAGTGACTGGGGACACCCAACCCCTCGCTGAGGGCCCCTATACCCCCAGCCCCCCAATCCCCTCACCCATCGCCCCCCCCCCCGCAGCTTCACCTCCCCATAACCCCCCTCCCCTCCCTTCAGCCCCCGGACACCCCCAGCCCTTGAATCCCCTCCCCGCACCCCTTCTCTGACCCCCCCACACCGCCCCGGCCCCCCAGGCCCCACCGGCCCCCCCAGGCCGCACCAACCGCCACTTCCGCCTCAACCGACGCTTTGAATCCCGGCGCCACTTCCGCCCGCCTGGCCCCGCCCACGAGCCCGCCCATAGGCGCAGCCCCTTTGGCCCCGCCCACAGCCCCACCCATAGGCACAGCCCCTCTGGCCCCGCCCTCATCCCCGCCCACAGGCGCAGCCCCTCTGGCTCCGCCCACCGCCCCAGCCCCTCTGGCCCCGCCCCCACAGGCTCCTGGGCCCATGGGTTCGCGTCCCGCCGCGGGCGTCCAAGGTGGGGATGTGTGTGTGTGTGTGTGTGTGTGGTGACTGTTCTGTGCCCCCCCCGCAGGACATCCCCGAAACAACCCCCTGAGAATCCCTAAAATACCCCCCCAGAGCATCCCGCTGACAGCCCCCCCCAAATATCCCCACAGTGTCCCCCAGAGCATCCCCGAACCCTCCCAAAGCATCTTCTTATCACATCTCCCCACAACGTCCCCCCCAGAAGCCCCCCAGAGCATCTCCCTATAATGTCCTCCCAAAAAGTCCCCCCCAAAACACCTTCCCGTAGCATCCCCCTATAACCCCCCCCCCCCAAAATCTCTCCCAAAGCATCTCCATCCTGCTGGGTCCAGATGCTCGAGGCCTCGACCCCTTTTTAGGGCCGGGGAGCCTCCTCGGGGGGTGGCTCACTGGGGTGATGAGCTTGGCAGGTCTCAGAGAGGGGGCGGGAAGTGGCTCCGGGCATCCTGCCCTGCATCCCGGCTGCCCTATTCAGCGATGCCCAGGAACCGGCTCTAATTGACACCAGGGCTGGAACGAAGCCTGGATGTGACCGCGGCTTCGTTTTAAAGCCTGGCAAGAGGAAAAAAATGAGGGCGAGGGGCTTCATGGGGGCGGGGGCAGCTTGGCAAAATGCTCCCCCCTGCAAAAAAAAACAACTTGATGGGATACGCGGAGCCCTAAATCCCAATGGATTGTCCGCGGAGGGGATGGCAAACCTTAGCCAGGCTCACCGGGGGGATGCTCCCGACCTCGAGCATCTCCCCACGATGGGGAACACATGAAAATGGGGGGGGGGTGACGGGGGGAAAACTGCAAATCTGTGTGTTTTTTCCCCCAAATAAATGTCAGCTCGAGGCCGCCGGGGAGGCGAAAGCTGCCAGGACACAGGGCTCTATTGAGAAAGGAAAGAACAAAAAAAAAAAAAAAAAAAAAAAGGGAAAAAAAATAAATTAGCCGGGCGGAACGCCAAGCTGGGAGCGCCGAGGGACGTGCCCGGAGTGGGGAAGCGGAGCAATTCGGGGGGCGAGCCTGCCCGAAATGTGGGGAGCGCCGGCTGCCCCGTGGGGCCACCCTGCTCCCCCCTGCTTGCTGCCGGTGACCTGGCTCCTGGCGCTGCACGCAGGTAGGGTTTTTTCCCCATTTTTCCATGGTTTTTCCCATTTTTCCATCGTTTTGGGGGGTATCCAGATGGAGGATGGCGGGGGGGGGAGTGAGGAGGGTGGCGGTACCTGAGGAAGGGGGGGTTTGGGGGGGGGTTGCTGCGACGTCGAGCACCCCCTCCACTTGGGAGAGGGAAAAAGGGGGGAAAATAGGGAATAAAACCTGGGAAAAACACTTTTCCAGAGCCAAGCGGGACCCGCTGGTGGGGTGGATCCGACACCGCTCGCCCCCCCGAAGCTTCTCCCCTGCTTTTCATCTTCCCCCAAACCCCTTTTTTGATCATTTTTCAGCACCCCCAAATCTACTTTCTTACCCATCCTTCAGCATTCCCCAAAAGCTCGTTTTTCACCCTGTTTCTAGGTTTGCTCCCGTTCACCCCATCGCACCGCAACTCCGGTTGCATCCATCATTTATTCCCTAAATACCCACATTTTGGGGTTCAATGAGCCCCAAACCACCCCATCCCAGGTCAGGCAATGCCAAAAATCACCTGTAACAATTTTGCACCATTTTACCAAAGTTTGGACCCAAAACCAGCCCCAGGGAGGGCCCATTTCCCTCCGGATGAGCTGAGGATGCAAAGCCAGTTGGTTTTGCATGCTGCTGGCTTTAATTTGCACCCCAAAAAAGCGCCTGGCTTGCAGCCAGGGCACCCCAAAAATGCCGCTGTGCTTTTTCCAAGGAAATAGGGATTTATTCCATCAAATAGTAGGAAAATTAGGATTTTTGGTGGGGTCCCTAAGCCAGAGATGCTGTAGGAAATAGGAATATTGCCTGATTTATGAATTAACTCCCAAATTTATTACCCAGAGCAGAGAAAAAAAATAGCAACTGGGTGAAAAAAGGAACGAAATGGTTAAAGAGCAGCGATTTGGGGGTGCACTGGGTGCGAGGATGCGTTAGAAGCTGCATCCCCATCCCGTGCCTGGGTTTCCCCTACGGGGGCCCCCTAAATTTTTCGGATCGGGGCATGTTTTCGGGGCCGAGCTCTGCGCTGCTGGGAAGGACGGACGGACGGACGCTGCATACCAATAGGTCCCATGACTTTTCGGGCTTGTTTAAAGCCTTTCTTGCTCCTGCTTCGCCCTCCCCAGCTGGTTTTCCCACTCTCCCCCCCTCTTCAATATGAGGTTTGTTCACCGTCAGGTGACGGCATCTGCATGGGGGTTCACGGAGGGGACCCCTGGGCTGGCAAGAGGGGGGATGAGATTACGGTGTTTCGGGGACAAACCTGTTTTGGGGACTCCACCCCCAAAAAATATTTTTTTCTACTTTTTCCCTGCCCTTTTTGGCTTAAAACCAGCGATGAGGAGCAATGCACGTGCGCTGTCCCCCGTGATGCAGTTTTGCATCTGCGGGGGGGTTTTGGCTGGAGCGGAGCATCTGAAGGGGATGGGCTTGGGAAGCAAAAATCCCCCCCACCCCCTGCAGTTTTGGGGGTGATACACACATCTTTGCGAAGCATCGCACTGGGAGGGCTCCTGCCCCCATGCAATTTTTGGGGGTGATGCCTGCATCTTCGCAAAGGGTGAATTAACCTGGATGCAGGAGAGCTCCCGCGCCCCCCCCCCCCCCCTCCATGCACATTTTGGGGGGCAATGTATGCATTTTGACAGAGCATTGCATCAACCCAGCAACAGGAGGTCTCCCACCACCCATGCACCATTTGGGGGCAATTCATGCATCTTTGCAAAGGGTTGCGTTGACCCACACCCCACGCCTGATGCATTTTTGGGGGTGATGCATGCATTTTGGAAAGGGTTGCATCACCCTGGGTGCAGGAGCGCTCCCACCCCCGATGCAATTTGGGGGGGGGGGATGCGTGCACCTTTGCAAACAGCCCTCTTGCAGAGTGCTTGGCCATCCCAGTGTTGGGGATGCATTTTGGGGGTGTTCAACACAGCTTTGGGAAGGGGTTCCCCATTTTTCTCCGGGCTCGGAGGACCAGGCAGCCTGCCCGGACTTGGCGCCCCACTGTCTCTCCCAAGGTCTGCTGGCAGGGGTGAACATCACCAGCCCCACGCCGCTGGTCCGCGGCACGGCGGGCAAAGCGGCGCTGCTGTCGGTGCGCTACGCCAGCGCCAGCGCCGACAAGCCGGTGGTCAAGTGGCAGCTGAAGCGTGACAAACCCGTCACCGTCGTCCAGTCCATTGGCACCGAGATCATCGGCAACCTAAGGCCCGATTACCGCGACCGCATCCGGGTGCTGGAGAACGGCTCGTTGCTCATCAGCCCCTTGCAGTTGACCGATGAAGGCGCTTACGAGGTGGAGGTGTCCATCACCGATGACACTTTCACCGGCGAGAAGACCATCAACCTCACCGTGGACAGTAAGCACTAGAAGGATGTCCAGTGGAGGTTGGGTTCTCCATGGGATGTCTTCCCCGACCACTTTTTGGGAGGGCTTTCTCCAACTGGGAGGCTTTTTTGGGGGTTTGTCCACCCCATGCAGCCAAGCTACATCCCTGGTGGGGTTTTGATGTCACCCCTCCCTCCCCTGGGCCCATCCATCCCCCTGAGACACGGCGTCACTGTGGTTCCCCTGCTTGTCCACAGTCCCCGTCTCAAAGCCACAAGTGCTGGTGGCCTCCTCGACGGTGCTGGAGCTCAGCGAGTTCTTCACTCTCAACTGCTCACACGAGAACGGCACCAAGCCCACCTACACCTGGCTGAAGGATGGGCGGCCCGCTCAGCAACGACTCCCGCCTGCTCCTGTCCCTGACCAGAAGATACTCACCATCACCCGCGTCCTCATGGCTGACGATGACGTCTACAGCTGCCTGGTGGAGAACCCCATCAGCCACGGCCGCTTGTGTCTATTTTTAGCCTTGTTTTTTTCTATTTTTTTTTTATCTGTCCCCGTGAAGCTCACTGTCTACCGTAAGCCACCCGTTCTACCCCTGCACCTGCGGGGCTGGCCATCCCTTGCAGATGCTCCCAGCTAAAATCTGGTGTGGGGGGTGTCCCCCCTTCATTCCTCTCCCCCAGGCCGGAGCTCCCTCTACATCATCCTCTCCACGGGCGGCATCTTCCTCCTTGTCACCCTGGTGACTGTTTGCGCCTGCTGGAAACCCTCCAAAAAGTACGGCTGGGGGTAACATGGAAGCCAAAGGGGGTTCTCTTATCCTGGCCCATCTTGTCCCATCCTGTCCCATTCCATCTCATCTCTTCGCATCTTATCTTGTCCTGTCCCATCACATCACACCTCATCCTGTCCCATCCCATCCTGTCTTGACCTATCCCATCTTATCTTGTTCCATCTTGCCTCATCCTATTTAGTCTTCTCTTCTCTTCTCTTCTCTTCTCTTCTCTTCTCTTCTCTTCTCTTCTCTTCTCTTCTCTTCTCTTCTCTTCTCTTCTCTTCTCTTCTCTTCTCTTCTCTTCTCTTCTCTTCTCTTCTCTTCTCTTCTCTTCTCTTCTCTTCTCTTCTCTTCTCTTCTCTTCTCTTCTCTTCTCTTCTCTTCTCTTCTCTTCTCTTCTCTTCTCTTCCCTTCCCTTCCCTTCCCTTCCCTTCCCTTCCCTTCCCTTCCTTTCCCTTCCCTTCCCTTCCCTTCCCTTCCCTTCCCTTCCCTTCCCTTCCCTTCCCTTTCCCTTCCCTTCCCGCCTTGATCCATCTCTCCTGTCCCATCCCTTTCTATCCCATCCCATCTCATCTCCTTCCATCCCATCTTGTCCCATTCCATCCCATCCTATTCCACCCCATCTCATCCCATCCCATCTTGTCCCATCTCGTCCCACACAGTCCCATCCCATCCCACTGTGTCCCACCTCTCCCTCACCGCAGCATGGTGCTGGCGCTGCCCCATCCCCTGTCCCTTCCCCAGGGAGAAGCGTCAAACAGAGACACAACCGGCCTCCGAATACGCCGAGCAGGACGAGGAGCGCCTGAAGCACGAGGGTGAGTGCTGGCCCCGGCGTGGTGGTGGCGGTGGGTTGGGGCACGCCAATGCCACCGGCACGGTAAGCAACGCCTTGCCTCCACGCAGCTGAGGGCATCCCGCGGAGCAGTGAGCACGAGCGCAAGAACCCGGTGGCCTTGTACATCCTCAAGGACAAGGTAAGCAGCTGGCAGGGCGCCGGCTTGGTGTGGCAGCACCGGGTCTCGCGTGCGTTGCACGCTCATCCACCCTTGCTTTTGGCAGGACTCACCAGAGGCGGAGGAGGATTCGCCACCCGAACCCCGCGGCACGGTTGAACCGGGTTACACGAGCTCGCCGGTACCGGCAGCTGGTCGCTCGCCAGGACCGGTGGGGCGTTCGACTCGTCGTTACCATCGCTCGCCGGCTCGCTCGCCCGCCTCGACGCGGACGCACAGGTCGCCGCCAGGATCGCCGGCACGTTCCCGCGGCGCCCCACGGCTGCTGCGGACTGCTGGCGTCCACGTCATCCGGGAGCAGGAGGAGGCCAACGCCGTGGAGATCAGCGCCTGAGCAGGGGGGACATGTGCGCGCTTCGGCGGTGGCGAGCGAGCGGGGACACCAGCATGGCCCCACTCCTGCCACCAGGCATCATTCAGCTCGGCGTAAAGTCACTAATTTGCTATTGATCCCACCCGGAGCTCCCCTCTTCCGTCCCCTGTCTTCCTGGGGCGTCGCTTTAAAGGCTTTCTTGCCGGGATGAGCGTGTGGGGAGCGCGCAGAAAGCACGGGCATGTGCTGGGAGCATATGGGAGAGAGCGTGCACACAGCATGCGGAGAGAGCATGTGAGGGGGCGCGTACAGAGCATGCAGAGAGAACACGCATGCAGCGCGCAGAGAGGGCACGCACGGAGCGTGCAGAGAGAACGTGCGGGTGCTGCGCAGCAAGAGCGCTTGCAGAGCATGCAAGAGGGCATGCACACAGCGTGCAGAGCAAGCATGCGCGGAGAACACAAGAAAGCATGCGCAGAGCGTGCAGATAGAGCGTGCAGAGGAAACATGCAGAGAGAGAGTGTGCGTGGAGCGTACAAGAGGACGTGTATGGAACATGCAGAGAGATTGTGAGCAGACGGTGCAGAGTTAGCATGCAGGGAGCTTGCAGAGAGCGTGCACAAAATGTGTGGAGAGAGCATGCATGGAGCGTGCAGACAGATCATGCACCGAGCACGCAAGAGGACATGCAGAGGGCATGTGGATAGAGCACGCCTGGAGCATGCAGAGAGCCTGCACAAAGGGTGCAAGAGGTCATGCACAAGGGTGTACAGAGAGAACACACATGGAGCATGCACAGAGAGCTTGCACAGAGCTTGCAGCTAAGACTGCATGGGTTGCATGGAGAGCCTGCACATAGAGAATGTGGAGGAAGCGTGCATGGAGCGTGCAGAGAGCATGCATGGAGCCTGCAGAAGGTGTGCATGGAACATGCAGATACGACTGCGCCGGCATTTGCACGTGCATGTGCCAGCATTGGGACTACCCTCCAAGCGTGCACGGAGCGTGCAGAGAGCCTGTGCGGAGTGCACACCGAGCATGTGGAGAGAGCATGTGGACAGAGCGTGCATGCAGAGCACGCCGGGAGAGCATGCAAGGAGTGTGAGAAAAGAACACACGCGAAGCTTGCAAGAGAGCATGCAGAGAGTGTGCGAAGCAAGCAGGCATGCAGCATTTGCACAGGGCACGCACGGAGCACGCAGCAAGCGCACGAAGAGCGTCCAGAGAGAGCAGACGTGTGGTGCTTGCAGAGGGCACGCACAGAGCATGTGGAAGGAGGGCACGTGCAGCGCGTGGGAAGAGCACGCATGAAGCGTGCAACGAAGAACACGCTCAGAGCATGCGCAAGCTCGCGGGGAGCACACGCGGAGCACGCCAAGCGAGTGCCCGCCCGCGAGCGCCGTGCCCACCCGCCGCAGCACCCAGCCCCACGCACGCAGGCGTGCGGCGGGGGCCGTGTTCACGTCCGAGCTCACCCAAGCGCGCACGCGTACAGGTGGCCTAAACGGGGGGCTCCCTCCTCCCCGCAGCTCCCCGGCCCGAGCGCTGCCCTTCTGCCGCGCCTGGATTTTCTGTGAAAATCCCCCATTTTTGGGGCGCGCACCGTCGCCTCTCCCCCAGGCCTTCCCAGGACATAGATTTAGGATGAAAACTGGAGAGCGGCCAGCCAAGCGAGCAGGGCCCCGGGGCACCCGGGGTGGGTGCTGGGGCACCCCAGGGTGCTCGGGGTGCGCTACTAACCAATAAACTAAACATACTACCCGGCCGGCAGCGGCACCCTTGGGTGACTTTGTGGGACAGGGTGTCCCCCCCCCGGGTTGGAGGGGGAACACGTGAGAGGTGGGTGACACCAGATGAGCTCAACAAACCTGGCTGGCACCCAAATTTCAGCTTGCAGACCCTGGACCGTTCACTCTGGTCCCTACTGATAGTGTCCCCAGCTGGGAGCTCGTTTCTTCTTAATTTGTCTTCCTCTGAACATGGCGGGGGGGGGGTGTGTGGGGAGCGGAATTTCTTCTGATTAATTAAATTCATTAACCACTGGCGTCCCCAACCCCGCCGCCTCCGGGTGCTGCCAGCCCCGCTGCGCCCAAGCGCTCCCACTGCCGTGGGTTGTCCGAGCTGTTTGTGTCCACCCCCCAGCCCCCCGGCACTTCCCAGCCCCCCCCTCCCCGTATCCGGCTATTGTCCCCCCCCATCCGGAGCCAGATCCGGTCCCGGTGCTGGCGGGGAGGGACGGGGGTTTAGGGAGGCAGCGGGAAGGCTGCCTGGGGCTGGCATGGCGGGCGGCTGGGCGACGGCGCTGGGCCTGGGGCTCTGCCTCACCGCGCTGCCCTGGGGAGGTGAGTGCGGCCCCCGGGTTGGGGGGGGGGGCGCAAAACACCCTTAACTCTGCCCCCTCCCCCCCCAACCGGGGCTGAGACCGTGCCCACTCAGCGCACCCACTGGCCTCCATGTCGCCTCGCAGGCTGCCACCCCCCCAGCACAGCCACGGCACCCCAAAGCGCAGCTGGTAAGGACACCCTGTGGGGATGATGAGGGGGGGGGACCCCAAAAAATGCCGTTTTCACCACCACAAACACCCCCCCCCCCCCGGTGTCCCTTCCCCACTGCAGCGCTGCGGGAAAATTTCCGCCTGCAGCCGGGTGATTTGGTGGCCACGGCGGGGCAAGCGTTGGAGCTGGACTGCGTCCCCCCCTCGGGGCACCCCGAACCCTGCGTCACCTGGAAGAAGGATGGGGTGACCTTGGACTTGGCGGGTGACCGGTACACAGTCACCAACGGGAAGTTGCGGGTGGCACCGGCGCGCCGGAGCGACTCCGGGCTCTACGTCTGCGTGGCGGCCAACGCGGCGGGCGAGAGGGAGAGCCGGGGCGCCCGCGTCTCCGTCCTGGGTAAGCCAAGGGTGTCCCATGGGTGGTGGACGTGACACGGCCACCCTCGGCGCCACGTCCTCCGTATCCCCCTGCAGAGAAGCCCACCATCACGCGGCACCCGAGTGACGCCATGGTGGTGGCCGGCAGCACCGTGGAGCTGGGCTGCAGCGCCCAAGGTGACCCGGCGCCGCGGGTGCAGTGGCACAAGGAACGTGGGGACCTGCCCTGGGGCAGGTAGGTGGTGGCAGGGTGGAGGTGTCCCACCCCCAGGTGGGGATGGGGCTGATGGAGAGTTGATGACCCACAGGCATGAGGTGGACCAGGAGAACACGTTGCGCCTCTATGCTGTGACGCCCACCGACGCCGGCACCTACGTGTGTACGGCACAGAGCCAGCTGGGCACCGCCGCCGCCACCGCCCGCCTCCGCGTGGAGGGTCAGTGGTGGGACCTCCATGGTCTGCACCGTCACGGGCACCCAGGGACACCTGGGGGTCCACGCAATGGGATCTGTCTAATGGGGTCCATCTAATGGGGTTCATCCAAGGGGGTCATCCAAGGAGGTCATTCATGGGGAGTCCATCCATGGGGAGTCCATCTCATGGGGAGTCCATGCAAGGAGGACATCCAGGGAGGTCATCCAAGGGGTGTCTGTCCAAGGGGGGTCCATCCAAGGGAGGTCCGTCCAAGGAGGTCATCCATGGGGTGTCTGTTCAAGGGGGGGTCCATCCATGGGGATCCATCCAAGGATATCCATTCAAGGAAGTCTATCCAAGGGGCTCATCAAAAAAGGGTCCATCCAACTGAGTCATCTAAAGGTGTCCATTCAAGGAGGGTCCATCAAAGGGGGTGCTTCTGAAGGGAAGTCCATCTCAGGAGGTCCATCTGAAGGCATCCATCCCACAGGATCCATCTAAGGTGTCATCCAAGCATGTTCATGTAAGGGGATCCATCTAAGGGGAGGCATCCAGGTGGGAGTCCAAGGGGCTCCATCCAAGTGGGTTCCTCCAAGAGGGTCCATTTAAGGGGGTTTGTCCGAGGTGGGGGGCCCATTAAAGGGGGGTTGAACAAGAGGTAACCACCCAAAGGGTCCATCTAGGAGGGACGCATCAATAGGGGTCTATCATGGGGTCCATCCAAGAGGGATCCACCCAAGACAGACCCATCAAAGCCTGTCTGTCCAAGGGGGTCTATCCAAGAGGGGTCCATCCAAGGGGTCCATCTGAGTGGGTCCATCCAGGGAGACATCAAGGTCTCCAGACTTGGGTATCTGAGGTGGGTTACTGGGCAGGTGCTGGGGGACTTTGCTCCTGCCCAGCGCTGCCTCCCTCTGCCCCACAGACCAGGCGCCGCCGGGCCGGCGGGAGGCTGCGCCACGGGACCCGCTGGCCGTGCGGCTGCACCTGGACAACGGCACCGTGCTGCCCGCTGCCGCCGTCCGTCTCCGCTGGCGGGTTGGTGTCATGCCAGGATGTCCCCACCAGAGGGGTGGGATAGGACACAGGGGTCCCCGTGTCCCACCATGACCCGTAACTCTTCCCATCCCCTTCAGATGGTGATGCCGGTGCCGGTGCTGGTGGGGTACACGGTGCTGTACCGCTGCCTGCTCCCTGCCAGCACCTCCTGGGTGCAACACGACGCGGGCAGGGAGCTCAGCGCCATCATCCCCGCGCTCCGCAGGGGCTACAAGTACGAGTTCAAGGTCCGACCCTACGCTGGAGGGACCCAGGGCTTGGACAGCAACAGCAGGTACCTCTGGATACCCGAGGAAGGTGCGTTGGGTGTCCCCAGGGATATCCAGGTGGAGGATGGGGTTGTCGGCTGGGGGTTACAGGGGTCCCAGCACTCCTGTCCTGGCAGTGCCGAGCGCGGCGCCCCAACACGTCACCGTGGGCCAGGCTGAGACGGGGAACGGCAGCGTGGTCGTGAGCTGGGAGCCACCTCCTCCTGAGGCCCACAATGGCATCATCCAGGGCTACAAGGTCTGGGGTGACAGGGCAAGGTGGTGGGGTTGTGAGACTTCTGGCCAAGGAGGTCCATCCAAGGGGTCTGTCTAAGGGGGATCATCCAAGAAGGGAGCCTGTCAAAGACGGGGTCTATCCAAGGGTGGCCATCCAAGGAGTACTTGTCCAAGGGGGCATCCACCCAAGGGGTCCATCCAAGAAGGATCTTGACAAGGGGGTTCATCCAAAGGGGCCAACCACGTGGAGGTCCATCCCAGGAGATCCATCTAAGGGGTCAGTGTAAAGAAGGGGGTCATCCAAGTGGATCTAACCCAAGGAGGTCCATCCAAGTGGGTTCAACCAAGGGGTTCCATCTAAAGCGGTCATCCAAGAGGGATCCATCAATGGGGGTCCATCAAGGGGACTCATCTAAGGGGGACCATCCAAGGGCATCCACCATTGGGGCATTCATCCAAAAGGGTCCATACAAAGGGGTCCATCCAAGGGGGTTCCATCACTGGAGGTCCATAAAGGGGATTCATCTAAGGGGGCCCATCCTCTTGGTGCCTGCCAGGTCTGGTCAGTGGGCGAGGGCTTGCAGCACCCCACCAACAGGACAGTGGACGGAGGCACCCACCGCCTGGAAGCCCTCCACCCAAACCCTGGGGCCGAATTCTGTGTCCAGGTGGCAGCTTTCAACGGCGCAGGGCTGGGGGTCCCCAGCAATGCCACCTGCGGCATCCTGGGTAAGGGACGGGGAGCAAGGCGGGGTGCGGGTGGGGGTCAAGGTGGTGGCATGGGGGTGACGTTGATGGGACCATTGCAGGGATGATGGCGGGGAGCACTGGGGTGGCACGGGTGCTGCGGCAGCCCGCCGTCATCGCGGCCACTGGCTCGCTGCTCTGGTTGGCCTTGCTCGCCCTCCTTCTCCTCCTCTG
The DNA here is from genome assembly GCF_031877795.1 of Strix aluco. Classification (NCBI taxonomy): domain Eukaryota; kingdom Metazoa; phylum Chordata; class Aves; order Strigiformes; family Strigidae; genus Strix; species Strix aluco. The sequence goes on along the minus strand of NC_133953.1, from coordinate 8,015,597 downwards.
CCAGCACCGTGCCAGTCAGGACGCTGCGGCTCGCCACAGGTGAGTAGCTGTGGGGTGGGGGACATGGGGGGGTCCCTGGTGGGGTGGGGATGAGATGCCCTGATGGCACCTTTCACCCCGCAGGCTGATGGCTGGTGACTCGCCGTGGCTTGGTGGTCCCTGGAAACCTGGCTGTGCCCCCCAAAACCTCAGCAGCAGCAGCAGCCTCAGCAGCCGGCTCCTGGGCAGTGACGGCAGGGACCCCCACCCCTCTAGTGAGCCCTACGGGGGCTGGGACCCCTACCCAGAGCCATGGGACCCCCACCCTTCCAGTGAACTCCAGGGCTGGGACACCCACCCCATGCCATGGGACCCCCACCCGATGTCATGGGACCCCCACACAGAGCCATGGGGGACCCCCATCTGATGCCATGGGACCCCTCCAGTGAGGCCCTCCAGTGAGTCCCATGGGGACTGGGAACTCTGCCCAATGCCATGGGACCCCCACGCCTCCAGTGAACTCCAGGGCTGGGACACCCACCCCATGCCATGGGACCCCCACCCCTCTAGTGAGCCCCATGGGGACTGGGACCTCCACCCAGTGCCATGGGACCTTCACACCTCCAAGGAGCCCTTGGGACCCCCATCCATCCCAATGGGACCCCCACATGATACCCACCCAGCATCCCAACCCTGGTCCCCTGGGACCCCCACCCAGCTCCATGGGATGCCTCACCCACTGCCATGGGACCCCCACCCAGTGCCTGGAACCCCCCAGGGTGCTATAGGACCAGCAAAGGGTGTCTGACACACCCACCCTATGCCTCGGACACCCTGGTAGCATGGGATCCCCACCTGAGTCCCTCCCATTGCTGTGGGACCCCTTCTGCAGGCGGCAGGGACCTGGGGACAGACAGAGCTGAGGACAGAGGGCACAAGGGACACCCAGCTCAGCACCCATGGGTGCTCTGACCACTCTCACCCCTCCAGCCCTGTCCTTGGAGCCGTCAAGCCTTGGTCCCCCCACATCCCCAAACCGCAGCAGCCTCCACGGGGGGCACCCACTGCCCCTTGGGGACACGGGATGCTGTGACAGGGGGCATCCTGGGGTGTGCACCGAGCCCAGCACCCCGAACCCAGCACCCTGGGAGCGCATCCGCAAGCGAGGTGTGTATGGGAGGGACAAGAGGGGACATGAGGGGACACTGGGGATGTGGCTTATGGCGCTGTGTCGTGTCCTCCCCCGCAGAGCTGCACCAAGTGCACAGCACCCCGGTGCTCACGGGTGGCCCTGGGCACGTCCCCGTCACCAGGAACGGAGGCGAGTGGGGGATGGATTTTGGGCTGGCAGCTGGGTGGCCTCAGCAAAGGGGACATGATGGTGACACCGCCACTGCTGTGATGGCTGGAGGGGACCGACAGCAGCTGCCAGTCTTCAGCTCCCCAAAACCACGTCGAGGCAGTGCCTCACTGGCCTCTGGTGTCACTGGGACACCCCCAAGACCACCCCATGGCTGGCACCCACCAGTGACCCGGTGAGTCTGGGTGTCCCCACCCCAGGGACACAGATGGGTGCCCTGCACCCCAACCCTGTGCTGCAAAAGCCACCATGTCCCTTTCACCTGCAGGTCCCCACCCACTGTGTGCCCCAGGGATACATCTCCAGTCACCAGGCACCTGAAGGACATGTCCCTGGTCACTGGGATACCCAGGGATGCATCTCCAGCCACCCAGCACACCAGGGACACATTCCTGGTCACCGAGAGCCCCAGGGATGTGTCACCAGTCACCAAGAACCCCAGGAACATGTCCCTGGTCACTGAGCACCCCAAGGACAAGTTCCTGGCCAGCAAGCATCCCAAGGCTGTGTCACCAGTCACCAGGCATCCCAGAGACATGTCACCGGCCACCAGGCACCCCAAGGACCCATCACCAGCCACCAGGCACCAGAGGGACACAATCCTGGCCACCAGTCACCCTGAGGACATGTCCCTGGTCACCAGGTGCCCCAGGGACATGTCCCCAGTCACCAGACACCCCAGGAACCCATCACCAGTGACCAAGAGCCAGAGAGACATGTCACCAGCCACCAGGCACCCTGAGGACATGTCCCCAGACATCAGACACCCAAGGGACAGGTCTCCAGTCACTAGGCTCCCCAAGGAGAAGTCCCCAGCCACTGGGCACCACAGGGACAAGGCCCTGGCCACCAGGTATGGCAAGGACATGTCTCTGGCCACCAAGCACCCCAGGGACCCATCAGCAGTGACCAGGCACCCAAGGAACATGTTCCTGTCCAGCAGGTACCCTGAGGACATGTCACCACCCACCAGGCATCCCAGGGACACATTCCCAGCCACTGGGCACTCCAGGGACACATCCCCAGTCCCCAGGCACCCTGAGGAGATGTCCCCAGGCCCTGGGCACTGCAGGGACAAGTTCTTGGGCAGCAGGTACCCCAAGGACATGTCCCCAGCCACGAGGCATCCCAGGGACCCATCACCAGTGACCAGGCACCCAGGGGACACATTTCTGGCCACCAGATACCCAAAGGACATGTCACTGGTCACCAGGCATCCCAAGGACACATCCCCAGTCCCCAGGCACCCTGAGGAGATGTCTCCAGTCCCTGGTCACTGCAAGGACACATTCTTGGGCAGCAGGTACCCCAAGGACATGTCCCTGGCTGCCAGGTGCCCCAGGGACCCCTCATGGGTGACCAGGCACTCAAGGGACATGTTTATCATCACCAGGTACCCTGAGGACATGTCGCCAGCCATGGGGCATCCCAAGGACACATCCCCAGCCAACAAGCACCTGAGGGACACGTCCTCAGTCACCAGGCACCCTGAAAAGATGTCCCCAGCCACTGGACACCAGAGGGACATGTCCTTGGGCAACAGGTACCCTAGGGACATGACCCGGGTCACCAGGTACCCCAAGGACATGTGCCTAGCCACCAGACACCCCAGGGACCCATCACTGGTGACCAGGCACCCAAGAGACATGTTGCTGGCCATCAGGTACCCCAAGGACATGTCCCCAGCCACCAGGCACCCAAGGGACAAGTCACCGGTCACTGGGCGCCTCTCACCAGCATTCAGCGATGGGGTTCTCACGCCGCAGCGGGTGGCCGAGGACCTGGAGATGGACCAGGACATCACCCGCCCCAGGTATGTCCTATCCCCCTGGGACTCTATGATGGTGGCAGGATCTCCCAGTGCCAGCAGCCTCCCTGCCGTGTCCCCACAGCCTCCCAGCACCAACCACGCCACGGTCCTTCTCACCACCACACACCTATGGCTACATCTATGGGCCACCAGCCTCTGAGCTGGGCGAAGAGGAGGAGGAAGAGGAGGAGGAGGAAGAGCGGCCAGCATCAAGGGGCTCACCAGGGGGGTCACTGCTGAATGGCTGGGGGTCTGTCTCAGAGGACAACTTTGCCAGTGCCCGCTGCAGTTTGGTGAGCTCCTGCGATGGCTCCTTCCTCCTGGATGCCAGCTTTGCCCGGGCGCTGGCCGTGGCCGTTGATGGCCTCTGCTTTGGCCTCGAGGACACCGATAGGGCCTATGGGGGTGAGCAAAGGGTCCTCAGACCCCCCCTCTGACCCTGAGCATCGTCACCTCCTCGGGGAAGGTGGCCCCATCATGACACCATAGTGATGCTACCATCTCCTGCCTTCTCCCTGTCAGGTCTCTCACCACCACCATCACCCTTGGAGGGGATCTTCTCACCTGGGGTCCCCATCCCTACCTGGGACTGGGGAACAGCGCTGGGGGTCCCCCAGGGAGTCGGGATGGAGGCAGCCGCAGGCATCCCGCAGCATGGTGAGTGGTGCCCCGACGCTGGGGTGATGGGCACCAGGGACTGTCCGGGGTGTCACCTGTTGTGGGGTGCTGGAAAATGTCTCTTTTTCTTTCCAGGTGGCCACGGGTCAGGGAGTGGCAGTCCCTGGGCCAGTGTGGGTGGCGAGTCGGGGACAGGAGGGACGGGAGCAGGATGCCGGACACAGCAAGGCCAGAGTCCCCTCAGCTCAGCTAAAATCCAGCTTTATTAAGTGGTTCTCCAAAAAGGGGTTTTCTGCTAGCAAAAGCCACCTGTGAAGGGTGGGTGGCAGAGGGGTGGGCAGGTGTCCCTCCTTCCCCAGCATTCTTGTCCTCCCCAAGTGTCCTCACCAATCCCTAGCGCCCTTCATCCCTCCACAGCATCCTCATCCTCCCCAAGTGTCCTCCTCCTTCGCCAGCATCCTCACCCCCCAACCATCCTCATCCAGCCCAGGTACCATTGCCCACCCGAAGTGTCCTTATCCTTCCCCAGTGTCCCCATCCTTGTCCTTCCCAAGTGTCCCCATCCCTCCCCAGCACCTTCATCCTCCCCAAGCGTCCTCATCTCCCCCAAACATCCTCATCCCTGCCCAGTGTCCTCCTCCCTCCCCAGCATCCTCTTCCCCCCAACCATCATCCAAACTAAACACCGTTGCCCATCCCAAGTGTCCTTGTCCTTCCCCAGGGTCATTGTCACCCTGACCATCCTCATCCCCACTGACCTCGTTCCTTCTGACTGTCCTCGTCCTTCCCGAGCGTCCCTGTCCTTCCTCAGCATCCTTGTCCCACCTCTGCCATCCTTGGCCCTCCCAAATGTCCTCATCCCTCACAAGCCACCTTGTCCTTCCAGAATGTCCTTGTACCCCCTCCAAGTGTCCTTGTTCCTCCTGAGTATTCTCATCCCTCCCCAGTGTCCTTGTCACTCCCCAGAGTCCTCATCCCTTGTGACTGTCCTTGCCCTCCCAAGCATCCTCATCCCTCCCAACTGTCCTTGTCCCCAGGGTCCTAGTCCCTCCTGAGCATCCTCCTCATCCCTCCCCAGCGTCCTTGTCCCTCCCCAGGGTCCTCATCCCTTGTAACTGTCCTTGGTCTCCCCAAGCATCCTCATCTTTCCTCAAGCATCCTCATCCCTCCCAATTGTCCCCAGGATCCTCAACCCTCCTGTGCATCCTTGTCCCCCCTCAGCATCCTTGTCCCTCCCAACTGTCTTTGACCCCAGGTTCCTCCCTCCCTGAGCATCCTCCTCATCCCTCCTGAGCATCCTTGTCCCTCCCAAGTACCCTTGTCCATTCTGACTGTCCTTGTCCCCCCTCACGCTGCCACCCACTGGCCACTGGCTCTGTGCAACCCTATTTACATGGTGCCACTCAGAAATTAAAGATCATCCCACCCTTGTCCCCCCCAATGTCGACTTCCCTGTGTCCCCAACCCTGCCACCGGCTCGCCCTCTGCTTCATCGCTTCTCCTGCGACGGGCAGGGAAACGGGGGACCTGGGCGGCGGCGATGGCTGGTCCCTTCACTGCGGTCCCCTGGCGTCCGGCTGCGCCCCGAGCCGTGGCCGCGGGACCCGGTGGAACCACGGGATGAGATGCTGCCTGTCGTGGAGCAGCTGCCGGACACCTGCCCCCGGGGCAGGCAGGAGGGTTTGTTGTAGGGAACAACCTCGTCTGCAAGGGAGGGGACAAGGTTGGGGTGCGGCAGTGACACCCCCTCAACCCCTTCAGCACGCGGTCGGTGGCTCCGGCTTACCACCACGGGCCGGGCGATGGGTGACCTTGCGCTCAACCCCACCCGGCTCCCGCTCCGGTGAGGGGCCGGGGCTCTCGCCCGGTGGCGGCAGTGGCGGTGGCGGCAGGTCTGCAGCGGAGAGGGAGGAGAGGGCTGAGCCCCCCCTGGACCTCAGCCTCAAACCCCCCCATTTTTCCCCCTTCAATCACCTCCTGGCTGCTTTTCCCGGCGGTAGCGGCTGCATTTGGGCTTCGGGCGACTTTTTGGGGTCTCCCCGCGGGTTTTCCCTGGGGGTGATGGCAGTGTTGTCACCCAGCAGAGCCCCCCAACCTCCCAAAATGGCTCCCCAGAGCTCACCTGTGCCGGGGGCGCGGGGGGCTCGGGGCGGGTGGCCCTCGCTGACATCTGGACTCGGTGAGGGGCTGGATGCCCGTGGAGGGGTGCTGGTGGCGTGGGGGGGTCTCCTGACAAAGAGGGGGTGTGGGGTGAAGCTGAGGAGGGGGGAGAGGAGTGGGGGGCTTGGTGGCCACCATGGTGCTGGCACGACCCTCCCCATGCTGTGTTGTGCCAGAGCAGGGAGAAGCCACGTGGTGGTGGCACAGCTGGATGGCAATGGGTGGGCTGAAACATCACAGCTGGATGGCAGCCACACAGCTGGATAGCGACCGCACAGCCAGCTCCCAACGCCACAGCTGGATCGCAGCAGCATTGTGAGGGCACAGATGGATTGCAACGGCACCACTGGATCGTGACAGAGCAGGGCCACAACGGCACAGCTGGATGGCAATGTCCCAGCCAGCTCCTGATGGCACAGCTGGATCGTTACGCCACGATCAGCCCACAGCGGCACGGGTGGGTCATGACAGCATGGCCAGAGCACAGCCGAGAGCGAGGATGGATGGTGACAACATGGCTGGATTGTGGTGAGACATCTGGTGGGACATCCAGACCCCAGTGGGACATCCGGACCCCGAAGGCACGGCCGGACCACAATGGCACAGCAGGGCCAGATCGTGACAACATGGCTGGATCACGATGAGACATCTGGAGCCTGATAGGACATCCGGACTCCAACGGCATGGCCGGATCATGATGGCACATGGGGGGCTGGATCATGACAACATGGCTGGATTGTGATGGAACATCCAGACCTCAGTGGGACATCTGGACCCCAATGGCACATCTGGACCCCAATGGCACATCTGGACCATGATGGGACAGCACGGCCAGATGGTGACAACATGGCTGGATTGTGATGGGACATCTCGGCCCCAGTGGAACATCTGGAGTCCCATGGGACATCTGGACCCCAGTGGAACATCTGGGCCCCAGTGGGACATCTGGACCCCTATGAGACAACTGGACCCCAATGACATAGCCAGATCATGATGGCACGGCATGACTGGATGGTGACAACATGGCTGGATTGTGATGGGACATCCAGACCCCAATGGGACATCTAGAACCTGATGGGACATCCAGACCCCAATGGCACGGCTGGACCAAGTGAGGCCCATCTCCTACCGGGGCAGTCGGGGGCTATCAAAGTCACGGAGGCGGGGGATGTCCTCAGCGGCACGGGGCGACGGCGTCAACGTGGCAGTGGACCGGCAGCCGGAGGAGGCGGTGGGTGAGGATGCGGCGGTGGCACAGGGGACATCCTCACCGGGGTACCACTCCTCCGTCCCCAACCTGCAGGGTGGGAGCCACAGGGTGGGTGCTGGGGCCAGAGCAGAACCTCCACAGCGAGGCAGGCACGGACCTCTGCACCTTCTCCCATCCCTTCTCACAGCACGGGACCCTCTACCCCGGGGGGGATCCCCCACCAATGGATGCCCCAGCCCCTCAGGCCCCCCTACTCACCCTCCAGGTGCCTCTTCCTCTTCATCTTCCTCTTCATCCTCCTCCTCCTGGGCGCAGCGGCTGAGCTCGCTGGCCGAGGGCGGCGGGGGCAGCAGCTCCGTCCAGCTCACCACCGGCGGTTTCACTGCTTGCCCCAGCTTTTTCCCTTTGGCCCCTGCATCAAGGAAGGATGTCGGGGCGGTACTGCAGGGAGGGGACTGTGCCACTGGCACCCGGGTGTACCCCCACCCATCCCACCACCCTACCGTGCTCAGCCCGGCTGCGAGGTGCCTGGGGGGCCAGGGCATCCATCGGCAGGGGACCCCCCCCAGGGTAGGGGGTCCCATGCTGGGAGAAGGGACGGGGGAAGGTGCGGAGGTCCTCGCTTCCCACCTCGATGGTGCTGTAAACTGGCCCCTCGCCGGCCCCCGCCCCAAATTGCTCCGTCTGGGCAATGTAACGAGTGATGCCGGCATCTGCGGAGGGCGGGGAGCACCATCAGGGCTGACCATGGCCCCCCCCCAGTCCAAACCACCCATCTCCATGATGAGCCCTCACCGTTGTAGTATCTCTCAGCCGTCCCCAAACAACCGGAGGCACCGGCTGTGCCGCCACCACGCCACGTGTCCGCCAGCCACGGGTAACCACCACTGGCAGCTGCCCTGCATGGAGACAGGGTGAAGGGATGCCAGAGGCTGGAGGTCCCGGGAAAGGGGGAAGGAATTGGGGGGGTTACCTGGGGCTGCCACGAGCCGGAGCCGGGAAGGCAACTGCGGAAAGAGGTGGGGGTGAGGGCAGCGAGGGGCCACGCCGGGTCCCCGCGGCACCTATGGGCTTACCGGTGGGTGTGTAGGCAAAGGATGCTGTAAAGAGAGAGAGAGAGGCAGGGGTGGCTGGTGGGGTGATGGGTGCCAGGGTGGGGAGGATCCCAGGGGTAGCGTACCGGTGAAGTGGCTGAGCTCCTTCTTCCTCCGGCGGCGGCCGTAGAGCCAAGCGGCGAAGGCGGCAAGGATGACCCAGCAAGCGCCGCCGACGCCAGCGATGAAGGCCGGCCGCCTGGCCACCTCGGCCAAACGCTCGGCCACACTGCTCCCGCCCGCCGGCCCTGCATCCCGCTCCACCAGGGGGGCTGCAAGCAGCACAGGGAAGGGGGACACACCAGCGAGGGTGCCAAGGGGTCGTCCCTAGCACCAGGGTGACCCCTGCCACCCCCCCACCCATGGGTGCAGTAAGGGTGACGAGGCACTCACCGATGCGGATGGGGATGGGGGCGCTGCGGGCACCCACACCAGCGCCGGTGGCAGCGGCGACTTCAGCGTGGTAAGGGACACCAGGGACCAGGCCCCTCAGCACCGTCGCCAGCACCGTCCCCTCCACGCTCTGGTTGATGTGGAAGCGGCTCTCGTTGCCCAAGCACCAAATCTGAGGTGGGGGAGGGAAACGATGGGGGACGCCCATGGGGACACCATGACACAGTGTCATGGTGGGGCAGAGGGGACTCGCCGCGTCCCTGGCACCGTCTGCCCATACCCGGTAATCGCGGATGACACCATTCTGCTCAGCTGGCGGTGGCGGCTGCCACGAGATGCGGACACTGGTGCCGTTACCGGCCACGCTGACAGCTCGTGGCGGGGCGCTGGGGGCTGCCGGGAGAGGGGGACAAGGAGGGTCTCATCTCCAGGGGTGCCCTGGGGACCCCCACCACCCCCCACCTCCCCGCACTCACCCGCCTCAGGGGTGCGCAGGGCACGCACGGCGCTGTCAGGGCCATGGAGGTGATGGAAGTAGGGTCGGACCTTGACTTCGTAGTCCTGGCCCCGGCGCAGCTCGGTGAGCAAGGCCCCTCGCTCCCCTGGCGCCCGCACTGCCCGCGCCTCCTCCCAGTGCCCGCCGCGCCGCCGGTACAGCACCCGGTAGCCCTGAACGAAGGGTGCTTGGTGCTCCACCTGGGGACCGAAGGGGAGGGTGGGATGTCTGGGGGATGCTCAGCACTGGGACCCCTGTACCGGCAGCATGGCGCAGCACTCACGGTCCAGGAGAGGCGGACAGCGCCCAGCGGCAGCACCACGGGTTCCTGTAAGTGCACGGCCACTTGCGCCAGCTCCCGCTGCACCTGCTCGGGCTCCAGCCCTGGCTGCGTGGGGGTGGCTTCTGCCAAAAACATGAGAGGGCAGATGGTCCATGGAAAGCCCCAGTGGTGTCACCAAGTGGGGATGCCATGGTGACACCATATTCTTATGGTGGGTCCATGGGAACCTCCACTGGCATCATTAGGCAGGGATTTACCCAAAAGTGGTGGGTTCATGGGCACCTCCATTGGCATCTCCAAGTGGAGATGGACCCAAGGGTGGTGGGTTCATGGGCATCTCCATCAGCATCACCAAGTGAAGATGGACCCAAGGGTGGAGGGTTCATGGGCATCTCCATTGACATCTCCAAGTGGAGATGGACCCAAGGGTAGTGGGTTCATGGGCACCTCCATCGACATCTCCAAGTGGAGATGGACCCAAGGGTGGTGGGTTCATGAGCATCTCCATCAGCATCACCGAGTGGAGATGGACCTAAGGGTGGAGGGTTCATGGGCATCTCTATCGACATCACCAAGTGGAGATGGACCCAAGGGTGGAGGGTTCATGGGCATCTCCATCGACATTACCAAGTGGAGATGGACCCAAGGGTGGAGGGTTCATGGGCACCTCCATTGGCATCACCAAAGCTGCACCCATGGGTGGTGGGTTCATGGACACCTCTGCCGGCATCAGCACTGGATCTCACCTTGGGTGCGCACAGGCTCCGAGACACCGCTGGGGTCGCTGAGGCCGTAGGCATTGACCGCCCGCACCAAGAAGAGGTAGACAGTGTTGGGGACGAGGCCGCTCACCGTGTGGGTCTCCCCCTCCACGTTGGCCGCCACCGTCTGCCACGGGCCACCCGCTGCCTGGCTGCCGGGGGAAAAGGGGTGACCCATGGCGGGGTGGCACCAGGCCATTGCGTCACCCCCGCACCCGGAGAGGGGACGCCCATGTGATACCTGAAGGCCTCCACGAGGTAGGAGGTGACGTGGGTGGCACCATTGTCCTCGCTCCCTTTCCAGCTCAGGGTGACGCTGCTTTGGGTGACATTGGTGACCACGGGGGTGGAGGGTGGCCCTGGCAGGACACCGGGCTCGGGGGAAGGTGGGGAAAGGTCGGATCTGTCACCTGGGGGGAGATTCATGGAGATGTGGGGTGGCCTCATCCCCGGCGCCACGGTGTCCCCGGTGCAGTGACCTCCCCCGGGACCCACCTTGCACCTCCAGGGAGCCACCCCAGTGGGTCCTGCCCCCCGGGCTGGTGGCCACACACTCGTAGTGGCCAGAGTCCGTCACCTGCGGGGGGAAGAGCTCCTGCCCCATCACCCTGAGCACCCGTCACCTGGGCACCCGCACGCTGAGCACCCATTGCCCTTGCACCCACCATCCTGCACACCCACCACCCTGAGCACCCATTGCCCTTGCACCCACCACCCTGAGCACCACCACCCCCTGCACCCACCCTGAGCACCCACCACCCTGAGCATGCACCACCCCTGGCACCCACCCTGAGCACCCATTGCCCCTTGCACCCACCAGCCCTTGCACCACCACCCTGAGCACCCATTGCCCCTTGCACCCACCAGCCCTTGCACCACCACCCTGAGCACCCATTGCCCTTTACATCTACCACCTTGAGCACCCTCCGCCCCTTGCACCCACCACGGCTGAGCACCCCCCCCCCCCTTCAGCCCCTCCCATCTCCGTGGGGGTGCCCATGAGGGTGGGTGCCCTGAGCCCCTGCTCCGGGCCGGCTCACCCGGAGGCCGGTGATCTGGAGGGTGCCGTTCTCCAGCAGGCTGGCACGGGGCTGGGCACCCACCAAGGCGCTCCCATCCTTCAACCACCCCACGCTGGCGGGGGGGTCACCGCCCCCCACCCAGCACGGTAACCGCGCCGTGGCCCCCACCGGCAGCACCGTCCGGTTAGCGGGACCCCGGCGGATCACCGGCGGCTGGTGCTCAGCCAGCGCTACCGTCGAGAAAGGGGGAAAAAAAATTAAAAAATGGGAATTTCTCGGTGCTGGGGATGGGCGCCACTCGTGCACCGAATGCGCCCGTTCTCTGCCGGCACGGGACTTACCCCCTTCCACCTCCAGCCGCGCCTTGGCCAGGACGCTGCCGGCCACGCTGATGGCCTGGCACTGGTAATAACCGGCGTCGGCGCGCCGCACGTCGGCGATGGTGATGGCGCCGGCGGGGCTCACGGAGAAACGGCTGGCGGGGTGCGGGGGCTGGCCGGGGAAGAGCAGGGTCTGGGGGGGACACGGAGGGGTGGGTGTTGAGGGGGGCAGGATGGGCGGTGGGGACACGGATGGGGACAGGGCCGGGGACAGACCTGGCTCCCCTGCTTCTGCCAGAAGACGGCGGGCGGCGGGTTGCCCTTGCTCTGGCACTGGAAGGTGACGCTCTGGCCGGGGGTGACGGTTTGGTCGCGGGGCCCGGTGACGAGCTGGGGGGGCACTGGGGAGAGAAAAGGCCTTGCCCGGCCGCTTTGCCAGCACCCAGGGGCGCTCCCTCAGGGGGATCCCCCCCACCCGCCTCCCCCTTACCGTGCACCGTGAGGGTACCCGACGCCTCCGACCTGCCCACGCTGTTGTCGGCGACGCAGGTGTAGGTGCCCTCGTCCTCCGCCCGCAGCCGGTTGATGCGCAGGGTGTTGTCGGGCAGCACCTCCCACCTTGGGGTGCAGGGAGGGGGGGGGACACCCCGCGGGGCCACCGGGTGCCGTGAGGAGCCGCAGGGTGCCGCGAGGTGACGGCGATGCCGGATGCGACGAGGATGGAGGATGCGACAGCGACGTGGGATATTTGACACCCACGCGGCGCCACGCTTCGAGCGCGCCGGGCCGGCACGAGGCCACCCGACCCTGGCAACCACCGCGCCGGCCCTACTTGCCCACCACCACTTACCTTCCCGGCGGCAACTCGCCCTCCTCCTTGCGCCAGCGAGCCGCCGGCTGAGGGTCCCCCACCGCCTCGCAGGGAAACTCCGCCGTCCCCTCCACCAGCACCGCCTGGTTGAGCGGCCTTCTGCCGAAGGCCGGGCGCTCTGCGGGGGGGACATCAGTCCCGACGCCCCCCCACGACACCCCACTAGTGACCCCCCCGTCCCCACGCACCGAAAACCACCAGCTCAGCCGGCTCGCTGTCCCTCTCGCCCACCACGTTGGTGGCCACGCAGACGTAGACGCCGGCGTCGCTCTTGCGGGTGCTGGCCAACATCAGCTTGCCACCGCGGATCTGCCGGGCAGCCCAGCTTAACCGGGGCGGGGGGTGTGTCCCCCCCAAAAGAATGTATTTTCGGGGACCCCCCGTGTCCCTCACCGTCAGGCGCTCGTCCTTGTCGCTGAGCCGGGCGCCGTTCTTCTTCCAGGAGACGCTGGGTTCGGGGTGGCCGCGGGGGGGGACGCACTCCAGGACGGCCGGCTCGCCCGCGGCCACCACCAGGTCCCCGGGGGGCTGTCGGAAATCGTCCCGCAGCACTGGGGGGGCGGGGGGGGGGTCCCCGGGACATCAACCCTGCCTCAGTTTCCCCACCCTGGTGCTGGCCCCCCCGGCCCTTCCCCAGCGCGGAGATAGTAAAGCTCAGGAGCAGGATCCGAGCCCCGATGAGGGGTGTAACCCCCCCAAAGCGAGCCCTGTCCCCCCCAGACCATCCGAGCTGAGCTGGCGCCCGGGGCTAAGCCTGGGCCGGGCTTAACCCCGACACCATCCCGGTCCCGGGTCTAACCCTGAGCCTCAGCTGCGGGTGCAGAGGGTGCCCGGAGCCACCCAAAGCTGGGGGGGGCTGGGGGGGGCTCCAGGGGCGTGATTGTAGTCGATTTTAATTTATTTTAATTTATGCTCGGTTATTTTAATTTATTTACAATTATTTTAATTTCATTTCTCTCAATTATTTCCACTTTTCATTTATTTCCAATTATTTCCACTTCTTTTCATTTATTGTCACTTCTATTTGTTTTCCCTTATTTTAAATTATTTTCCCTTATTTTCATTTATTTTCACCTATTTTCATTTATTTTCCCTTATTCAAAATTATTTTCACTTCTTTTCATTTATTTCCAATTATTTTCACTTATTTCCAATTATTTTCACTTCTATTCATCTATTTTCCCTTGTTTAAAATTATTTTCACTTCTTTTCATTTATTTTCACTTATTTTCACTTATTTCCAATTATTTTCACTTCTTCCAACTTATTTATAATTATTTTCACTTATTTCTGATGATTTTCATTTATTTCACTTATTTTCACTTATTTCCATTTATTTTCATTTATTTCCACTCATTTCCACTTATTTTCACTTATTCCCAATTATTTTCACTTATTTTCATTTACTTCCACTCATTTTCACTTATTTTCATTTATTTCCACTCATTTTCACTTATTTTCATTTATTTCCACTTATTTCCACTTATTCCCAGTTATTTTCACTTATTTTCATTTATTTCCACTCATTTTCACTTATTCCCAGTTATTTTCATTTATTTCCACTTATTCCCAGTTATTTTCACTTATTTTCATTTATTTCCACTTATTTCCACTTATTCCCAGTTATTTTCACTTATTTTCATTTATTTCCACTTATTTCCACTTATTCCCAGTTATTTTCACTTATTTTCATTTATTTCCACTTATTTCCACTTATTTTCACTTATTTTCATTTATTTCCACTCATTTTCACTTATTCCCAGTTATTTTCACTTATTTTCATTTATTTCCACTTATTTTCACTTATTCCCAGTTATTTTCACCGATTTTCATTTATTTCAACTATTCTCACTTCTTTTCATTCCTCCTTTTCATCCCTTTTCACCCCTTTTCATCTAGTTTCACCTCTTTTCCCCTCTTTTCACTACTCTCCACTCGGCAGCGCCAGGCCTGTGGGTCTTGCAGCCCCCCCACACCCCAGCCGCCGGAGTGAGCTGGGCTCAGGAGTGACCCCAGCCCCCCCCCAAATCCCCACCCCCCCCAGCCCCAGCCCCCGCCCCCCGGGGACTCACCGGCCACCTCCAGGGACGCGTTCCTGCTGGTGGCCTCCCCCAGGTAGTTCCTGGCCACGCACACGTAGACGCCCTCGTCGGGCTTCCCCCGGCGGCCGTGGAGGATGCGGAGGAAGAAGAGGGACCCCCCCGGGAGGAGGGTGCGGTGGGAGCGCGGGTCCTCCCGGTCCGTCTCCACCCGCTCCCCATCCTTGTACCACTCCACCGCCGGGGACGGGCGCCCCTCGGCCTTGCAGCTCAGGGTGGCGGGTTCCCCCCTGGAGACCAGGAGATCCGTGGGGTGCTCCACGATGCGGGGCGCCGTGTCCTCCAGCTGCGGGTGGGACCCTGCGCGAAAAAAGAGAGGGGGGGGGGTGTTGGTCCCCACTATCCCCCCCCCCCCCGCCATGTCGGGAAGTGGGGAGGGGGGTTCTGCGGGGCTGAGCATCCTCCGAGGGCTTGCAGGGCGCTCTCCTGGCGCCATCCCCTGCTTCGCTCGGTGAGCAGGAGGTGAGATGAGCTGTGGCCAGGTCTCAGCCCAGTCTATCGTTCCCCTCCCACCTCGCCCCCTGAGGGGGTGAGATGAAGTGTGGCCAGGTCTCAGCCCACTGTATCACACCCCCCCAGCAGGAGGTGAGATGAAGTGTGGCCAGGTCTCAGCCCACTGTATCACACCCCCCCAGCAGGAGGTGAGATGAGCTGTGGCCAGGTCTCAGCCCACTGTATCACACCCCCCCAGCAGGAGGTGAGATGAGCTGTGGCCAGGTCTCAGCCCAGTCTATCGTTCCCCTCCCACCTCGCCCCCTGAGGAGGTGAGATGAAGTGTGGCCAGGTCTCAGCCCACTGTATCACACCCCCCCAGCAGGAGGTGAGATGAAGTGTGGCCAGGTCTCAGCCCACTGTATCACACCCCCCCAGCAGGAGGTGAGATGAAGTGTAGCCAGGTCTCAGCCCACTGTATCACACCCCCCCAGCAGGAGGTGAGATGAAGTGTGGCCAGGTCTCAGCCCACTGTATCACACCCCCCCAGCAGGAGGTGAGATGAGCTGTGGCCAGGTCTCAGCCCAGTCTATCGTTCCCCTCCCACCTCGCCCCCTGAGGAGGTGAGATGAAGTGTGGCCAGGTCTCAGCCCACTGTATCACACCCCCCCAGCAGGAGGTGAGATGAAGTGTGGCCAGGTCTCAGCCCACTGTATCACACCCCCCCAGCAGGAGGTGAGATGAAGTGTAGCCAGGTCTCAGCCCACTGTATCACACCCCCCCAGCAGGAGGTGAGATGAAGTGTGGCCAGGTCTCAGCCCACTGTATCACACCCCCCCAGCAGGAGGTGAGATGAGCTGTGGCCAGGTCTCAGCCCAATGTATCATCCCCTGCCTTCGCCCCCCAGAGGTGAGATGGGCAGGAGGTGAGATGAGGTGAGGCCAGGTCTCAGCCCCGTGTATCATCTCCCGGCATCCCACCCTGGAGGTGAGACAACCAAGAGGTGAGATGAAGTGTGGCCAGGCCTCAGCCGCGTGTATCACACCCCCCCCCAGCAGGAGGTGAGATGAGGTGTGGCCAGGTCTCAGCCTCGTGTATCATCCCCTGCCTTCACCCCCCAGAGGTGAGATGGGCAGGAGGTGAGATGAAGTGTAGCCAAGCCTCAGCCCAGTCTATCGTTCCCCTCCCACCTCGCCCCCTGAGGAGGTGAGATGAGGTGAGGCCAGGTCTCAGCCCACTCCATCATCTCCCCCCATCCCACCCCGGAGGTGAGACAACCAAGAGGTGAGATGAGCTGTGGCCAGGGCTCAGCCCTGTGTATCCCAGCCCCCCCCCCAACTCGGGGTGGGACAGGACTGGGAGGGTGTCAGACCTCGGACACGCTGGGGACAAGGACAGGGGGACAAAGCAGCTCCACTCCCAGCAACGCCCCTTTTCCACCCAGTTTCCAACTGGGCGTCCCTGGGGTTGGGGCTAAATTCCCCCCAAAAGGAGGTTTTTCCATCAGCTGAAAGTGATGATTTCCTGTAGCGGAGAAGGTTGCAGAAAACGCTTAATTTTAAGTTAAAAAAATGCCATATTGGGTCTGTGGGGTTGTTCCAGGAAAAACCCGGCCGTTAGGGCAAGGGAATTAATGAATGCTCGTTAATGCTGGGATAATTAATGCTTATTAATCCTGGAGTCTAATTGGCTGGGCCCGGATGGGACGGCCCACCCGTGTCCCCAGTGCCACCCACTGCAGTGCAGGCCGCGGTCACTGAGCGTCACTGCGGTCCCAGAGCCCGGCTGCGCGCACACGCGTGTGCACGAACACGCATGTGCACAAACACGCACGCAGCCATGCGCAGGCCCCCACGCGTGTACCGGCACACGGGCGTGCGCTCACCACCCCGCATACACGCGCGGGTGTCGGCCCTTACACACACGCGGAGGGGCGTGCACACGTGTGTGTTCACACGGGGGCACAGGTGCGTGCGCAGACGTGTGTGCGCACATGCAGTTGCATGTGCGCACGGGTTTGTACATCCATGCACGTCCACACACGCTTTCCTGTGGGGTACGTAAGTCTGTGTTTACCGGCATCCCTGTGTATCCACACATGCACACGCGTGCACACGCATGCACATCACACACACGTGCCCCATTTGCACACATGCACACACGTGCAAACTCATGTACACGCATGCACACGCATGCACACACGTGCACACCACACACGCGTGTCCCTCCATTTGCACACAGGCACACGCATGCACACGCATGGATGCAGCTCCACACATACACACCACGCACACATGTGTCCGCAATTTGCATATGGGCACACTCATGCACATGTATGCACACACATACACATGCATGTACACCACACACACGTCCTCCCATTTGCACATGGGCACATGCATGCAGACACATGCAGACATGCAGACACATGCAGACACATGCACACCAAACACACGTGTCGCTCCATTTCCACACATACACACATGCACACACATGCACACACATGTACACACATGTACACACATGCCCGCAGCTCCACACATGCACATCACACACACATCTCCCCCCATTTGCACATGGGCACACTCATGCACACACATGCACACACATGCACACGCATGCACACCACACACACGTGTCCCTCCATTTGCACATGGGCACATGCATGCACACACATACACATGAATGCACACGCATGCACACAGCTCCATGCATGCACACCACACACGTGTCCCCCATTTGTGCATGGGCACACACATGCACACACATGCACACTCATGCACACACATGCACACAGCTCCACGCATGCACACCACACACACGTGTCCCTCATTTGCACACGGGCACACACATGTACACGCATGCACACACATGCACACACATGCACACAGCTCCATACATGCACACCACACACACATGTCCCCCCATTTGCACAAAGGGACACACATGCACACAGCTCCACACATGCACTCCACACACACGTGTCCCCCCCATTTGCACAGGGGCACACTCATGCACACACATACACAGTCATGCACACTCATGCACGCAGCTCCACACATGCACACCACACACACGTGCCCCTCCTCTTGCACACGGGCACACACGTGCTCACACATGCAGACACATGCATATGCGCACACACCCATGCACACATGTGTCTCCCCATTTGCACACGGACACACGCATGCACACGCATGCACACACATGCCCACAGCTCCACACATGCACCTCACACACGTGTCCCCCCATTTGCACACAGGCACACACATGCACGCGCATGCACATGCGCATCACACACATATCTCCCCCCATTTGCACATGGGCACATGCATGCACACGCATGCACAAACGTGCACACCACACACAGATATCCCCCATTTGCATGTGGGCACACACATGCACACACATACACATGCATGCACACGCATGCACGCAGCGCCACACATGTACATCACACACTCGTCCCCCATTTGCACATGGGCACATGCATGCACATGCATGCACACCACACACGTGTCCCCCATTTGCACATATGCACACACATGCACACACATGCACACGCATGCACACCGCACACACGTGCCCCTCCCCTTGCCCACGGGCACACACGTGCTCACGCGTGTCCCCCATTTGCACATGTGCACACGCACGCACACCCCCACACGCGTGTCCCCCCATTTACACGCAGACACACACGTGCACACACGCTCCTTCCCCAGCTCCTGAGCTTTGAGGGGGGTGGGCTGCGATTCTGGGGGCTCTGGGGGTGGGGGGGGAGATGCGTTGCCATGGGGACGGGATGCGGCTGCCGTGGGGATGGGGGGATGCTGCGGGGTACCGGGCACCCCGTGGGGCGGCGGGGGGGGGTGGGCACAGCGGGGGCCGAGGGGGCCGCAGCTGGGCCCGGTGGCTAATTGGGACAAGTGGGGGGTCAGGCCAGGCCCCCCCCTGTGCCCGGCTGGCTGCGCCGGGGCGGGGGGGGTCTCACGGGGGTTTGGGGACACACCCCCCCCCCCTCATCGGCCACAGAGAGACAGATGTTGAGACACTAAAAAAGAGGGGAAAAGCTCAAAAAGGGCTTAAAATCCAGGCGGACACCCCCTCCCTCACCCCCCCAGTACCTGCAGCTGGTTCTAGCTGCCCCCCTCTGCCCCTCCCCCCCATCCCAGCTCTGGGGCACGGGGCTGGTTTGGGGACACGGGGACAGTTTGGGGACATGGAGATGGTTTGGGGACATGGAGATGGTTTGGGGGCACGGGGCTGGTTTGGGGACACGGTGGCAGTTTGGGAGGGCGGGGCTGGTTTGAGGGCACGGGGCTGGTTTGGGGACCCGGGGCTGGTTTGGGGACCCGGGGACAGTTTGGGGACATGGGGCTGGTTTGGGGACACAGTGGCAGTTTGGGGGCACGGGGCTGGTTTGGGGACACGGGGACAGTTTGGGGACATGGGGGCAGTTTGGGGGCACAGGGATGGTTTGGGGACACAGGGGTGGTTTGGGGACATGGAGACGGTTTGGAGACAAGCTGCTGGTTTGGGGACGTGGGGTCTCTCCTCTCAGTGTCTGGGGGTTGGTTTGGGGGGACTGGGTAGAGTTTGGGGACACTGGGGTCCCTCCGGGCTCAGGGACATGGGGCCAGTTTGGGGACACAGGGCTGGTTTGGGGACATGGGGTGTCTCCCAGCTCAGAGTCAGGGGTGGGTGTGGGGACATAGGGACAGTTTGGGGACACTGGTTTGGGGTTTGGGGATTGGTGTGGAGACATGGGGACAGTTTGGGGACACCAGGTCAGTCCCAGTTCGTGGTCTGGGGGTCGGTGTAGGGACATGGGGCTGGTTTTGCAACAGGGGGTTGCTCCCGGTTCAGGATTTGGGGACACAGGGCTGGTTTGGGGACAACGGGTCAGTCCTGCTTTGGGGTCTAGGGGCCAGTTTGGGGGCACAGGGTCGGTCCCGATTTGGGGACACCAAGCTGGTCCCAGTTTGGGGGCACAGGGATTATCTGGGAACGTGGCATCGCTCCCAGTTCGTGACCTGGGTTTTGGTCCCGGCACACGGAGCCCGTCCTGGAGTGGGGACACGGGGTTGGTTTGGGGACACCGGGTCACTCTCAGATTGGGGACACAGGGCAGGTCCCAGTGTGGGGACACGGGGACAGTTTGGGGACCCGGGGTCGGTCCTGGCTGGGACTGGGGGGCTGCGGGTTATTTCCAGTGTCACCACTGGACCAGGACTGGGGACCCCGGGACAGGGGGACAGCGGGACGCGGGGACAGCGGGACACGGGGACAGCAGGACAAGGGGACAACGGGACCCGGGGCCACGTACCGTTGTCGGGGGTGAGGCCGGGGAGGTGGAGGGCGGCGATGGTGCGGTTGATGCCGAGCAGGAGCTGGGAGGAGTTGGAGCCCTCGGCCCCCAGCGAGTCGGCGAACAGGTTCATCTGCAGCAGCGTCTTCAGCAGGTACCGCAGCATCCCGGCCCGGCTTGGCTAGGCTCGGCTTGGCTGGGCTCGGCTTGGTTAGGCTCGGCTTGCTCAGGCTCGGCTCAACGCGGTCCGACCCAGCCCGGCTCGGCAGGGCTGAGCTCGGCACGCTTGAGCTCAGCTTGGCTCGGCTCGGCTCTGCACGGCCCGGCTGGGCTCAGCACGGTCCGACCCAGCGCGGCTCAGCTCGGCTCGGCTCAGCGCGGCTGGGCTCAGCTCGGCTCGGCTCAGCTCGGCTGGGCTCGGCTCGGCTGGGCTCGGCTGGGCTCAGCTCGGCTCAGCTCGGCTCAGCTCGGCTGGGCTCGGCTGGGCTCGGCTGGGCTCAGCTCGGCTCGGCTCAGCCCGCGGCGCCGCCCCCCGGGTCTGGCGGGGAGCGGGGGCGCGGCCAGCGAGGGGCGGGGGGCGGGGGGGGGAGACGGGGGTGTCCCTGCCCCCCGCTTTTAGGAAGGGGGTGGAGGGAGAAGGGAGGGTGCCCATATAGGGCGGGGGTCCGGGGGGGCGGGGGGGGGGGATTGGGGTGACCTTTGGGGAGGGGCATGGGGGGGGGTGTCTTGGTTTGGAGGGAGGAGGAAGAGGATGGAGGGGGGGAAGAGAGGCAGGAGCTGCCCGGCCTCATCCCCAATAACGCGACACCCCACGGGGCTGCGTCACCCCCCACCCAGGCAAAGTCCCACCCGGGGACCCCCCCTCAGTGAACCCCCAAAGGCAGCTTCACCCCCCGCCCCCCCCCAAAGGGGAAACGCAGCTGTGTGGGGTGGGGAACCTTATACCCACGTACCCCAACACTGGGGGTGCGCTGGCAGAGGTGGGGGTGCAGCTCTTGGGGGTGCTGGGGCCACCAGTGGCCTCGAACTGGGGGGGGACACACAAGCGTCAGCAAGCGGTGCCCTTTAATTCATAATTAGCCACTTAATTAATGCACTGGGGTGATGTGTGAAGCAATGCGCCCCCTCCAGTGAGGCCCCTGTTATGGGGGGGTCGTTATGGGGGGTCGATATGGGGGGGTCACTATGGGGGGGGTCGTTATGGGGGGTCATTATGGGGGGGTCATTATGGGGTCACTAACGATCTGATTGGAATAGGGCAAAGGTGGGGGTGATGGGGGGGGGGGGAAAGGGGGGGTCAGGAGTGTCCCCCGGGGCAGCTTGGGGAGGGGAAGGGGCAGTGGGGGAGGACTGGGGGGGGGGGCACACATCTGCGTGCACATCTGGGGTGCGATGGGCAGGGCGGGCAGGAGGAGGGGCCCCACATCTGGAGACAGAGCAGCAGGTGAAACGGGCGCACGTGCCTTTGCACATCTGGAAGGGGGGGGTGAATGTGCCCCAAAGAGGGGGTGTCACATCTGGATGTCTCTGGGGGTACAGCTGAGGGGGGTGTGCGCGCACATCTGGGGCACTGAGGGTCTCCGGGGTGTTCACATCTGGGAGGGTTGGGGGATACACGTACGTTGGGGCGAACATCTGGAGGGCTCAGGCCACAGCTGGCGGTGCCCCGGGGCACACATCTGGCACACGAGCCGGGCACACCCCCGAAGGCCACGGGGACACCTGGACACATCTGGAACGCCGGGCGTTTGCAGCCACGCACATCTGGAGCGGCGAACAGCGGGGGGGCACACGCACATCTGGGCGCACATCTGGGGACCTCACCCAAACACCCTGTCCCCCACCCAGAGCTGTGCTGGGGCCGCAGGCGGGCGCACATCTGGCCTCCTGCGCACATCTGGCCTCCTGCGCACATCTGGCCTCTTGCACACATCTGGCACGGCTCAGCCTCCCCAGCACCCGCCGCATCCCACCAAAACCCGCCGGATCCCGGCGCTGTCGGGGCGTGGGGGGGGCGATACATTATTTATCCAGCCCTCTCGCAGCCAGGCATGGAGAAAGTAAATAAATATTAATTTAATGGGACCACAAAGCTTTTCCGCTTCTCCTGCCGGGGATGCGGCAGCCCGAGGATTTCCCAGTAGGATGCAGGAAAAAAAAAATAAATTATCCGTAGAGCAGGTTTATCCAACTCTTATCTGAGTAATTCTCCAGGGTGGGAATTGAAGGTGACGCTGGAATATTAAATATTAAATTTCCTCCCACCGCCCCCCCCCTTTCTGTTTGGGTCCCCCTGAAAAGCCGGATCGCGGGGACGGGACATCTCCCCGGCGGGAAGCGGGGATGGGAAGGGATGTTAATCCCCAGAGAGCTTCTGGGCCTCTTTTCTTGGAGTGCTTGGAAAGGAGAGAAGAGCTTTTAATGGGAATCCTGGAATTTTGGGGCAGCTCCAGGGATTCTGTATTAACCCCACCAGGAGGCCTGAGGCTGCGGCGATGGGCACACGCGCGTCTGGCGCCACTACCTCCTCCGAGGTGGCTTGGGATGGGGAACGGAGACAAAGGAGCCGCCTCATCCCCATGGATAATCCCCCCCCACCCCCCGGATTCATCCCTGTTAATCAGCTGCGCAAACAGGGAGCGCGGGGGCATCGCCTCCTTGTTAGCAGATTTATTACCGCTGCCGGGGAGTTTAATTGCCCTTTTATTCGGCGATTAGCGGCTGTTTGCGCAGGCTTTGCGCAAACCTCTTGCTGCCACGGCCTAAAGTCATCTCCCGAAATTTTTTTGGATGGGGGGAGGCTTCCCCACACTTTGTTATCCTCGATATTCCCCCTTATTTTCGCTGCTTCCTTATTCTTTATTTCCCCCCCCCCGCCCCGCGGCATCACCGGGCGCGTCGGGGTGGGGAAACTGAGGCACGAAGGAGCTGGCGGTAATGACAGCGACAAGATATTTGTACGGCGGGGGGGTAAATCCCTCGCAGCCCCTTTATTAACATACCCCCCGGGAGCCCCCCACCCTGAGCTGGGCAGTTTGCCGGAAAATGCGGCTTTTTGAATATTTATAGAGGTTGTGGCGCGGCACATGGGGTGGGGGGGGTGGGGGGACAGAGAGAGGCTGCCTGGGGGGTCAGTGTGGAGAGGAGCCGTGGTGGGGTGCTGGGGGGGGGGCAGGGGGGTGCTGGGGGGGATGAATGGTTTAGGGGGTGACACTGGGATGCTGTAGGGGATGGTACTGGGATGTTTTTCTGGAACATACTGGGATCTTTAGGGAACAACACTGGGATGCTGTAGGGGATGGTACTGGGATTCTTTAGGGGATGATACTGGGATGCTTTAGGGGATACTGGGATACTTTAGAGGATACTGGGATACTTTAGAGAATGATGCTGGGATGCTGTAGGGGATGATACTGGGATATTTTTTGGGAGCAGACTGGGATATTTAGGGGATGACACTGGGACGCTGTAGGGGATGATACTGGGATGCTTTAGGGGATGACAATGAGATGCTTTAGGGGCTGACACTGGAATTCTTTAGGGATGATGCTGGGATGTTTTTTGGGAACATACTGGGATCTTTAGGGGACAACACTGGGATGCTGTAAGGGATGGTACTGGGATGCTTTAGAGAATGATGCTGGGATGCTGTAGGGGATGATACTGGGATGTTTTAGGGGATGATACTAGGGGATGACAATGAGATGCTTTAGGGGATGATACTGGGATTCTTTAGGGGATGATACTGGGATGCTTTAAGGGATGGTACTGGGATGCTTTAGGGGATACTGGGATACTTTAGAGAATGATGCTGGGATGCTGTAGGGGATGATACTGGGATGCTTTAGGGGATGGTACTGGGATGTTTTTCTGGAACATACTGGGATCTTTAGGGGACAACACTAGGATGCTGTAGGGGATGGTACTGGAATGTTTTTCTGGAATATACTGGGATCTTTAGGGGACAATACTGGGATGCTGTAGAGAATGATGCTGGGATGCTGTAGGGGATGGTACTGGGATTCTTTAGGGGATGATACTGGGATGCTTTAGGGATGATGCTGGGATGCTTATGGGGATCCTGGGATGCTTTAGAGAATGATGCTGGGATGCTGTAGGGGATGGTACTGGGATATTTTTTGGGAGCAGACTGGGGTATTTAGGGGATGACACTCAGATGCTGTAGGGGATGATACTGGGATGCTTTAGGGGATGATGCTGGGATGTTTTTCTGGAACATACTGGGATCTTTAGGGGACAACACTAGGATGCTGTAGGGGGTGACACTGGAATGTTTTTCTGGAATATACTGGGATCTTTAGGGGACAATACTGGGATGCTGTAGAGAATGATGCTGGGATTCTTTGGGGGATGGTACTGGGATTCTTTAGGGGATGATACTGGGATTCTTTAGGGGATGATACTGGGATGCTTTAAGGGATGATGCTGGGATGCTTATGGGGATACTGGGATAATTTAGAGAATGATGCTGGGATGCTGTAGGGGATGATACTGGGATATTTTTTGGGAGCAGACTGGGATATTTAGGGGACGACACTGGGATGTTGTAGGGGATGATACTGGGATGCTTTAGGGGATGATACTGGGATGTTTTCTGGGAACATACTGGGATCTTTAGGGAACAACGCTGCTATGCCGTAGGGGATGATAGTGGGATTCTTTAGGGGATGATGCTGGGGTGCTGTGAGGGAAGATCTGGATGTTCTAGGGGAGGGTACCGGAATGCTTTAGGAGATGATGGTGGGATGCTTTAGGGAACGCCACTGGGATGCTGCAGGGGATGGTGCTGGGATGCTTTGGGGGATGACGCCAGGGTGTTTTAGGGCATGGTGCCGGGATAACTAAGAGATAACACTGGGGTGTTCCAGGGGACACTGACACGCTTTAGGGGATGGTGCCGGGATGCTTTGGGGGATGATGCCAGGATGCACTAAGGGAGAACACCGCACTGCTTTCGGGGATGACGCTGGCATGCTTTAGGGGATGGTGCCGGGATGCTTTAGGTGAGCAGATTGAGATGCTTGAGGGGATGACCCGGCGATGCTCTGCGGGACGGTGTGTCAGGCTGTCTTTCCTCCACGCCTGGCAGACGCAGGAGGCCGGTGGGTTGAGGTCTCCTCGCGGGGCGTCCCAGCCCGCCTCATTACCGCCGTCTTTGGGAAGCCGGAGCCCATGTGTTCTCGAGACGAGCAACTCGGGGTATATTAACATCCCATTTCCACCTCTTTAATATAGAGTTTGTCGAGATCATTTATCAGCCAAGCCTCCCTTCAGGGCCGGGGGAAACCGGGCAGAGCTCGGCAGCTGGGTCACGGCAAGAGGCGAGGGATGCTTGTCCCCGAAGGAAGCCAACTCCGGTTTAACAGGTAGTGGCTCATGTGCGAATTGCTAGTTTGGGACCGGCACATCATTGGGAAAGGCTCTATCAAAGCTGGGCTTAATTGGGTGGAAGGCTTGTTTGCATGGCCGCTAATGGGGGATCAGAGGGCCGGGGACCCAGCGCTGACGGCCCTACAAAAGCAAGCAATTACTTGCTTGTCTGCATTATGTATTAACCCATCTGGGGCCGGGATATTGGCTTTGAAAGGGAGACAAAGGCGGAGGCGTGACGATATTCCCCACGCCGAATTAGCCCGCCTGGGTCCTCTTTGTGCAGCAGACAGGGCAGCTGGATACGGGCCGCAGCCCCTAAGGATGCTGATGGGTACCGGGGCGTGGCAGCAGGGCGCTGCCTCACTCAGCATCCCTGCATCCTCCTGAAAACGGCATTGAGCAGCTTTTCTCGCCTTTCGCCCATCACCGCAGTTTCCTGCCCGTGGCCACATCTTGGGGTAATTAGATCTTTGGCTTTAATTAGCCACCGCTGCCGTTAATAAGTTTATACGTCTTTTTGGCGGCTTATTTTGGCAACGGGAGGTTAATTATGAACGGGTCAGTAAATTGCAGTAAACACTAGCCCATATCTAATGGCTCATCCGCTTGGCTTTTTGGCTAATTGTTAATTATCTTTATTGAATTGGAAGGTTGGTTGGAGCGAGGCGGCGGGGGAGCGGTGGGGAGCAGGGGGATGTTTCCCCACCTCTGCCTCAAGTTGCTTGTCCCACCCTCCACACGTTCCCGGGGAGCTGAGGACGGCCACAATTCATCGCACGGGTGAGCTCTGACTGAGAACAGCCACAACTCGCTGCACAGGGTGATCCCGGCTGACAACGGCCACAACTCATTGCACAGGTGAACCCTGGCTGAGAACGTCCACAACTCATTGCACGGGGGCGCTCTCGGCTGAGAACAGCCACAAGTCATTTCACAGACGAGCCCCAGCTGAGAACAGCCACAGCTCATCGCTCGAAGCGACCCGCTGCGGGGAGGGGCTGAGAACAGGCACAAATCTCTACAGGAATGACTCTTGGAGGCATTCAGAGGGTTGAGGGGGGACCCACGAGCCCCCCACCACCGTGTCATTAGCAAGCGGTCAAATGGCCCTAATGGGGACGCGGGGCTGCATCGCAATCAGCTGCTCTAGAGGAATAATGAATTTTTCAATCCCTAATTAACCGTTAACCTCATTTGCATTCCTCCCCCGGCTTACGGCGAGCCCCTCTAATTGGGGCCTGATTAGCTCCCGGGCAGGGGTGTTTCCATGCGGCTCGGGGACGGGGGGAAGGGGCTGGTGGCCTCCCAGGTCTTGGGGACACGCTGGCAGTGGGTGTGTCCCCATGGGCTTTGGGGACACTGGCAGCGGGAATGTGCCTTTGGGGACACTCCACGGGGATGGAAGTGGGGACACCCCTACGGCGACATGCTGCAGGGGTGGCAGTGGGTGCAACCCTTTGGGGACACAGTAGCAGCAGGGATGTCCCTTTGGGGACACAGCAGCAGTGGGTACCTGCCTCTGGGGACACGCCAAGGGGGTGGCAGTGGGTGCATCCCCTTGGGGACAGCCTGCAGGGTTGGCAGTGGGGACATGCCATGGGGGTGGCAGGGGGGACATCCCTTTGGAGACACAGTGGCAGCAGGGACATCCCTTTGGGGACACACCAGCAGTGGGGACATCCCTTTGGTGACACAGTGGCAGCAGAGACATCCTTTTGGGGACACCCTGCAGGGCTGGAAGTGGGGACATGCCACAGGGGTGGCAGTGGGGACATCTCTTTGGGGACATGGTGGCAGCGGGGACATCCCTTTGGGGACACTCAGGGCTGGCAGTGGGGACACGCCATGGGGGTGGCAGAAGGGATGTCCCTTTAGGGACATGCCAGCAGTGGGGACATCCCTTTGGGCACACCCTGCAGGGCTGGCAGTGGGGACATGCCACGGGGGTGGCAGTGGGGACATTCCTTTGGGAACACCCTGCAGGGCTGGCACCAGTGATGTCTCTTTGGGGACATGCCAACAGTGGGGACATCCCTTTGGGGACACCCTGCAGGGCTGGCAGTGGGGGCGCACCACGGGGGTGGCAGTGGGGACATCCCTTTGGGGACAGCCTGCAGGGCTGGCAGTGGGGGCGCACCACGGGGGTGGCAGTGGGGACATCCCTTTGGGGACAGCCTGCAGGGCTGGCAGCAGGGATATCTCTTTGGGGACACGCCAGCAGTGGGGACATCCCTTCCTTTTTGGGGACACCCTGCAGGGCTGGAAGTGCGGACATGCCACAGGGGTGGCAGTGGGGACATCCCTTTGGGGACATGGCGGCAGCAGAGACATCCTTTTGGGGACACCCTGCAGGGCTGGCAGTGGGGACATGCCACAGGGGTGGCAGTGGGGACATCTCTTTGGGGACACCCAGGGCTGGCAGTGGGGACATGCCATGGGGTGGCAGAAGGGATGTCTGGGGACATGCCAGCAGCGTGGACATCCCTTTGGGCACACCCTGCAGGGCTGGCAGTGGGGACATGCCACAGAGGTGGCAGCGGGGACATCCCTTTGGGGACACGGTGGCAGCGGGGACATCCCTTTGGGGACACCCAGGGCTGGCAGTGGGGACATTCCCCTGGGGACAGGCAGCCGGTGACAAAGAGCCCGCCGTCCCCGCGGCCCCCACCGGGTGAGGGGGGTGGCTAATGTCCCCGTGTCCCCCGTGTCCCCCCCGCCCGCAGCCTCGCACCGCCGCCAGCCCCTAATCCCCGTAATTAGAAGGGGATAATTACGGCCCCTGATTGCTCCCGAGCCGCTCCCTGCCAGATGTGCTGCAGCAGGCAGGACCAGGCAGCTCCCCCTAATCCTGCACTTTCTCCCCCCCCCCCCCCCCCCCCCATTTGTTTAACCAACACGGCCCTAATTAAAGCGTTTAATTAACGAGCCCGGGTGGGCGATGCCAATCCGGGGAGGGGGGGACCCCCCAAAACCATCCCCCTTGGATGGGGGGTGGGAGGAGGGTTTGGGGGGCATCCAGCGAGGTCAGATCTCATCGAGGCTCGTTAGTCTTGGCTTAACGAAGAGTTTGGGGCCCAGCTGGGGTGCGGGGCCCCCCCGCCGGCGGAGCTGGGCCCCCCCGCTCCCCTTCATTAGCTGCCCCCCCCGAGCTCATCAATCAAGGGGCCCCCTCTGGTCCCAACCCCGTTAATTAGGAGCTCGGCGGGCGAGGGGCCGCGGCGCACACGCGGGGGAGGCCCTTTGTGCGGCACCGGGGTCGGGGGGCAGCAACCGGCCCCCTCCGGCCTGGGGGGGAACAGGGGGGCGCTGGTCCCCCCCAGAACGAGGGGAGCTGCTGTCTTGGGGTACACAGCCCC
Organism: Strix aluco; assembly: GCF_031877795.1. Lineage (NCBI taxonomy): Eukaryota > Metazoa > Chordata > Aves > Strigiformes > Strigidae > Strix > Strix aluco. Next base: position 7,986,631 of record NC_133953.1, on the reverse strand, counting down.
GGTGGGGGGGTTCAGGCCCAATAAATGGGGGGTGCTTAACCCTGATGCCTCAGCCCCGGTACGTGGGGGGTGCTCAGCCCCGACGTTTGGGGGTGCTCAGCCCCCACATTTTGGGGTGCTCAGCCCCACATTTGGGGGTTGCTCAGCCACACATTTGGGGGTGCTCAGCCCCGATGTTTAGGGGTGCTCAGCCCCACATTTGGGGGTTGCTCAGCCCCCACATTTTTGGGTGCTCAGCCCCACATTTGGGGGTTGCTCAGCCCGACGTTTGGGGGTGCTCAGCCCCCACATTTTGGGGTGCTCAGCCCCGATGTTTGGGGGTGCTCAGCCCCACATTTGGGGGTTGCTCAGCCCGGCGTTTGGGGGTGCTCAGCCCCACATTTAGGGGTGCTCAGCCCCGATGTTTGGGGGTGCTCAGCCCCACATTTGGGGGTTGCTCAGCCCCGACGTTTGGGGGTGCTCAGCCCCACATTTAGGGGTGCTCAGCCCCGATGTTTGGGGGTGCTCAGCCCCACATTTTTGGGTGCTCAGCCCCACATTTGGGGGTTGCTCAGCCCGACGTTTGGGGGTGCTCAGCCCCGATGTTTGGGGGTGCCCAGCCCCACATTTTTGGGTGCTCAGCCCCACATTTGGGGGTTGCTCAGTCCCGACGTTTGGGGGTGCTCAGCCCCACATTTTGGGGTGCTCAGACCCGATGTTTGGGGGTTGCTCAGCCCCGATGTTTGGGGGTGCTCAGCCCCCACATTTAGAGGTGCTCAGCCCCACATTTGGGGGTTGCTCAGCCCCACATTTGGGGGTGCTCAGCCCCGATGTTTGGGGGTGCTCAGCCCCACATTTGGGGGTTGCTCAGTCCCGACGTTTGGGGGTGCTCAGCCCCACATTTTGGGGTGCTCAGCCCCGATGTTTGGGGGTGCTCAGCCCCACATTTGGGGGTTGCTCAGTCCCGATGTTTGGGGGTGCTCAGCCCCACATTTGGGGGTGCTCAGACCCGATGTTTGGGGGTGCTCAGCCCCACATTTGGGGGTTGCTCAGCCCCGATGTTTGGGGGTGCTCAGCCCCACATTTGGGGGTTGCTCAGCCCCACATTTGGGGGTGCTCAGCCCCGATGTTTGGGGGTGCTCAGCCCCACATTTGGGGGTTGCTCAGTCCCGACGTTTGGGGGTGCTCAGCCCCACATTTTGGGGTGCTCAGCCCGACGTTTGGGGGTTGCTCAGCCCCGATGTTTGGGGGTGCTCAGCCCCACATTTGGGGGTTGCTCAGCCCCACATTTAGGGGTGCTCAGCCCTGGGGCGCAGACACCCAGCCGGTTACGGAGGGTTTGGGGGTCGCTGCCCTATAGCGCTTCTATGACCCGGGGTCCATGTCCCCGGGGGGTCTATAGGGACTCTGCTGGGGAGGTGTCCCTGTGCCACGCCCACTCCCGTTAGCCACGCCCACTCCAGCTACCCACGCCCACTCCAGCTACCCACGCCCAGTCCCGTTAGCCACGCCCACTGCCCGTGGCCTCACCCTATGAGCCACGCCCTGGCCCCGCCTCCTCCCGCCAAGCTCCGCCTCCTCCGATAGCCACGCCCACTTTCACGTGGCCACACCCCCTCTCACGCGGCCCCGCCCCCCTGGCGGCACGCCCCGCCCCCTGCCTCGCTGGACACGCCCCCCTCGCTGCGAGACACGCCCCTTTTCTTGGCCACGCCCCCACCCCGGCGGCGGCGGCACGTGCTCCCTCCCCATCTCCCGCCGCCCCCCGCCCCGGGGCCGCCGGAAGTCCCTCCCCCCGGGCCGCCCGCGTCACTTCCGCCCGCTCGGTCCGGCATCTTCAATATGGCGGCGTCCTGCGGCTCCTCGCAGCTCCCGGCCGCCGAGCCGCCGCTGAAGATCCCCAAGATGGAGGTGCTGTCGCCGGGCTCACCGGGAGCGCTGAGCGACGGCAACCCCAGCCTCTCCGACCCCTCCACCCCCAGCGGCGCCTCCCCCCTCGGCCCGGGGCCGGGGCCGGCGGCCGGCGGGGCCGGGCTGGGGGGCGGCGGCGGGGCGGGGGGCCGCGGCGGGGCCTCGCCCTCCGTCTCCTTCTCACCGGGCGGCGCCGCCGCCGCCGCCGCTGCCGCCGCTTGCCGCGGGATGTCCTGGACGCCGGCGGAGACCAACGCGCTGATCGCCGTCTGGGGCAACGAGCGGCTGGTGGAGGCGCGGTACCAGCAGCTGGAGGGCGCCGGCACCGTCTTCGGCAGCAAGGCCCCCGGGCCCGCCATGTACGAGCGCGTCTCCCGCGCCCTGGCCGAGCTGGGCTACGAGCGCACCCCCTCGCAGTGCCGGGAGCGCATCAAGGTACCCCGGCGGGGGGGCGGGCGGCTCGTCCCCGGGGAGGTGACGGGAGGGGGGGGGAAAGAGGCGGCCCGGGTGTCCCCGGGCTCATCTCCTGGGGCTCCTTTTGGCCCTGGGGGTGGGGGCAGCCCTCCCGTGGGATCGCCCCTCAGGGTCCCCCCATGAGAGCCCGTTTTCCGGAGCCTTTTTTGGCCGTGGGGGTGGGGTCGCTGTGGTCCCAGGGCTCAGCCCAGCCTGTGGCCTCGGGTGTGGGGGCACTGCGTCCCCTGAGCTCAATCTCTCCAGGATCTCCCCTGAAGCATCCTTTGAGCCTGGTTGTGAGCATCCCCCGGGCTCAGCCCATCTTTTGACCCTGGATTTGGGGGCACCGTGTGCCCTGGGTGCATCCGGTCAGGGTCTCCCCCCGCGGGCAGTGTTGTGGAGCATCTTGCAGCCCTGGCTGTAGGCATCTCCTGGGCTCAGACCCATCCTTTGGTCCTGAGTGTGGGGGCACTGCAGCCGATGGGATCACTCCATCAGGGCCTCCCTATGCAGGCAGTTTTCCAGAGCATCCCTTAGCCCTGGGTGTGAAGCACCCCATCCCGTGGGAACACCCTGTCAGGGCTTCCCCGCGCAGGCAGTTTTCTGGAGCATCCTTTGTCCCCGGCTGTGGGTGTCCTCTGGGTGCGAGGACCCCATCGCCTGGGCTCAGCTGCCTGGCTCCCTGCAGCACCCAGTTGGCATCTCCTGGCCTGGAGCAGGCTGGGTGCCATGTCCTGTGGGTTCAGCCCTCACACCCGCAGCCTCCAGCAGCGTCTTTCACCCCCAGCACTGCGTCCTTTGGGTTCAGCCACTCGGTTCCCCCGCGTGAGTGGGCTGTGGCAGCACTCTCCAGCCCTGAGAGCGGGGCAGATGCTGTCCCAGCCGTTCGGGTCCCCTCGCATGGATCATTTCTGCTGGGATTTTGGGGCACTGCACCCCCTGAATTGCCTTCTTTGGCCTTAAGTGTGGTGGGCACCGTGGCCCTGGGTGGGTTGACTCAGTCCCTTACATGTCCACCAGCCTCTTCTGTCTGTGAAGGGGTAGCACTAGCTGCTCCTTGAAGCCCCCATGGGAAGAGGGGGCTCCCAGTTGCTCCAGTAACAAGGGGTGGCTCAGGCTCTGGTTGCCCTCTTGCGCTCGTGGCTCCCTCTTTTGCTTTGGAGTTGCTTTACAGGGTACAACGTCTTCCCCCAGTTCGCACCGGAGCGTGTTGCAGTCTCAGAAACCTCTTTAAGAATTGAGCCGTGTTAAACAGCCCGATGGGCTGCGTTTCCTCTGGCGGCAGGTTTTAAAGAGGAATCTTTCCACTTGCATCATTCCCCGAGGAAAAGTGAAAGGCTGGGTTTGGTGTCCAGCTTGGGAGCAGCAGCTCCACATGTCCCGCTTTTACTAAAGGAGATACTTAGAGACACCGTGGATGGGGTGGGAATTGCTGTGAATTTTCAGTTTATAAACATGAATGAAGCTTGCAAGGACGAATTAAATGCTCTGAGCTCCCTCCAGCTTTTATTTTCCCCTTTTGTGACCCATTAGACTGCCCATGCAGCCACTTAAAATGCTGATTGATTTAAAAAAATGTAACATCTTGTTATTGCTAGGGATCAGCGAAGCTGTTTGCTTCTCTTCTGTTAAATACAGCTGTGCCAGCACAGTCAGGCTGGGAATCTCCAGGTATATACACCCAGGCTGCCTTTGATTTGCAAAATATGTGAAATAAGGGATTCTGCAGTATGGAGGATGCTCAGGAATAAGTGAGAGACTCACCCTTCAATCCCTGTTAATTAGAACAGTCTTTGTCCCTGAAAGTAGCTGGCCAAAATGAAGCAACCCCCCTTCCTATAGCTGTTTGAGTTTCTTAATGTATTTTCCTCTTGTCATCTTGTTGCCTCCGTGTATTTGCTGCTCGGGGATTTATTTCCCTTGAACGCATCCAAATATTTTTTGAGAGGGACGTTGCTGTGCTGCAAAACCTCTTCGAGACCCTCGTTTTCTCAGCAGCTTTCAAGGTGCTTGTTGCTTAAATCGCTTCTTCCGTGAAACTTTGGGCTTTGCCAGCGGCTGATGCATGCTGGAGAAGTTTGGTTTTGTCCGCAGGACTCGGATGGTTTTGGGTTGGGGGGGGTGTTTATACAGCAGCTGTAGAGGCCGCTACCCCAATTTTGGCTGCAGGCTCCGCGACCATTATGCTTTGGGGGAGGCGAAGCATGGTTGTGAGGAGAAGTCTCCCTACTAAAGCAGCCCAGGACTGGCTGTTCAGGTTCAGACGATGCTTTTGGATGGAGCTGGTCATGGGTTGTGGCTGCTTTGGGGCCAGAGCAAGCGTTTTGGTGACTGCTGGAAGATCCCATCTTCCCAGGAGTTGAGCTTCTTGCAGAGGAGGACTTCTCCCCCTTTCCTTTAAGAAGTGGTGCTTGAACACATCTTTGCCCATGAAATGTTCAAGCTTGAAAGAAACCACGCATCACTTACCTATCAAGCAGGGAATAAAAGACCCCAAGGTTTATATTTTTCACCTTGCAATGGCTCCAAGAGCAGCTCTTGACAGACCTGTCAGACATTCCTGGATCAACACGGGATACGTTGGGACGGACTCCTCTCCGATACCTGGTTGAAAGGTGTGGCTGGAGGGGAGTTGTCAGCTTTCCATCCGTGTGCTGTCCTGTGCCTGTACTCGTTTGTGGGTTGGCCTGTCCTCGGGCTGTCTGTCGGGTGAAGAACAGCCGTTCAACACCAGCCGTGTCTGGTGCTCGTTGGTAAAGACCCTCCTGGGGGGCTTTTGGCATCTCAAACGTGCTCCAGAACAGGGCTGGCTGCCTTGTCCTACGCCCATGGTGCTGCTGCCTGAGCTTTTGCATGTCCTGGATCCCCACCACGAGTGTCTTCATCAGTGCAGTCACCTGGAGGCACAAAAAGGTGTTATTTTTCCCAAAGCCTTCAGGCTTGCAGTAGGTTTTTCCCTGGAATCTCTATGAAATGGGTGCTCATCAAAAGCTGGGGTTTCTCGCGAGAGCCAAGCGCTGACCTTGTCGTGGGGATTATTGAGATAGTTGTGGTAGCTGCTGCCAAAGCTAAAATCCTTTTTTTTTTTTTTTTTTTTTTTTTTTTTTTTGGTAAGATTCTAGGTGGAATTGGCTGCTTGACTTTTTCACGCTCGACCAAGAGCGAAAATCGCTTCTGGGTGTGGAGGGGTCGATGCCTGGAGGCATCTTTAAGACAGAGTAGGACGACTTGAATGTGCTGATGGAACAAGGGGAGGTCCCAGGCACTTCGTAGTCCCCTGCTGTTGGCTGTCTGAGCTGAAAACAGAACTGGGGAGATGGTGGTGAAGGAGCACATAGCTGCATCGTTCCGTTTATTATCCATAACATGATTTTATAGGATACTTAATGCCCATCAAGGGACAGTAGCGTGAGGATTTGCTGATGTGTTATAAACGTAAGTCGTGCTTAAAACATAGCGGATTCAACTTATTTTATAAATGCGTTTTAGATAAGAACTCGATATTGGCTTTCTTCAGGACACCTGCCTTCCCCGGACTCTGCCAAATCTTGACGAGTGAGTTAGAAATGAGCTGGAAAGGAAAAAGTCAACTCCGAAGAAGAAAGTTTTCCAGTTGATCGCGTAGATGCATTCTCTCCTAATTCAAACAGGATGCAAAGTAAGGTCCCGGTTCAGATTTTCGTCTGTCTCTTAACATCTGCATGTGCTTTTCTGCACATAAGCAGCACTGGGCTGCAAGCTGGGAACGAGACCGCTGTTGGGTTTGAGCCACTCTGGAAGTGTCTGTTTCAAATTTAGGGATTCACACGTAACTGTTCCCAGCAGCTTTTCCTGGTTTCTTCCTTCGGAAAGAGACCTTGAAGCCGACTTTGTGGCTCGGAGGTCAGTGGACTGGTGAGTTCGGCAATTGGGAGCTGCAGGAGGGCTGAAACGTCTCGATTTCTGCCGGTTGGGTTCCCAGAAAAGCTGTCTTGTGCTCTGGAGTTTTCTCATCCTGGCATGTCAAGTTGTAGCCTTAATCCTTGCTTGTTTAGTAATTTATTCTGACTGTCCCTACGACGCAGAGCTCTCGTTAGAGGGGTTTACTAAAGCACACGTGTTTTACATCCAGCCCTCCTCCTGTTTCCTGTTCATGGTCAAGGATTTAGCCCGTTTTGTGTATCCTGAAACTCCTCACCTCTCCGCAGCAGTGCATGGAGAGCCGTTATGTTTTAAGGTTTGACCTTAGCGCTGGTGTTTTAAGGCAGATGATGGAATACTTGGCAAAACCCTGCCCAGACGTGCATGCTGATTTTTGTGCCCTTCGCCTGGCGGTGGTGTTTCAGCCGGAGAGCAGGAGGTTAGCTGTTAACTCAAGCTGCTTTTAACCACAGAAAAATGAGCTGTCGCCTCATGCTGTGAAGCTGCCGTCTGAAGGCCAAAAGCCAACGTATCCAGTCTGTATTCTTTGAGATCGCTTTCCATCGGGTAATACGCTGGGACGTCATCGTTTCATCCTCTTCCAGCCTTCACACGTGGCTGCAGTGTCAGGGGGATGCTCTGGGGAAGCGCAGGTGAGCTCAGGTTTTACAGTGGCTGCTGACCAGTGCGAGTAATTTTCAGGCAATAAAGTCTTGTTTTATTTTAAAGGAGTGTTCCTGAAATTACGTGCTCTGGTTGGTTGTTCAGTGCTGAACCTCAGGCATTTTTTTAAACCCGTGGAAGAATTTCTGCTTCTGTTGTGTGCATCGTTCTTCACAGAAGGTGAAATCAAAGACTCGCTCTCCTGACAGCGCTTTGCTTAGCCGAGCTGCGAGAGCATTTTGGTGCTAGGACTTCCCTGGCTGGGGTTGCAGCTAGCGAGCCTTTCACGAGCAGAAAGAAATCGCCCCTTAAAAAGTTACCGTTCAGCCACGGGAGATGGTTAAAATGAATTCAGGGGCCTTAACCTGTCACGTCTTCAGCTACCGCGGAATTGAGGGATCTGCTTTTATTTTGCGAGCGAGCTGCTGAAATTTGTTTGCCCGGAGTCGGTGCCAAGCCATTTGTTCAAAGAGAAGCAGCTCCAACATCTAACTCCCAGCTGCAGGAATTCACGAGTCTCGCTGCTGATCACAAACCTGCTCCCCTGGTGTTGGATTTTTCTGTACGTACCGACCTTCTCACCCCGGACAGGTGACTGGAGGTTTCTGCTGAGTTGTGGTTGTCTGCTAAGTGTGGTGTTTGTTTTTCAAAGAAAAAATAAATACCTTGAAGACGCTGGTTGAACACTCGGAGAACGTAAGGACAAAGGGGAAAAGTGAGTGCTGCGAACCCACATGAAACGGAAAGGAATGAAAAATCACGCCTGAGCATCAGCCGTTGGTGTTCTCTTGCTTTAAGCTGTATGTAAAGCGATGACGACAGGAGCTTGTTAATGGGGCTGTGGTTTTAGCTGCTTTACGATGTAAACAATCTATTTTTAACTCTTGCGTGAAGTTGTTTTTAAGGAAGGAGAAGTTGCAGTAGCTAGACTGTCTCAGAAGCGACACTTGCCATAATCTAGTTTGACCGGCGTGATACGGGAGATTGGATTTCACCCAGAATTTCATCGCTGGGTCCAATAACGTTAAGCAGAGCAGCTGTCTTTTAATTTGAAGATCTCAAATGATGGAGCATCAGTTCATTTCGTAGCAACCAGCCAACTGTCCACCTCCAAAACAGCTTTGCCTTCTATTTCTTTTGAATGCATTTTATCTTTGTCTTGCATTTGTTATCTCGAGCCCAGATCCTCATCCAGGTAGCTCCTCCGGCTGCGGTGTTTGCAGGCAGCGTTCAAGTTACCTCCAGATCTTTCTTTGGCTTAAATCCATTCAGATGCACTGGGTTTTCCAGGCTGGGTCGTTTCTTGTCATTTCTTGAATCCTCTCCAGCAACCCAACTTCTTGCTGGAGGATCTCATGGGCCCTGGTAGGTAGGAGCAACTTTCTGTTGACATTTATAAGCTGGAAAAAAAAAAACTCTGTGGTAACAAAACAGGTTTATTTGTTTTTACTCCTTGAACGTATTGTGGGGCTGCAGCAGAGGAGCATCTCCGGGGGGTGAGCATCACGTGGAGCGAGACCTCTTGCAGAGCAGCTGCATCCTCTCTCTTCAGCCGGGGTGTTTGCAGAGCGGTGTCGTGCTGGTAGGCATCTGTCTCACTCTGCACGTGCAGGACAAGTGTCTTTCTGTCCAGTAGCTTTCGCAGCTGTGTTGTGCGTCTGAAATACTCTGGGCTGGTCGTTGTGGCATACCCAGATCATCCACTGCTTACTGCTTGGGTGCAAAGTGATTCCCGGGGGCAGCTGGGAGCGAGCCGGCAGATTACGCTGTTGAGACAGAAACAGTTGATGGGCAGGAACTAGTTGCAGAAGGGCCAACTTGCTAAACTTGAACACTGAATCTTAATTTGGGAGATTTGTGAACATTAAATCTTAGTTTGGGAGCAAACAGCTTTTCCCTGTTGTGCTCTTTTGCCTCTGGAGGACTTGGGAAGGTGTTAAAAACCCTCCTTCTGATTTTTATCACTTGTCCTTAGCCAGCACACGCAGGCAGGCAGAAATTTTCGGCATCCCGTTGGCATCAGTTATTGCAGAGGCTGCTTTGACGTCAGGAAAGGGTGCCAGCAGCAATGATGCAGGAGGTGTTGGATGGTTGATCGTGGATTTTATTTATTTTAAAAGCGACTGGATGCACCTGAAACGTTCACCAGAACGAAGCTGGTATGAGAGCGTAAAGCTTTAAGCGCCGGTGTGGGAGCGGATTCGCTTTTGTTTCTCTTCCCTGTTACGCTCCATCCTACCAAGTGTATAAATTTGGGGGCCGAGTAGATGCTGCTCTCTGGACTGCTCTGGTGTCACCAGTTACCAACCCTTGACCACTGGTCCTGGTGAAAATTAGAGTTAAAGCCACCTTTGGTATTTCACTTCCAGCTTTTCCCATGGGTGTAGATATTGCTCTCCGCTGGTAATGTTTTCTTAACATGGCTGAAGGCCAAGTGGCACAGACCTTCCTCTAGAGACCCCAGGACGAGCAGCGACACACTTCTAGGATGGTCTTGTGCACCGAAGTGTTTTAGCTTTCTGAACTACACAAGAAGTTTCCCCCGTGGTGCTGCCTGTGTTGATGCTTCCTGCTGCTCAGCTGAAGCTTGTTTTGGAGAGGAGCGTTTTCCCTCCCACCCGTGGGAGGGTTTGTGCTGCTTTTCGTCTTCCCGAGGGGCACGTGGCCTCACTCTGCTCCTTCATTTGAGAGTGAGAACCAGCAGGGATTTGGGGCTGTGTGGTCTCTCGTGGCTTACTGGTAGCAGAGATGTGAGCTGCTGAGTATGTCTCAGACCTCTTTGGTCCAGACTGCTGCAGTTTGGATTGTGGGGGCATAAAGATGTTTGTCCTGATCACAGTGGATACGTGAAACTTCAAGTTTGATTGTAGGAATGAGCATGTTTCTGAAGGCAAGACAGTCTACTCAAGTGTGGCCTTCGTTGCTCTAAAGTAAGCTGTGATGGGTTTGAGCAGGTCACACCAGGCGTAGGTTGAACCCTCACTCCAAAAAGGCCATTGAATGACTCGAGCGTGTCCAGAGAAGGGCAACGGAGCTGGTGCAGGGTCTGGAGCACAGGTCTGATGGGGAGCGGCTGAGGGAACTGGGGGGGTTTAGTCTGGAGAAGAGGAGGCTGAGGGGAGACCTCCTGGCCCTCTCCAACTCCCTGAAAGGAGGGTGCAGAGAGGGGGGAGGAGTCTCTTGAGCCAAGGAACCAGCGCCAGGCCAAGAGGGAATGGCCTCAAGCTGCGCCAGGGCAGGGTCAGACTGGCTCTTAGGAAGGATTTCTTTGCAGAAGGGGTTGTTGGGCGTTGGAATGGGCTGCCCAGGGCAGGGGGGGAGTCCCCATCCCTGGAGGGGTTGAAGAGTCGGGTTGACCCAGCGCTGAGGGATCTGGTGGAGTTGGGAACGGTCAGGGTGAGGTTCATGGTTGGACTGGAGGAGCTTCAAGGTCTCTTCCAACCGAGATGATTCGGGGATTCTGTGAACCTTACTCATGTGTCTCTGCCAGCCGAGTCTTGCCTGTAGGACGTGTCCATCCCATCTAAACTCTTGACAGAGCCAGAAGTGATCGGCCGTGGTGGGTATGGGCATGGCAGAGGGTTTTGCTGATCTGCCTTCTCAAGCTCTAACTAGTTACTCTTCTTTTCCTCCAGTGCTGTCTTAAACCAGAAGCTCAGTCCGTCGGGAGATGGAGGTGCCCAGCCGTCTGCCTTTCCTCAGGCAATACTGGAGAGTTTCTTCTCTCTAGGTGTCTAGCCCGATTAGCATCAAATCCCTGAGAAGGGTATGAATAATTTTATTCTCAGCTCTCTAACAGCAGCAACCGATGGAGCATCTTTGCAGGTGGCTATTTTGAGGCATGAGGTGCAGGGAAGTTCAGCTCTTGGCACCGCGTATCACTGCGCAGCTTCCTCACTCGGCTGGGCTGCAGCTTGTTATACCCTGGGTTTGTTCCCTCTTGGCTGCTGGCAAAGTCCTGCGTCATCTAGGTTGACCTCTACAACTGGCTGTAGTGCTTCTGTAGATAACTCCTGTCCAGGCAAGAGCTTCTTTTTTTTTTTAAATATAATTAATTGTGATTTAGAAATGGGCAGTGGTGGTGTTGCCGTAAAAGCCGGCGCAGGAACTCTCTAAGACTCGTTCTGGAGTTTTAGAAAGCGGGTGTTCTTTATTGCAGCGCTGGGCGCACACGTTTTGGCTTACAGTGGAAAACCCACGGTGGTTTTTTGTTAGGTTCTAGCTCTGGCTGACTAACCCAACCAAAAAACACGTGCCTTGCCTTGCCTTGACTGACATCCCTTATCTGTGTCTTCTAGGGTGACTTTGCTTCTTCAGGTCATTGTCCAAAGAGACCTCTGGTTCCTTTCTCAATCAGATGATCACCTTGTCTGTGTTCCCCCTCACCACTCATCTCCCCTTGGGACATTCCCGTGGCTTTCCTTGTTCTGTGCTGGAGCCACATCCTTCAGGAAGCCCCTGTGCATTTGGGCACATCGGGATACGATTGAGGCTTTGCTCTTCGGTGCAGTGTGATTTATTTTGACTGCTGGCGTGTCCCCGAGTGCTGCGATGTGCAGCCACCTGTGGGGCTGGAGCCTTTGCAGAGCCAGTGCGTGCCTGCAAAGTTTTAAGGGTGAGTTTGTGCAGGGCTGCTTGTTTTTCGGAGAGGAGTATTATGGCCTGGTGTCTTATGTTGGAGACATGTTGAAATCATCAGCTGCCTTTCTGCAGCGGTGTATGGCGGTCTTGAGAGTTTAACATGCTCTTTCTTCTCCTTTTGTTCTGGACAGACCACAGAAATAGGGTTTCTTGTGGCAATATCCCATGTGAGTCTCATGTTCTCCTGCCTTGCACACATCTTTTAATCTAGAAGTTCATGAGCTAGCAAGTTGAGCAGAGCTGTCAGACTACTGTAGTCAGTTCTGTTTCCTCGTGCTCCCACCATCCAGCTCAGGAATGAAGACTTGAAGAAGGAAGGAAGACTTTGCCACTCATCCCTACGTATCCTACAACCACTCCAGGCTTCAAAAGCTGTTTCTTTTGTCCCAGTGTAGTTTCATCTCATGTTGTTTGTAAGTATCCTGGCATGACGAGGGAGGAAGCTATTTGGTACTACTGTTCTTAATTCGGGATGTAAAGCCAAGACTTTCTCTCTCCCATTAAGTAAAAGAGCACCTCCGGAGCTGAACGTGGTGCTAAGTAGTGCTCTGTGCCATCGGGACCCCTTCTAGGCCAGCTGCTATCATTTAATCGACTTAAATAGATTAATGTGGACACGCCTGTAGGCAACCTAATTGCTCTGCAGAGCCCATAGTGTCTCCCTGAGAAAGAGCATGTCTCGGATCAGGGATCTGGAGTTTCTTGTGTTGGACCACCTCTGGGGTTATATATAAAAAGCTCGCTGTGGTGTGATTCTCCCTCATCTTATTTTTTGCTGGGAGGAGGACTGTGTCCACAGCCTTCCTCAAAGTTGCTTCCTAAGGCTTTTCTGATTGTCGTGCTGCAGTTCCTGTAGAGTGATCGGTTCTCCTGTGACTTCACTTGTAGAGAAGATGAGGGATCGTAAGTTAGAAATGGTGAGAAAATCCACGTTGAGCTTTTTGACTGTCTCCCTCCTTTGGATTTCATAATTATAAATTAAGCGGGGATAATCTGTCTTCGTATTGCAGGCAGTGTTGCAGAACAATAAGCAAAAGCCTCGATCTCTTCCAGTCTGTGCAGTCACTGGGCAGTTATCAGGTCTGTTTTCAGTTACTTGTCCTAAATTTACTGGTTTCTTGTCTATCTGTATCAATATATGTATGTGCACTTTAGGAACCACGGAGCAGGAGTTGAGCTGGACACCGAGAGGAGTAGAGGAGGTGCGTAAGAAAAAACCTAGATCTTAAATCTTGGCGATCAGAATAACCTGGCTGGGAGAAAGGTGTCTGAACCATTGAGTGCTGTAAAATGTCCAGGGGAGGTTTCCTGAAGTCTGAGCTATTAGTTTGGCCTTACAAGGGTCTCTGAAGAAAATCGTTGTGGGAGGTGCAGGCAACTGCAGAGGGAGAGCCATCGCTCTGGTCCACCTCACCCCTGCCACACAGAAGCCTGTGGGCGTCCGTGCAACGGAGCTGCGCTGTGTTACTCGGAGGTGAACGTCACTTAGTAGGGTTGGAGAAACTGGGCAGTGCCTTCAAGAAGAAAGAGCTAGCGACAATCCCAATTCTCCAAGAAACAAGACCAAGGAGCCACCAGTTGCTTGGCTGCAGGCCTTCCGGTGCTTTTGAAAGCACCGAGTTTGAGGTTATTCCCTCCAATTTTAGGTTATCTGCTGGCAGAAGTGGAGGTAAAAGATGGCTCACGCAGGCAGGTCCAGAAGCATCTGGGCAGTAACCTCGAAACTACTCTTGACCTGCAGGAGTAACGAGAGCATTGCTCATTCATTTTTGCCCCCTTTCCGCGTTGCACCCTTTAATTCTTATACTAGTCTCCACTGACTTGAATCTAAATTATTTTCATGGTAAAATAAGGCAGTTTGCAGCCTGAATGAAATAATTACTACTAGGCTACAACCCAGTGTGAGGTAGATAACTCCATGGGTAGGGAGGGATGTTTTGAAGCACACGCTTAAAACAGCAAGTGGCTGTTGAGTGTTCCCAAGAGGGCTTGGCCAAGAGCGTTGATGTTTTTTGGTTAACTGCCCTGGAGATGGTTTGTTTTCCTTAAAGACTGCTAATAAATTCAGCTATAGGCTCTAAATCTGCGCTTATCTCCGATGGATAAGCCAGGGCAGGTGTAGGAACTGGGGTTTGGGAAATGGATTTCAAAAAAATCTGACTTGGGTGGATTTTAGAAAGAGTTTGGGAGTGCAACAAGAGTTTGCCTGTATTGCTCGGTGAGATTGGAGCTGAAAGGAGAGAAACTGGAGTGAAAAAGCTGGGCGATGCATCCTCCGGTGTGCTTTTCCTCCGAAGGGGAAGCAGGGCAAACTGGGCCACTTAAAACTGCCTCAGATGTTCCCAACGGGTTCTTGTTGCCAAATTTTAACGACAAAATTTGTCTGTACCCCCAGCCCTAGAGAACGCAGTTTGCCTGCAGTGAATATCAACAGATTTTTTTGGCTGGGTCCTTGGTTCCAGGTTGATGTAACCAGTTGTTTTTCTCCCCGCTTGCAGACAGAAACTTAAAATTTGGTGGTGTCCAATTTGGTGGCAGAATCGGGAAGGGTTCCACCTTAAACCGCTGAATAATTCCGGTCTTATTGCTGCCTGTGTGTTTATATGGGGTGGGTTTTTTTTTTTATTTTGTGTTATTTTTGTGTGTGTGTTGGTTGGGTTGGGTTTTTTTTTTTTTTGGAACAGCAGGGTAGAACTGACTTGCTGCTTAGCAGTTTTGCTTCTGCCCCCAGGGCTCTGAGTATCACAAGGAAACTGGTTAGAAATGTACTCCTTTCCTGCTGATGCTGTTAAACCAGTTATATGAGGAACATTAGGTAGGTTTGAGCTTTCTGGAGACGTAAAGGTGCCTTTTGGGGGGAAAAAAAGCGGTTTTTGCAGTGATGTGTGCTTGAAAGTCCATTAAGCTCTTTTTCCAGGAGGCAAGGCAACAGGACTAGCTCTTCCCAAATTAATGCCTCGTTTGAACTCCAGAAGTGGCTTTGCCATTCAAGCTAGAACCTGAGCGATCTAACAAATTTAATATGAAAAAAAAAAAAAAAATGTTTTCTAGCACTCTACCAATCTGAAAACCATCAAGATCCAGCAAACCTGGGGCACATCATTATCTTTCACAAGTAGAGTGGTGGTAGAATTAAAGCCACGTTGAGGGATGCACATAAAGATTTTTTTAATTTGTTTTTTTAACACCCCCAAATAGTTGCCTGGTGCTCAATTAGGGGAGAAACGTGGAAATCGTAGGCTTTGCCTTGCTGTCACGCAGCGAGCGTGACGCGCCAGCTCGGCCGTCGGTGCGGGATGCTACAGGGATCACCCAAAGTAGACGAGGTTTTTGCATCTGTCTGTACGGGAGGTTTTGGCCTCAGCACTGTTTTTAAAGGTTAATTAGACAGAGCCGTCTTAGTATTGTTTCTTACTTAATGCTTGATATCAAAGTCTGGGAATTTGGAGCATTATTGATTTGACCTCTTTTAAATTTCAGCAGCTTCACAAGAGACAGAGTGAGTTAGTAAGGAATGCAAAATATGTAAGTAATATATATTTTCCTAGCTGAATAGCTTAGGCATATACATTTTGTACCTTGTGTCTTCTTACCAGAGTAAGGAAGGTTGGACCATCTTTGCTTTGGGGGACTCTTCTTTCTCTTTTCCTTTCCCTCTCCTCCCCGCTTCACCTTCTCCAAGCTGTGGGCACAACACCAGCTCTGCTTTCTCCTCCTCGTAGTAGGTGTGCATTTTCTTGGCTGGTTGGTATCTCTGACTGGGGGTCTCTTGGTATTTTATTTATATTTTTTTTTTCCCTATGTTACATAACAGATCTGGGGATTTTTTTTTTTTTGAAGTGGGGAAGAGAATAAATTGCCCGAGTTAAATCTGATGAACCTGTAGCTGCTACGCAACTTTGTCCTGTGTCGTAGATGTTAACGCTAAATCGCTGCAGTGGGAACGTCGGATACGTACGATGCTTCCTGGCGGGCGTAGATTAATTTGGGAGCACTGCATTTAGCTCGTGAGCGTGGGGCAAATACTGATCAGCAGAAGTAAAAAACCCAGAAAAACCTCTAAACTCTGCCTAGCAGCCGTGTAACTGTCTGCAAGTGAATGTTGTGCTCTTCCAGCCGGTCGTCACGCCGTGAACGTGCTTTTCTCTTGTCTTAGACCCTCCGCAGGTGCTACAGCCGCGTGAAGGAGCACGGCGTCGGGAAGAGGAAAAGCAGCTACACGTTTGAACAGCTGGAGCAGGTTTTTGGGCAGGGAGGATGGGACTCCCAGCCCTGCCAGCCCGTCCTCATCAACAGCAGCGGCTTGTACCAGGAGCTGGAGTCGGATGGCAGCACCATGGAGGAGTATTCGCAGGAGGACTGGGGAAACCACAGTCAGGATCTTCATTGCTACCAGACCGGAGAACAGGAATTGGGTAAGAAATCCTGTTTTGGTGCATCTCAATCCGAGAGAGATCTCGAGGGGCTGGAGCGAGGGCAGAGGAGGGCAACGAAGCTGGGGAAGGGCCTGGAGAATAAATCCTGTGAGGAGAGATTGAAGGAGCTGGGACTGTTCAGTGTGAGGAGGAGAAGGTGAGGGGAGACCTCATCACTCTCTACAGCTCCCTGAAAGGACGTTGTGGAGAGGTTGGTGCTGGTCTCTTCTCACAGGGGATTAGTGACAGAACAAGAGGGAACGGCTTTAAACTGCAACAGGGGAGGTTCAGACTGGACATGAGGGGAAAATGTTTCCCAGAAAGAGTGGTCAGAGAGTGGAATAGGCTGCCCAGGGAGGGGGTGGAGTCCCCATCCCTGGGTGTGTTTAAGGGCCGTTTGGATGAGCTGTGGGGGGATGTGGGGTAGGGGAGAACTTTGTAGAGTCGGGCTGAGGGTTGGACTCGATGATCCTGAGGGTCTTTTCCAACCTGAGTGACTCTGGGATTCTGTGATCTCCGTCATCTGATTTTTACCTGTGCTCTGTGCTCATACCTCACACATAGCCATATATGTGCACATCTCACACATCTCAGTACCATCTTTCATGTGTCAGACACGATGTGCTCAAGGTACTAAACACTTGATGTCCTTGGGGAGAAAAGGGAAAGAAATTCCCCAGTTCATCATCAAAAGCAAACTGTGGTTCCTGAAGTATTTTAGGATCGGGGCTTGAGTTTAAAGAGCAGAGCAGGGGGAAGGAAGGGGCTGTGTGAAAGAAGACTCCAGAAAGGTGACACATTCCCTGTCTCTCCTTCCCCTGCTCAGTTCTACTTCCCCTCGTGGTATTAGGGAGATGTTCTCCCTTTCAGTGGTACCCAGCTTTGGAGGTTCTTGGGCACCAGCTGAACCTCTGCGTTACCGTTCAAACCCCATTCGCTTAAATTATGAACAGAACTTCAGACTATTGCTATTAATGCCTATAAAAAAATGTTGCTCCTTCCTATATACCCTAACTGGTGTGTTTGTTTTAAACTTGTAAATATGCTTATATCCAGATGTGTAGCCTTTTTTAAATAAAAAAAAAAGCCAAGTGAGCTCACACTCCAGGATTGAGACCTGAACTGAACTCCTCTGCATGCTTTGCTTGCCTGAATTATTGGTGTCTCTGCACAATAATCAATATATTAATTAATCTGGAGATTTGGTTGTTGCTCGTGGCTTATTGAACGTTGTTAGACGGATCAAGGTACCACATACTTGATTGGAAACGCATGCTGATCCGAGCAGTTCTGTGAAGAAGTGGGTTTCTTTAAGCATATTTATACCTCTTGAGCCACTGATCTTACAGGTGCGTGTTCCTCCCTTGCCTGAGCAAGGGGGTTATTTTCAAGCTGAAACTTTGTCGATCAAATTCAGCAGAGACCCAAGTGAAGCGGTATTGGAAGGCGAATTGGATAAAGGCTCTTGGTGCCATGAGGGTTTTTTTTTTTTCCCCCTCGTGATTTGTAGGATGAAACAGGGAGAGGAGAGGCAGTCGCTTATCTGTCCACAACTGTGTTCAGGGGACTGGTGAATTAGGATGCTTTGAAAGAGGCTTAAATCACCATTTAGTGTTAAAATTTGCAAGCTGGCTGTTAACCATGTTCTGGTTCTCTCAGACTTCTTCCCCAGGGGATGTAAAAGTCAGAAATACGTGGGAGAGAAATGGTGGGGAAAAGACATTACAAAACGTATGTAAACGACGGCTGATTCTATCTAGTTTGACTCATTCTGGTGAGTCAAACTCTGGTCTCCTGGTTTGTCACCGTTTTCCTTCAGTCAAATCAGAGACATTTGTGTGCATTTGGGCTGACGAGATTCTTAACGTTCAGAGAAGTTATGAGAAAAGCACTTAGCACACAACATCTAAATGGAATACAGATGCGTTTGTTCTGGTGCTTGCTCTTCAAATGTGCCTTTGAAAGCAGAATAGCCTTCTTTTCTTTCTTTTTTCCTTTTTTTTATTAAACAATGCAGTTTGCAATTAAATTGATTTGTGATTTAATAGCAGGAACTGTAGTCTTGTCCTTGAAAGGTTTTGCACTTGCAGAGATAGATTCAGATCTTAACTGACCACATCTCCTCCAACGAAAAAAACCAAAAACTATTCAGTTACAGAGGATTTAGGAACTGGAGCTGTCTTGTGCAGAACTCTAATGGACTGACTGGCTTAGGAAGCAACTCTAATTTATTTTTTTTTTATTTAATTTCAGCCTTTAAAAAAAAAAAAAAAGCCCCAGGAACATTATTTAAAATATAATTATGTGTTGGAATTTTACCTTTCAGATGAAATGCCTACCACAAAAAGAACATTAAAGATAAAACAGGAATCTTCAGAAGACACGCAGTAAGTAATTTATGAATGTTTTACCCTGGAATGTATTTCCCTTGGGATGTTGTGCAGGAGGGGAGGATATTTGAAACTTCTGATTATAATTATAAATACATTGTGAAAGACTATTCATACAGTTGAATCTGCTTTATGCATTATTCCAGTTACCTCAGAACATCTGAAAAGCTTCACAACTCTGCTTCTTCTTGGCTTCATCATTCAGCAAACGAAACAAGACTTACTATATGAGTGCAAGGACTTAAAGTGCAGATAAAATACACATCAGATTTATTAGGGGGGTGTGGGCTGGCTGCAGGTGTCGTGGCACGAGGCTGAGCTCTTGGATCTATTTGTAACCTGGTTTGTTTTGGTTTTTTTCTCCATCTGCCTCTTTAGATGTAAGGAAAAAAGAGAATGTAAGAGTGGAGGAAAGAAAGAGGGAGAAGAGGGACACAGCACCCCTGTAGCAGTGTGTGCTGGTGGCTTGGTGTGAGTAATGCTTGCAAGAAAAGTTCATGCATTTCCCCTCCTTGGTGGGAAGGCATGCCAAAGATTGTGTTTTGGTTTTTTTATTTTTGTATTTTATTTTTATAACTTTCCAGAGCTGACTTGAAACCTTTTGGATCAGTTTAATCTGACAAATACCGGAGCATATCGAATGCTTTGAGCATGTGAAGCTCCCTTGCTTGGCCAACAATAACACAGAGCGTTTTGAAAAATGAAAGGAATTGTGCTGTATTTACTCAGACCGGGGCTATTTTCTTCCGACCTTTAGGGTTTTAAAACCCACAGGGTGGTTGTAGATCTGTCGGCGATGGGAGTGAGCCATCGCAAGTTGGCTCGCGGACCCTTTTTGAGTGGGTTCCACACAGGAGCTCCCCCACCAGCAATTTGTAGTGTCATCTGAAGTCAGTCTGGTATTTCCTATGCTGGAAAACGAGCTGCTGTAGGGGAGGAAATCATCAGCACTGTATGCATTAACAGAGTGTCCCTGGTTAGTAATACAACAGAAGCTTTTTACTATAACTAAATGAAAAAAAATCCTCCAACCCCCCCCAAAAAACAAAGAAAAAAAGTTTTCATTGTAATGGCCTAGCTTCATCAGACTCCTCACTTAAGATGGATTTTTGTGGTACCCAAAAGTGCCTTTTTTTTCTTATCGTGGAGCAAATTCAGTTTAGCAACTCAGGGATGACCTGGAGAAAAATAACTTTTTTCAGTAGAACTGTTATTATAGTCTCTTTGGACAGTTTCTTAGGACTGTTCTGGGATAATTTTACCTTTCAAGGTGTGCTTTAGGGAGCTGCGTAGAAAAATAATCCTGAATTTTCAGAGGTGGGGGCTCAGACTGCCTGAATCTTCTCTTCTAGGTTGTCGTGGCTTAAACCCGGCCAGCAGCCGCTCGCTCACCCTCCCCTGCCCCTGGGGAATGGGGGGAGAGTTGGAGGGGTAAGGGTAAGGAGACTCGTAGGTTGAGATAAAAACAAGTTGTTAATTGAAATAAAATTGAAATAATGATGATAATAAAAGAAAATACAAACGGGTAGTGCACAGTGTGGTTGCTCACCACCTGCTGACGGCTGCCCAGCCTGTTCCTGGCTAGTGATCCCAGAGGAGAGAGAATCATGAAACCACCATCCCGAAAACCCGAGTGGAGCTTCCTGATCAACCCTCAGCTATACCCTGAGCAGGACGTTGTGTGATCCGGAATATTCCTTTGGCTGGTTCAGGTCCAGTGCTCTGGCTGTGCTCCATCCCCAGCTTCTTGTGTACCTGCACACTGACAGGGTGTGAGAAGCTGAGAAGTCCCTGATTTCTGAGCAACAGCTAAAACCATCAGTGCGTTATCAGTATTTTCCTATCAAATCCCGTGCTGAGTCCAAAACACAGCCCTGTTCTAGCACCAAGAAGGAAGAAAAAAAAAAAAACACCAACCCATTAGCTCTATCCCAGCCAAAACCAGGACACAGGTTTTGATGTGTAGCTGGTGCAGGGTCTGGAGCACAGGTCTGATGGGGAGCGGCTGAGGGAACTGGGGGGGTTTAGTCTGGAGAAGAGGAGGCTGAGGGGAGACCTCCTGGCCCTCTGCAACTCCCTGAAAGGAGGGTGCAGAGAGGGGGGAGGAGTCTCTTGAGCCAAGGAACCAGCGGCAGGACAAGAGGGAATGGCCTCAAGCTGCGCCAGGGCAGGGTCAGACTGGCTCTTAGGAAGGATTTCTTTGCAGAAGGGGTTGTTGGGCGTTGGAATGGGCTGCCCAGGGCAGGGGGGGAGTCCCCATCCCTGGAGGTGTTGAAGAGTCGGGTTGACCCAGCGCTGAGGGATCTGGTGGAGTTGGGAACGGTCAGGGGGAGGTTCATGGTGGGACTGGAGGAGCTTCAAGGTCCTTTCCAACCGAGATGATCCTGTGATGGATGACTGGATTAGATTTGGTAGATTAGACCTTTCAGAGTTTTCTGATCGTTTTTTTTCCCCCAAGTTCTGTCTAAAATGCACAAAAGTCTCGGAACTCTTGGGCGTTTTGTGAAGCGTGCAGGTGATAAGCCCATTTTATGTGCTCAGTGGAAGCACAAAGCATCTTCCAACACAGAGATTTGCTGAAAACTTCTTTACCCGCTCTGAGAGTGAGGAACTTTTAAACTCTGATTTAGTAGATTAAAAGCACTCGGGAGGAGCGTGACTGATATGAAGATAAACTGGGTATTTATTTATTATCTTCAAAAAATAGAATTGTGTCTGTTCTTGAAAGGCACAGATGATAAATAGATGCCAAACTTTTTCACCTCTTTGGCCAGCATTTTAAAATACAAATCACTTATTTGAAAGGACGTTGAAATAAGGCCGTTTCATCTGCTTGCTTGGTCAGGTGCAGATTTTCAGCAGAAATAATCTCAATAAAATCTGAGGGCGTGATGGGGCGTTCAGACTCTCTGCTGAACCTTGCGCTGCAATTTTTGATGTGGAGAAACTACGCTGTGGCGATGCTGGGCTGTAAGCACACGTGTTGCTAAAAATCTTGTCTTTGCTTCCCTCTTTCCTTCCCCTGGGATTTTTGGAAGGATTTTTGGAAGGATTTTTTTGGAGCTGAGCAGCTTGCATTACAACAGGGGCGCGGATGTGCACCATGACATTATTTCCCTAGCAGAGAGGGTGGGAGAGTGCCACCGAGATGCTTGCTGTAGGAAACGTATCGCTGAGCTCTCCGGGCGCTGGAATTTATTCCGGCTCTTCTTTTCCTGATCAAACACACACGTGTGAGGCTGCTGTTGCTATCAACTGACCACAAACCTGCAGAAAGAGGGGGAGCTCGCTTTACTCCAGCTGCCTGCGAGGGGTTCGGCCGCTCCTGCCTGCTGATGGTGCACACCAGAGGTGGTAGCTCCAAGCAAGCTGCGCGGCACGTTAGCACAGACCTCTCGTAGCTTCAGGTAGTAAATAACCAGCCTCCACGGACACATAAAGCAACACAGGAAATAAGGGAAATCCTTATTTTTGGCGGTGTAGGAAGAGAAGAGCGATAGGTAAGCTTTGTCTGGGGCTTGTGCTCCATCAGCTGAACTTTCCTTCCCCACGCCGGCTCTGCTGTTGCATCCCCTTGGCACGCTGCTGCCTCCAAATAAACTGTTTGGAAAAGCGAAACGCTACTCAAGACTCTGTTCTGCTATTTTAAATTTATTTTTGAGGAGCGGTTTTATTCGCTTTGTGAAGATGAACCAGAAAAAGCTTGGGGAGCTGGGTCCTTCACTGAAACCAGCTGTTCCAGCCTCTTTGAAGTCTGCTTTGGTTTGGAAACAGTGCCTTAAAACAAATTTGCACCATGTCTTGTCTCGCATCTTTCCTCATTTGAATTGCAAAAGCTTCCGGGGGAAAAAGAAATGCAGCTGGCCAGTCTCCAGCCCCGAGGTCGTGGTTTGACGACAGGGTAAAATCCAGCTCTAGGGCACCTTCTGCAGATGAAAAATGGGATTGCCTTGTGACACACGGTGCTGACAGAGGGTGACCCCTCCGCTCGCTTAGATTTTTCTATTGAAAAATAAATAATAGTAACAATTTGACTCTTATTGCTTATAATACCTGTGCTTGGCCGAATCGTGGAGATGCTGGGTAGAGCCTGGGAAAGTGAAGCTCCGCAGGGCGGCTGCTGAACTGTCGCGTCCTGGTGTAAGCAGGAAGAGGAGATGCTAAAACTGAAAAGCAAAGCTTTTTAAAATTTCTTTTTTTTTTCCCCTGTTGCTTCCTCTGTGCTCAAAGTGATGGATTCCCTCTGTGGAAAGCCTTTCTCTCCCATACGCAAGGTGCTGCTGGAGATCATCTGTAGTGAAATTATTCCTCTCCCCAGCAGGAGCAGTTTGAGTGACTAATTTTTTTTTTTTTTTTCACCAGAGCTTCAGCTCTATTTTGTGCTGAACTAAACTTAGCGAGAATATTTATAGTGTAATTAATAAAGGTGGGAGCTTTTTTTTGTTGGTTCTTAGCTCTGTTCCTCCACTGTTGAATGAAAATCTACCCACGCTGCTTTCTTCTGTCTCTGGTTTGGATGGGACTGCTTTCTTTAAATTGAGTTCAGCTGTCTCTCTTGAGTCGAATGAGTGTATAACAGCAGTGAAACACAGGCTCTGTGCTACCAACAGCCCTGCGCTTACCCTGTCCCCTTGTCTGGCTGGAGTCTTGTCCCCAGAAGGTGAACTTGCACTTCCAAAAGTCTAAAAAAAAAAAGACATTTTTCCAAGCGTAGCGATGCTGCGCTGCTCAGCATCTGAAGAAGCAGCGGGGAAGCTGCAGAGAAGCTTTGAAACGGTTCAGTATTGCCGCAGTGTTTGGATGTAAATACAAATGGATTTGGGTAAATACGCGTTTTTCTTGTATGGTGTTTCTCTCCTTTGCTGCTAGGGAGGGGGAAGTGGAAATAACTCCTCAGAAGTAACTTGGAATAAGAAAGAGGAGTTTGTTGACGATGCAGCAGGCGTTTTGAAAAGCCTCTGGGGTCAGACAGCTCCTTTTGCCAAGCAGGTCCCCTCCTTGGTGCTCTAGAAACTCAGTTACGCTCTGATTGTGGCAGAGGTGCCTGTGCCAAAATGACTTTTAAGGTCAAACCAAGAATCTTCTGGCGTGGCTGCTGCTGCTAGATAGCGAAGACAGGCAGCACGCCCATGGATGGGTCCCTCCCGTGGCCGTGAGCAGTGAGTGATCTCAGCGGGGGGTCAGGGGGGTTTGGACACCCGGGGTGAGGTTTGCCGAGCTGGCGTGTGCCGACCGTCGGGCGTCCAACTGCTCGACACCGCGCCCAGCGCCCTCAGTCTGTCCTGGAGGCACCGCGTCGCCTGAAGGACAGCCAGCGCGTGGAGAACCTTCCCAAAATCGCACGTGTTGTATTTACACCTCTAAAAGCAGGGTTTTTGAGACCAGAGGCCGTGAGGTTGGACCCCTCCAGCACCACAGGAAGGGTCTGCAGCTCCCAAACCTTCTTTCTTTGAACTCTTATATCAATATGCAGGAGAAAGAGGCCACCTGATCCACGCAGGGAGTCTCAACCCCTTGTGCGGTTTGTGGGGCATCATATCTGCTTTTACCTAAAAACCTTCGGTCCCTCACCAGTCTCGTGCCCCAACTACGGGGCAGCTGTTGGGAAAAGCTGCTTTGAGGGGGTTTAAGCGATTTCAGTGAACGCAGCGCAGGAACCCACGAGAGGAGGGGAGTTTGTGCGTGCCCCGTAGAAGAAAACCCCGTGTAGAAGAAAACAGGAGCTGCCTGGAGCGGGGATTAACGACGCAGCGTTTCCTCCTGGTGGGATATTGGAGGAGGAAGGATCCTCTTGGGGATGAGGTGACCCCCGTGGGATTGCAGTTCGGCACGACAGATAAAAGGGAGTTGCGTGGAGCAAGCTTTCAAATCCGATTTGTTGGACCAAGAGAGATTTCTCTATTACCAAACGAGTATCGCATTATCTTCCTACAGCTTTGATTATAGGACAATAACTCCTAAAATTAGTAGTTCTCCCTACTAGCTAATTACACCCTAAGTGTCTCATTCATCCTGGAGGAAGCTGTTCCAGCTCGCTTCAGGCGCACGCGAGTGCTCGCTCCTGATGGCTTAGCAAAGCGTAAATCCCTCCGTGGAAACTCGCTTTGATGCCGGCGTCGTTACTGGGAGCGAAGAGAAATCTTGGGAAACGCGGGGATTTTTTTTATTGGCAATCCCGAGGGATTTCTGTTATCCATCCCGCAGCAGGTTATCCCATCCCTTGGGTCTGGGCGGGGTCAGTCCCTTGAGCCCTGTTGCTGACCCAGCGCTGGGCCGAGCCTTTCGGAGCGACTTGGTGCTCACTTTGTGGGTGTTTTTTTTTTTTTTTTTTACAACTACAGCCCCGTTCGCTCGCGTTAATTTTGGAGTAATGACGAGGTGGAAGCAGTTTGAGTGGCGGATGCAGCTCTGGGTGCTGCTGGGGACACGTGGCTGTAAAGAATAACTCAGTAACTGAGTTTGCATTTATTTAGCGGCACCGGACACGTGTTTGCTCGCGGTGGGTTCGAAGCAGCGCAGGTAGGAGCGGGGCGTTTCCACCGTGTGGTTTTTTGGGGTTGGGAAGAGCAGAAATCTTTCTTGGAAGCTGAACTTGGGGATTTATCAGCTCTCCTTTTCTGTACTGGGTTATCTCCTGCAGAACTTTTTGCGTGAAATCTCATTTCCGGCAGAGGTTGTTGTTTGCTTGAGATATCGGAGGGAGTTCAGGTTGGGTTTTTTCTTTAGTTTTGCTGAGATTAATTAAAAAAAACATCAGCGTGGTGTTATAATCCATAAACCCACCTAGCAATGTAGGATGTATAGAGGAATAAAATACCCACTGTCTAAAAAGCAGCTGAGAAAGCTGAAAGGGATTACTGTTTTCCGAAGGTCGTTGCGTTTGCCGGGATGGTTTTGCCGCTCCGGTTTACTGATGCCTTTATCCTTCTCTCCGTGTTTTTTAATTTCCAGGAAGCGCGACGTCATGCAGAATATTATGCAAATCTTGGAGTCGGTCCAGTTGAAGTGGGAGCTGTTTCAGAGCTGGACGGACTTCTCCAGGCTACATCTTTCTAACAAACTGGCCATTTTCGGCATCGGTTACAACACCCGCTGGAAGGAGGATATTCGTTACCACTACGCGGAGATCAGCTCCCAGGTACCCCTCGGCAAGCGGCTCCGGGAATATTTCAACTCGGAAAAACCGGAGGGTCGGGTTATCATGACCAGAGTGCAGAAAATGAACTGGAAAAACGTTTATTACAAATTCCTGGAGATCACCATCAGCGAAGCCAGATGCCTCGAGCTGCACATGGAGATCGACTGGATACCAATCGCTCACTCCAAACCCACCGGAGGAAACGTCGTTCAGTATTTATTACCGGGAGGGATCCCCAAAAGCCCCGGCTTGTATGCCATCGGGTACGAAGAGTGCCACGAGAAGCCCCCCTCCCCTCTCGCCGAGCACAGGGGGCCCGATCCTGGCAATGAGACTCAAGGGGAGCTGGAGGTCCCTTCGCCACAAGCCTCCCTCCGGGTGGACATGGAATCCGCCCGGATTATCTACTGTTACCTCGGCATCGCCGAGGTCCGGACTCTCCAGCAGTGCCTGTTTTTACACTTTCAGGCAAACACCAAAACCTTCAGCAAAGATTGGGTCGGGATCAACGCCTTTTTATCTCAGAACTGCGTCGTAGAGCCCGGCGTGTCGCCCAAATCCATCTACATCAAATTTGTGGAAGTGGAGAGGGATTTTCTTTCCGCCGGCTCTTTGGTAGAGTGCCTGGAAAAAGCCATCGGATACCCCTTAAAATTTAACAACTGAGTCTCGTCCTTCATAAGGATTAGGGCTTTCCGCCCCTTTTTTCCATCTCGCTACCAGACGCTTTCGGATCCTGTCTGTTCACAGCCGGGCAAGTCGGACTTTTCCGCCTGGAAACGAGTTTCGGGGTGATAAGAAGCTTGCGGGGCGCTTCCCACGAGCTCACCCCCACAAGCGAGCGTGTCCCGGCTCTCTTGCCGGACAGACCGACCGGTTTTCCTCCCGGAGCGGCGCGGCGAGGAGAAGCCCCCGGCCCGTGAAACGACTGTAGGTACATTCCACATCGGACAAGCGCGTACACGTGGCGTTTTCATACGAAAAGCTGTTTTTTTGGTTTTTCTTTATTCCACGGTGTCTCGTTTTTACGCATCCGTCTCTCTCTTAAGTGTTATTACGGATCTGAATAAATAAGCAATAGATAACGGCAAGTTAAACGTTGAATCACGTTAAAGGAGACTGTTTTTCAAAGCCACCGTTAGATACTGTTGTATATAATTTAGAACTTCACTTTTTTCACCCATCAAGTGTTCTCCTCTCTCCAAACAGTGTTGCCTGCAAAAAGACTTTGGTTTCTGTGATGTATTCCACTTTACTAGTAGCGTTGCCATATCCGCTTTTATTTTATTTTATTTTTTAACATTAAAATAATTCCTGGCCTTTTTATTTTTATTTGTTTTATTTTTGTTGTTGGGTTGGTTTTGTTTTTTTTTTTTGAGTTCTAGTTAGCCTCTTTGTGAGAATAACCTGGCAGCTGGGAAACATTTTTTTTAATTTTTTTTTCCTGTCAAACCATGCTTATGGATACAATCAAAGCTGTGAGAATGGGGAAGGGGGGTTTGGGAGGGGAGGGACACAGGGACGGGGGGGACACGGGGATGGGGGAGGACGCATTTAATGCCTTTTTCAGACGTGTTACTATATAAGCCCCATTATCTTGCTGGCTGGCGCTGGCGGTTTCGGTTTTTTTATTTTCTAAAGCTCATCGATCGGTGAAGTTGTGACATACAATGAATGTGTCGGTCCTAATAAAATCAAGCAAACACGTACGGGCTTCGGCAAATCTTTCTCCTCCTCGAGGGGGGAATTTTGAGGGGGATGCGGAGGTCTTCTCCTGGGATATTTCCCCCGGGGCTTCGTTCCAGGGGTCGTTATTGCGAGGGATGTTTAATTTCCGTACCTTGCAGCGGGTGAGCGCCGCTGGAGCCCGTTTCCTTCCCCGCGGAGATGCCCGAAATCTTTGACAAGGTGCAAGCGCTGCCCGCCTGGGGTTTGGCGTCGCCTTCGCCTGCGGCTGAGCCCTGAGATGGCGGAGAGAGGAAGAGGAGGAGGTCACACACACACACACACACACACACACCCCCCCACCCCACCCACCCACCCCCCCGGCTCGAAATAGGGTGAATCGCTCCAAAATAGGGTGAGTTGAGGAGGTGAGATCCCAGCAGGATTGGGCTGGGTCGATCCCTCAAAGCCTCCTCACTCCCCAAGGCTGGATCCTGCAATCCCGGTGGCCAGGCGGGATTTACGGAAGGGGGGGAGATGAGGGCGAGAAGGGATTAATTCCTCCCCCCCCTCTTCTTCCTCCTCCGCCGGCGGCATCTAATCTCTGCTCGTGCTTCGAGGTCTGACCCCGGTTGGATCGAGGACCAGGATAACCTCGGCCAAACTGGGAAGGATTCGTCCCGGCGCTCCCTAAAATCAGGGATCTTGATCCGGAGAGTCAAAAATGGCCTTTTTTGGGTATTTTGAATTTTTTTTTTAAGGATTAATATGTTTATCTAAAGGCCCCCCGGGGCATCGGCGGGAGGAAGGTGAGGGATGCTGGGGGGATGTGGCTGGGGAGGGTTTAGGGGTCCCTGCGCCCCCCCTGGGGGAGTGACATCGAGGTGCCACATTGCAAGCCCCCCCCCCCTTACAACCCTAATATCATGATTAATTAATAATAACCCCAGTAATTAATTAATCCTCGACATTTATTGGTGTGTGGCTGGTACGGCTGGGAGGGGGCAGTTTGAACCCAAGTTGGGGGCGGGGGGGCGCTGCTTGGGGCTGGGACACCCCCTCTGTGGGGTGGGGTGGGATGAGCCCCCGCCCCCTTCATTATGCTCCGCCTCCTTTATTATGCCCCGCCCCCACCTGCGGGGCGGGGCCCCCCCTTCCCGGTCCCCCCCGCGCCCCCCCCCCGCCCAGGCGCGGCCCCGGCACCTGCTGCGGCGGCGGCTCCGGCCATGGTCGCGCTGCCGCGGGCCGCGCTGGCTCTGGCTGCGCTGCTGGGTGAGCCCCGGGGCACCGGGGGGGGGGGTACGGGGTGGGGGGGGCACCGGGGTAGGGAGCGGGGGGAGCCCCCGAGAGCAACGGGCAGGGCGCTGGGGAACGGCGGGGGCACCGGGCGGGATGCGCGGGCACGGGGGGGCACCGGGCAGGACACGGGGGGAGCGGGGGGGGGCACCCGGCAAGAGGCGGAGGAGCTCTCGGGGGGCACCGGACAGGACCTGGGGGTACGGGGCAGGACGGGGGGGTACCGGGGGGGCACCGGGCAGGACCTGCGGGTACGGGGCAGGACGTGGGGGTACCGGGGGGACACCGGGCAGGACTTGGGGGTACCGGGCAGGACGGGGGGGTACCAGGGGGGGCACCCGGCAAGACGCGGGGGAGCTTTCAGAGGGCACCGGACAGGACCCGAGAGTACCGGGCAGGACGGGGGGGTACCGGGGGGGTCAGCGGGCAGGGCTTGGAGGTACCGGGCAGTACGGGGGGGTACCGGGGGGCTCATCGGGCAGGGCTTGGAGCTGTCGGGGGGCGTGCAGCAAGATGCACGGGAGCCGGGGACCAGCGGGCAGGACCCTGGGGAGCTTGCGGGGGGCACCGACAGGATCTAGGGATATTTTGGGGGGGGGGGGGTGTGTCACAGCACCCACCGGCCGCTCTCCGTGCCCCCAATTCCCCCACCCCAGCAGGTAGGTGGGTCCTGGGGGGTGGGGGGGCACAGTCCACTCCCGTCCCCTCTTCGGGGTGCACCAAGAGGGGAAAATCTGGGTCCCCGGGGAAAAGCCGCTTTGTTCCTCAGAGCTGCCGCGCTCGCCAGCACCCCCAAACCAAAAGCCACCCCGGGAAGAGGCGGATGGACACACCCGGGGATCCCGGTGTGTCGGGGCTGATAATTCACCCCCCTGCCTGGCGTCGGGCAGATAAAAAATCGGGTTTTTTTTCTTTTTCCCATGATAAAAACCTGCCGCCTCCCTTGTTTGCTGGTGCTTTAAGGCCGCCCCAGCTGGTTTTGGGGTGACGGGTCTTGACCCCTTTCCATGGGGTTTTTCCCTCCTTCCTCACCCCTAATTTTCAACTCGATTTGATTTTTTTCTGGCAACGCCACAGTTGCTCCGAAGGGAAACGTCCCTTGGCGTTCCCGGCGAAGGAGAGGCCTTTGGGGAAAGGAAATGGCCCCAAAAACAATGGCAGCGGCGTTTCCTCCCCGGCGGGACGCTGGGTGGGGGTCCCCGCTCCCGGAGCCACCGGGATTTGCTCCTTGAAGGTTTTTTTCCATGATAAAAGTTAATTAAAGGGTGTTGGGATGAGGCACGGGGGTCGCTTCGTCCTTACAGCCCACCAGCATCCTCCTCCGCTGCATCCCGGCGGCGTTAATTCCCACGGGCTCGTGATGGAGCCCCCCTGAAAAAATTCACATCCGAGTCCTGGGATGCGACAGTTTAGAGACCAAAACACCAAAACGCGGCAAAAAAGATGCTTTTGAGCCCAAAATTTGTGTTTTTCCTTTAAATTTACTTTCAACCGTCCCAGCCTCACCCTGTGGGGTCCATATGGGGTTGTGATGGGGAAAAGAAAAATGAGGGGTTGTGTTTGGCATTTCCACCCCATTTCCACCCCATTTCCACCCCATTTCCACCCCCATTTCCATCCCATTTCCATCCCATTTCTACCCCATTTCCACCCCCATTTCCAGCCCATTTCCACCCCATTTCCACCCCATTTCCATCCCCATTTCCATCCCCATTTCCACCCCCATTTCCATCCCCATTTCCACCCCATTTCCACCCCATTTCCATCCCCATTTCCATCCCCATTTCCACCCCCATTTCCATCCCATTCCCACCCCATTTCCACCCCATTTCCATCCCATTTCCACCCCATTTCCACCTCATTTCCACCCCCATTTCCACCCCCATTTCCACCCCCATTTCCACCCCATTTCCATCCCCATTTCCACCCCCATTTCCACCCCATTTCCATCCCATTTCCATCCCATTTCCACCCCCATTTCCACCCCATTTCCATCCCCAATCCCACCCCCATTCCCACCCCATTCCCGCCCCATTTCCATCCCAAATCCCATCCCCATCCCATCGCCGCCGCCTTCTCCCACATCAGGGGTTAAAGCACGTTTCTATCTATAGCAAAGTCACGTATTATTACTATTATTTTATTTAATTTTTTTTTCCCAAATTTGGCCTCTCCGGAGGATACGGCGCTTTCTGCCCCCCCCACCCCGGGGTCGTGAGAAAAGCCGCTGTGGATTTTCCCAACGGACGCTGCTCCACAGCCCGGCATCTCCTATCTGCCCGTTTATAAATAGTCAAAGTTAAGGGAAAAAAAAAAAAAAAAAATCCCCCCCAAAATATTAAAAAAAAAAAAAAGCCGTGTGGCTGTGTCGCATCGCTGAGATGATCCTTGACATTTTTCCAAGGGTTTTTTTTTTTTTTTTTGAAGGGTCGTTTTTCCGGCTGGATTCCCGCTGTGTATTTTAAATCCCAAGCTTGGTCTCTTGGGATTTAATTTGGGTCTGGGTTTCACATGACTCCGGCGCCTTAATCCTATCGAGAGGGGTCATCAAACCCCGGCCGCCTCCAGCCTTTAATTCCCCAGACGGTTAATAGCTTATAGGGTCGGGCGGGGTTTGGGGTGGTGGGGGAACATGCTGGGTTTTGGGGAGTTCAGGCTGTGCCTTGAGCCGGGAAGCATCTTTTTTTGGGGTGAAATGATGTGATTTTAGATGAGGATGGGGTGTTTAGCGTAGGCGCAGCGATTGAGGTTGCGGTGGGTGCGCAGGGATTTAAAGGTATTTTTTTCCATAGGGGAAAAAATGGGAAGTTATTTTGAAAGGTGGATTTAAAGGTATTTTTTTTCCACGGGGAAAAAAAATCGAAAGTTATTTAGAAAAGTCAATTTAAAGGTGTTTTTTTCCATGGGGAAAAAATCTGAAAGGTATTTTTAAAAGTCAATTTAAAGGTATTTTTTCCGTAGGGAAAAAATCCTGGCAGATGGGCTGGAGCGGAGGGAAAACACCCGGGCAGGTGCTTAGCTCAGGGCGGCTGGAGAAAAATCAAGGTTTTTCAGCCCAAATAGCAGCTGGGAGGTCCCGAGTTTCCCCCCCCCCCCCCCCGATATGTGTATGAGCGCCGGAAGCGGCTTAATTTTTTCGATCTGGTTAAAGCATTAGAGGATTTGAAGCGGCGAGGTGGCTAAAGCTGGAGCTGATGCCAAAGAGTTCGGTCCCGTGCCCGCAGCTCAAGCAGCGACACTCCCAGCCCTTTTTAGGGTCAAATTTGTCCCAGATGAGGAATTTGGGGTGAATTCGGCAAGAAAATAGAGGATTTTGGGGAGTGAGCATCCTCCAGATCCGGATCCATCCACCCGCCTCTCCCCGGTGTGCTGGAGGGGGGATGATGGAGCCGTGATCTCCTGTCGCCGCGGTTTAAGGATGACAGAGCAAAGCTGCAGCCTCAAAGCACTATTAACATAGTCACCATTAGGTTTCAGAGTTAACACCCCCCAGTGAGAGCATGGGGAGCCTGGCCCGCGGCCGGTTTGCCACAGTTGGGGCTGTTTTCATGCCTCAGGGTATGACGGGACCACCCCCCACCCCCCCCCCGGGTGGTGCCTCTTTACACCCTCCAGAGCCTGGATTGCCCGCAGCACCCTTTGGCCCATCACCTTTTTTGTGATGCTGATGGAGGAGCCGGGCTGAAAAACCTGGATTTTCCCAACTTTTGGGGATGCGTAGAGGTTTAGGAGCTGTGGCATCACTTAATGATCGTTTGCATCGTTAATGAACATGATTATGATTATTAGTAGTAGCATTATTGCTATGATTATTGTAACTATTATCATTATTCTTATAAAAATATATTCATAATCATTATATAATGTATATTACATATTCTCTCTTTTATTATAGAAATGACAATATAATTATTATATGTCATATATTTTCTTATAGATTGTCTAAATTTAATACAATTATATTTATAATGGTGGAGGAGCCACGCTGAAAAAACAGCTGTTGGGGACGCGCGGAGGTTTTGGAGCTGTGGTGTCATTTAATAACGCCATCTGCATAATTAATGAACTGTAGTAGTATTATTATTAACATTAGCATAATTATCCTTATCATTATTATCATAATCATTATCACTATTATCATTATTATCACTATTATCATGATTATGATCACCATTACCACTATCAAATCCCCATATTATTACGATTTTATAAAAATATGTTTATAATTACTATATAATATATTGTCTATTATCTATTTTATTATAGAAATTACAATATAATTATTGGATACCTTATATTTTCTTACATACTATCTAAATTTAATACAGTTCTCTTCGTAACGACGTATCGTTCCATTACCATTGTTTTTCCACACTATGTATTTTATTCCATACAATAGCTCAAAATAATTAATAATACTACTAATATCAATTATTTTGCCCACGACGCGATTCACAGGCAGGCTCCCCGCTGCCGTCTCCGTCACCCAGCGGCATTTTTTTCCCCCCTTCGCCAGGACTTAAGGGTTTATGTTCTTAGCCCGGGTGAGCTATTTTTAAGCATCCTTACAGACCGGGGCTGATTTCTCCCAGTTTTTCACCAGAGAAGGGAAATTTGATTTTTTTTTTTTTTTTTAATTCCTGGGAAGACTTATCGGCTGGAGCAGAGTTTCCTGCGCGGAGCTGGAAGGCTCCGTCCGGAAACCGCGCCGGTGCCTTGCCGGGAGGGGGGTGAACGGATGCGGGCACGAGGCTAAAAATACCCCCCAGAGCCTTGATTTCCTCTTCCCACCCTGGAAAAATCAAATTAAAACCTCTGAGTTCATAGGGAAGAGGGTGAGGCTGTCGGAGCTCCCTAAATCCTTCAAAATTGTTTTTTTTTTTTCCCCCCAAATCCCAGGTAGCAGCGAGGATTTGGGATGATGGGGTAGCATCATCCTTCCCCCCCCTGCATCCCAATCTGGAGCATCCCTGGGGCGCTGGCAGGAGCGGGGCCAACCGGGGACACGGATCGATGAGCGGGATGCGGGGATGGAGCCACCGGGATGCAGGTCCTCGGTGGTGTTCCCTCGGGGGAAAAAGAAAAAAAAAACAAAAAAACAAACAAACAAACAAAAACAAACAAACAAACCCCAAACCAAACCTCGGCACAAAACCCGGCCTCGCCTGAGCGGATTAATTTTCCAGCTGAGCCTTATGGGCAAAGCTGGGGAATAATCTTCCCCCGGGAGCCAAACATCCTTCTCCGGTCCGTGGTACCGCTCGTATCCCGTTGCTTTCTCCCAGTGGGGTTTTTCTGGGATGCCGGGGACGTGGGGGTGGGATGGGGGTGTCAAGAAAAGGCACCCATGAATCATCCCAGTTGAGCGCTGGCAGCAAAAAACGGGGATGCTGGGGAGGGCTCGTGAGGTGTCTATGGGTGCTCCCCCCCCAATAAATCCCATGGAGTGGAGGATCTGGTGCAGCGGCGTGGGGGAGGGCTGGGGGTACCCCAATCCTGAGCTAAAAGGGGGTGTCCGGCCACTGGAGCCCCTCAGGGAGAGGCAGCGGTTGCCGGGGAGAGGGGGATTTTCAGCCGGAGGTTCTCCCAGCCCAGGCAGGGGGGAAATTGGGATGGGAGGGAACAGCATTGTCCGGCATCCTCCGGAGCAGCTGGAAAACCCTTCCCGTGGGGGGGAGAGAGGAAGAACGGCCCAACCGCCCGGCGATAACCTGGGATTGTTGGGTTCTCCCTTGGGAAGAAGGAGGTTTGGCAACAATCAGTGGGTTTCTACAAAAAAACGGCACCTGGGGTTGAGTCACGTCCCGTTTTCTTCCCTCTCTGGCCGCGGGCAGGCGTCTCCTCGGCGGTGCTGGAGGTGCGCGTGGGGACAGGGTCGGTCTTCTCCGTGGAAGGGCAGCAAGTGGTGCTGCCCGCCTGGTACACCAGCCACTCCCAGAAGAAGCCCTACATCACCTGGCTGCTGGATAAGGAAGATGCTGACCCCTTCCAGGTGAGCGGTGGGGAGGGGCTGTGGTGGGG
This sequence comes from Strix aluco, assembly GCF_031877795.1. NCBI lineage: Eukaryota > Metazoa > Chordata > Aves > Strigiformes > Strigidae > Strix > Strix aluco. The sequence goes on along the minus strand of NC_133953.1, from coordinate 7,952,159 downwards.
GAGGGAGGGCGACGAGCCAGGAGGTGGCCATGGTCAGGGGGGTGCTCATGGTGCTCACCGTGGGGTGGTGGCTGTGATGGGGGGAAGCTCCTGGTGCCCATCATGGGGAGATGCCCACAATGGGAAGGTGCTCATGGTGTCCGTGATGGGGAGGTGCCCATGATGTCCACAATGGGGAGATGCCCACAATGGGGTGAAGCTCATGGTGCCCACGATGGGGAGGTGCCCATGATGGGGAGGTGCCCATGATGCCCACAATGGGGAGATGCCCACAATGGGGTGAAGCTCATGGTGCCCATGATGAGGCAGTGCTCATGATGGGGTGAAGCCCATGGTGCCCACCATGGGGAGGTGCCAACCATGGGGAGGTGCCCATGATGGGACGAAGCTCATGGTGCCCATGATGAGGCAGTGCTTGTGATGGGGTGAAGCTCATGGTGCCCACCATGGGGAGGTGCCCATGATGCCCACGATGGGGAGATGCCCACGATGGGGTGAAGCTCATGGTGCCCATGATGAGGCAGTGCTCATGATGGGGTGAAGCTGATGATGCCCATCATGGGGAGGTGCCCATGGTGCCCGTGAGGGTGAGGTACCCACAATGGAAGCAAGATCATGGTGAGCACAATGGGGAAGTGCCCATGATGGGAAAAAGCTCGGGTAGCCCACCATGTGGAGATGCCCACTGTGGGGAGATGCCCACAATGGGGGAGGTGCCCATGATGGGTGGTACCCACGGTACCTATGATGGGTAGATGCCCATGATGGAGACATACCCATGGTGCCTACAATGGGGAGCTGCTCGTGGTGCCCACCATGGGGAGGTGCCCACCATGGGGAGGTGCCCGTGGTGCCCACAATGGGGTGAAGTTCATGGTGCCCATCATGAGGCAGTGCCCATGATGGGGTGAAGCTCATGGTGCCCATCATGGGGAGGTGCCCACAATGGAATCAAGCTCATGGTGCCCACGATGGGGATGTGCCCACGATGGGGTGAAGCTCATGGTGCCCACCATGGGGAGGTGCCCACCATGGGGAGGTGCCCATGGTGCCCATGATGGGACGAAGCTCATGGTGCCCATGATGAGGCAGTGCTCATGATGGGGTGAAGCTCATGGTGCCCACCATGGGGAGGTGCCCACCATGGAATCAGGCTCATGGTGCTCATGATGGGGAGGTGCCCTTTTTGGGGGGATGCTCATGGTGATCTATAGGTGCCCACAATGAGGTCATGCCTGTGGTGTCTGCAAGGGGAAGGTGCTTGTGGTGCCCATGATGGGGAGATGATCTTGGTGCCCATGATGGGGAGGTGCCCATGGTGCCCACCACAGGGAGATGCCCACGATGGGGAGATGCCTGCGATGGGGGAATGATCACGGTGCCCATGATGGGGAGGTGCCCATGATGCCCACCACAGGGAGATGCCCATGATGGGGAGATGCCCTCAGTAGGAGGATGCTCATGGTGCCCACGATGGAGAGATGCCCACAGTGGGGGGATGATCATGGTGCCCATGACGGGGGGGGTACTTGTGGTGCCCATGGTGGGGAGATGCGCATGATGGGGGGATGCTCATGGTGCCCATGATCAGGAGGTGCCCCTGGTTCCCGCGCCGTGGACGCTGGGGGCAGGTGAGGATGGTGGGAGCTCATGCAGCGACAGCCACTCCACAAAACTTGGGACACCATCCGGAGGTGACCAAGCGGACGTTTTCCCCCGTGCAGATCCTGACCTACATGGACGGGGTGACGAAGGTGGAGGAGACAGAGCTGAAGTCCCGCGTGGGTTTCCTGCACTCCGTCCTCACCCACAACATCTCGCTGATCATCAACGCCACCCGGGAGCGCGACTCGGGCCAGTACATGTGCACCGTCAACGTGGTGGACGACGCCACCAGCACAGGCAAGAACGTCGGCATCATCAACCTCACCGTCCTGGGTAAGGCTCCGCCGGTCACCCCGGCTCCTCCAACACCCCACCCCGTGATGTCCCCTCGGGACTAACGTCAGTGCCCGCAGTGCCGCCGGCCCCCCCCGCCTGCCGCCTGCACGGTGACCCTGCCGTGGGAGCCAACGTCACCTTGAGCTGCACCTCCGAGAAGGGGAAGCCCTCACCCGCCTACCAGTGGCAGCGCACGGCCCCCACCCTGCAGGTCTTCTTCCCCCCCGCCCAGGGTAAGGTGGCACCAGGGTGGGGAATTGGGGAGCGGGGAGGGGGCTGGAAAATCCCGGGAGGCTCCGTCTGTGGGACGCTTTCGGCTTCATCCCCTTAACTCTGCCCATTCCTGTCCTTGCTGCCTGAGCAGGCAGGGGACTGTCCCCTTAACTCCGCCCGCACAAGGAGGTGGGGGGATTGGGGGCGGGTGGCCGCAGGGCAGCACCCAAATTTCTCGCCCTCAGACCGGGCCAGGGGCACCCTCAAGCTGACCAACCTCTCCCTGGACTTGTCGGGCGTCTACGTCTGCGTGGCCGAAAACCAAGCGGGTTCGGCCGAGTGCAGCATCGTCCTGGAGGTGCACTCAAGTGAGTACGTGTCCACAGGGCCGGGGCAGGGTGGGGGGGGGACACACACACGGTCCCCGTGGTGTCCCCTGGTCCCCGTGGTGTCCCCTGGGGGGATAAGGGGGGAGGTGACCTTCCCCCCGCCGCCTCTCTGTCTCTCTCCGCCAGCTAGCACCAAAGCCGTCATCGCCGGTGCTGTGTTGGGTTCCCTGGGCGCCCTCGCCACCGTTGTCTTCTTCGCCCGCCGTGTGGTTGGCTACCGGAGGAAAAAACGTGACAGCCAGGAAGAAGCAGCCAACGAGATCAAGTGAGATGCCCCTCTCACCGAGGAGGTTTAAATCGTCATTGCTAGGCTTCAGGGTTAACGGGGGGGAGGAGGAGGTTTCCATCACTGGCCAGTCATCACTAGGTTTCAGAGTTAACAGAGGGGGTGGGGAGGTTTCCATCACTGGCCAGTCATCACTAGGTTTCAGAGTTAACAGAGGGGGTGGGGAGGTTTCCATCTCTGGCCAGTCATCACTAGGTTTCAGAGTTAACAGAGGGGGTGGGGAGGTTTCCATCTCTGGCCAGTCATCACTAGGTTTCAGAGTTAACAGAGGGGGTGGGGAGGTTTCCATCTCTGGCCAGTCATCACTAGGTTTCAGAGTTAACAGGGGGAGGAGGAGGTTTCCATCTCTGGCCAGTCATCACTAGGTTTCAGAGTTAACAGGGGGGGGAGGAGGTTTCCATCTCTGGTCAGTCATCACTAGGTTTCAGGGTTAAGAGAGGGGGTGGGGAGGTTTCCATCTCTGGCCAGTCATCACTAGGTTTCAGAGTTAACAGAGGGGTAGGAGGTTTCCATCTCTGGCCAGTCATCATTAGGTTTCAGAGTTAACAGAGGAGTAGGAGGTTTCCATCTCTGGCCAGTCATCATTAGGTTTCAGAGTCAACAGGGGCATTTTCCATCTCTGTTTTCCCCCCGTTCCCTCTTGGCCCCCGCTTTGGGGTCGAGGAGCTCTGCAGAACCTCGGGGTCCCCGTCGCTCTTTTTGGGGGGGCGGGCGGGGGGCGGATGCCGGGGAGGGGCCTGACGGGGCTGTGGTCCCCCCCCGGCAGGGAAGACGCCGTGGCGCCCAAGACGCCCTCGTGGGCCCGCAGCCCGGCTCCGGACACCATCTCCAAAACCAGCACCTCGTCCTCCATCGCCCGGGAGAGACCCCACGGCGCCAACCCCCCCTCCGACACCGCCTCCATCCTCACCGGCAGCTCCCGGGGACCCCCCCCGCCCCGCCGGGGGCCGTGCACCCCCACCCTCTCCCCCCCCCCCCGCCGTTAACGGGGCCCCCCAACGCCGCCAGGACCCCCCGGGGGGGGCGTTGCCCCCCTCCACCCTGGCACGGGCGGGCGCCGTCCCCGTCATGGTGCCGGCGCAGAGCCGAGCTGGCTCCTTGGTGTGACCCCCCCATAAAAAAAAAGGGGGTGCAGGAATCCAGCACACACACCCCCATTTGTTGGGTGATTTTTTCCCTTTTTGTTCTTTTTTTTTGTTTTTTTAACTAAAAGACGCCTCCAGCAGCTGGACTCATCCAGGGGGTTTAACGGCTGCGGGGGGCTCCCCGGGTCTGGGGGGGGCCCCGGGTTGGGGGGGGCCGAGTCTCCCCGTCAATAGAACACCCCAAAATAGTCCCGGCCCCGCCCAGAGCGGGCGCCGCTTCTTTTTTTAAATTTTATTTTATATATATATATCTCAGTTAAAATGGGGCATTTTTCGTAAAAGAGCAATAAAGCGAGGAGGGGGTCGGGGCTGGGGGGGGCATGGGGGGGGCGGGAGGAATATGCACTTTTTTTTTTTAGGGGTTTTCTGATTAAAATCTGGCCGTGCTGTCCGGCGTGGTTTTGGGTGAGTTTGTGGGGATTTAGGGAACGGTGGGTTCCACGTCGCCGTGGTTTTGGGTGAGTTTGTGGGGATTTAGGGAACGGTGGGTTCCACGTCGCCGTGGTTTTGGGTGAGTTTGTGGGGATTTAGGGAATGGTGGTTCCCACGTCGCCGTGGTTTTGGGTGAGTTTGTGGGGATTTAGGGAATGGTGGGTTCCACGTTTCCGTGGTTTTGGGTGAGTTTGTGGGGATTTAGGGAATGGTGGGTCCCACATCACCGTCGTTTTGGGTGAGTTTGTGGGGATTTAGGGAATGGTGGTTCCCACGTCGCCATGGTTTTGGGTGAGTTTGTGGGGATTTAGGGAACGGTGGGTGTCACGTCGCCGTGGTTTTGGGTGAGTTTGTGGGGATTTAGGAAACGGTGGGTCCCACGTCGCCATGGTTTTGGGTGAGTTTGTGGGGATTTAGGGAACGGTGGGTTCCACGTCGCCGTGGTTTTGGGTGAGTTTGTGGGGATTTAGGGAATGGTGGGTGTCACGTCGCCGTGGTTTTGGGTGAGTTTGTGGGGATTTAGGGAATGGTGGGTCCCACGTCGCCGTGGTTTTGGGTGAGTTTGTGGGGATTTAGGGAATGGTGGGTCCCACGTCGCCGTGGTTTTGGGTGAGTTTGTGGGGATTTAGGGAACGGTGGGTTCCACGTCGCCGTGGTTTTGGGTGAGTTTGTGGGGATTTAGGGAATGGTGGGTCCCACGTCGCCGTGGTTTTGGGTGAGTTTGTGGGGATTTAGGGAACGGTGGGTCCCATGTGGCCGTGGTTTTGGGTGAGTTTGTGGGGATTTAGGGAATGGTGGGTGTCACGTCGCCGTGGTTTTGGGTGAGTTTGTGGGGATTTAGGGAACGGTGGGTTCCACGTCGCCGTGGTTTTGGGTGAGTTTGTGGGGATTTAGGGAATGGTGGGTCCCACGTCGCCGTGGTTTTGGGTGAGTTTGTGGGGATTTAGGGAACGGTGGGTCCCATGTGGCCGTGGTTTTGGGTGAGTTTGTGGGGATTTAGGGAATGGTGGGTGTCACGTCGCCGTGGTTTTGGGTGAGTTTGTGGGGATTTAGGGAATGGTGGGTCCCACGTCGCCGTGGTTTTGGGTGAGTTTGTGGGGATTTAGGGAATGGTGGGTCCCACGTCGCCGTGGTTTTGGGTGAGTTTGTGGGGATTTAGGGAACGGTGGGTTCCACGTCGCCGTGGTTTTGGGTGAGTTTGTGGGGATTTAGGGAATGGTGGGTTCCACGTTTCCGTGGTTTTGGGTGAGTTTGTGGGGATTTAGGGAATGGTGGGTCCCACATCACCGTCGTTTTGGGTGAGTTTGTGGGGATTTAGGGAACGGTGGGTCCCACGTCGCCATGGTTTTGGGTGAGTTTGTGGGGATTTAGGGAACGGTGGGTTCCACGTCGCCGTGGTTTTGGGTGAGTTTGTGGGGATTTAGGGAACGGTGGGTTCCACGTCGCTATGGTTTTGGGTGAGTTTGTGGGGATTTAGGGAACAGTGGGTTCCACGTGGCCGTGGTTTTGGGTGAGTTTGTGGGGATTTAGGGAATGGTGGGCCCCACATCACCGTCGTTTTGGGTGAGTTTGTGGGGATTTAGGGAACGGTGGGTCCCACGTCGCCATGGTTTTGGGTGAGTTTGTGGGGATTTAGGGAACGGTGGGTTCCACGTCGCCGTGGTTTTGGGTGAGTTTGTGGGGATTTAGGGAACGGTGGGTTCCACGTCGCTATGGTTTTGGGTGAGTTTGTGGGGATTTAGGGAATGGTGGGTTCCACGTGGCCGTGGTTTTGGGTGAGTTTGTGGGGATTTAGGGAATGGTGGGTTCCACGTCACCGTGGTTTTGGGTGAGTTTGTGGGGATTTAGGGAACGGTGGGTCTCACGTCGCCGTGGTTTTGGGTGAGTTTGTGAGGATTTAGGAAATGGTGGGTCCCACGTCGCCATGGTTTTGGGTGAGTTTGTGGGGATTTAGGGAACGGTGGGTCCCACGTCGCCGTGGTTTTGGGTGAGTTTGTGGGGATTTAGGGAACGGTGGGTCCCACGTCGCCGTGGTTTTGGGTGAGTTTGTGGGGATTTAGGGAACGGTGGGTCCCACGTGTCCATGGTTTTGGGTGAGTTTGTGGGGATTTAGGGAATGGTGGGTTCCACGTCGCTATGGTTTTGGGTGAGTTTGTGGGGATTTAGGGAATGGTGGGTGTCACGTGGCCGTGGTTTTGGGTGAGCTTGTGGGGATTTAGGGAATGGTGGGTTCCACGTCGCTATGGTTTTGGGTGAGTTTGTGGGGATTTAGGGAATGGTGGGTCCCACGTGTCCATGGTTTTGGGTGAGTTTGTGGGGATTTAGGGAATGGTGGGTCCCACGTCTCTCCTGGTGTGTCACGTCACAGTGCACCGGCCAGGCCACACCGTGTTGTCACACCCCAAGGCCTGTCGCTGTGACATCACACCCTGCCGTGTGACGTCACACCGAGCGCAAGGCATCATCCCCCGCCCCCGACTCCCGCCCGCCTGACGTCATGCTGGCTGTCACACGGCCGTCAGCGCCGCGCGCCTGTATGACGTCACACCCCGGTGTGACATCACAGCAGCCGTCCCGCATCCCGCGGTGACGTCACGCCACGTCCCACGAGCCACCGCCTCCTCCTCCCCCTCCCCGTGCCACACGCACCCTGCTGTGACATCACCCGTGCCCTTATGACGTCACGCGCCGGCCGGTGACGTCACACACGCGCGGATGACATCACCCACCCACCCCACCCCCCCGACCTGCCCACCTCCGCCGCTGTGACCTCACCGCTCCGCCGGGTGACATCGAAAGGCGCCCAAGGACAGGCCGGGCCTCTGGCAGGGATGTTTATTGGGGTGGGGGGGGGCCGGGGGGGGGCGGGAGGGCAGCCGGGGGTGGGGGGGGCGAGGCCCGGCTGCGCGGGGGCCCCGGGAGGCGCATGCGGGGGGCAGCGGGGCGAAGCGGGGGCTCCTGGGCCTCGGTGGTCGGCGGGGGCTCGGCGGCGAGGGTGGTCCGGGGAGCGCCTGGCGGCCCCTGCGAGCAAAGAGAGAGCGGTCAGCCTCAGGTCTGAGCCCTGCCTGCACCCTGCCTGCACCCGGCCTGCACCCTGCCTGCACCCGGCCTGCACCCGGCCTGCGCCCTGCTCCTGCACCCTGCCCGCACCCTGCTCCTGCGTCCTGCACCCTCTCCATGCCCTGTCCCCTCCTTGTTGGCACCCCTGCCCGCACCCTGCCCACACCCTGCCTGCACCTTGCCCCTGCCCTCTTTGCACCCTGCCCACGCCCTGCTCCCGCAGCCTGCACCCTCCCCCTGCCCTCCCCCTCTCCTGCCCTGCCCACACCCTGCCTGCACCCTGCCTATGCCCTACTTGCAGCCCGCCCACCGCCTGCCTGCACCTTGCCTGCGCCCTTGCTCCTGCACCCTTGGCCTGCCTGCCTGCCTCCCGCTGCTGCCTGCACCCTGCCCTCACCCAGCCGCATCCCAGCAGCCGGGGGCTGGGGGGGACGCCTAGCCTGGCCCCCCCCGGGGCAGATGACACTGGTGGGAGTGGGTGAACCCAGCTCACCTGATGTAAACCTGCTCAGCCGCCTAACGAGCTGGCCCTAACGAGCTGGCCCTAAAGAACCTTGGGGCCCTAATGAGTTTCACAGCCCCTGTGCTTGGCAGCTGCTTCCCTGTCGCATCCCCACTGCATCCCAGTTCTATCCTCACCAAATCCCCATTACTTCCCAGTTCTATCCTCACTGCATCCCCATTGCTTCCCAGTTACATCCTCACCAAATCCCCATCGCATCCCAGTTGCATCCTCACTGAATCCCCATTACTTCCCAGTTGTATCCTCACCAAATCCCCATTTCATCCCAGTTCCATCCTCACCAAATCCCCATTACTTCCCAGTTCTATCCTCACCAAATCCCCATTACTTCCCAGTTCTATCCTCACTGAATCCCCATTTCATCCCAGTTCCATCCTCACCAAATCCCCATCGCATCCCAGTTGCGTCCTCACTGCAGCCCCCTGGAATCCCCCCCTGCTCCCCCACTTCACCCTCAGTTCAGCCCCACAGCACCCCAGTTCCATCCCAGTCGTGTCCGTCCCCCCCCCCCCCGGCCCCGCCACACCCACGTGGCCGTGCCGGCAGCGCGACCTCCCCGCCGCTCACCCCAACCCCTCCTTCCCGCTAACCGGGGCCCTTCTCCGCTCACCACGCCGGCACGGGGCACGGCACAACCACCCCCCGGGCCCCGATGCCACGCGGCCTCGGCGCCGTGGGCGCTTTTTTAAATTTACCTTTTCCTGCCAGGAGACTGTGACACAGGCTTTTAAAAATAGCATGTGCTGAGGCGAGGCGTTCGGGGTGGTGTTGCTAAGGGAGAAATTAAATTCAAATCTAGGGCTTCGCCTTCCCATGCTAACTACTACGGTGCGCTCCCAAAATTAGGGCAGGCAGGGGCTGCCTGCCTGTGTGCTTTCACCTCCTGGGAAGAAAAACCCCTTCTCCATCCCGAGTCGCCGTGGGGAAGGACGCTCGGAGCAGTAAAATATAAAAATGACCCGATTTGGGGGGGGGAAAAATAAGGGAGATTTGGGGCGTACCTAGTCGCCGTTGCGGAGGTCGCCGCCGCGGGTGCTGTTGGCGCACTCGGCGTCCTTGGTTTTCCGATCGATCTCGCCCCCTTTGATCTTCTTGCGGGTCATATGGCCGCGGAAACTAGCCTGGATCTTGGCGGCCGCCGCGTTGGCGTCGGGATCGTCCAAGGGGATGTCCAGGATGTCCTCGTCCAGCTTCGTGCAGGCTCCCTCCTGCCGGCGGCAACGGGAGGGTTACGGCCAGTGACACCCCAAAAAGGCCACTCCCCTCCCTCCCTCAATTTAATTTATTAAATAAGGTTCTAAATTAGCCTCTTTGGGGCCGGATCCTGCTTCCTCGAGGGTTGTGACACAAGGAGAAGAGCATCCGTGGGTTTTGGGAGGGGGATTTTCCGCGCGGGGAGTCACGCCAGACAAGCTGGCCGTGCCTCAGTTTCCCCTTCCCCGCGCAGCCTGTTGCATCCTCCCGCGTCCCTCCTCAGGGCTTTGGTCAAAAACACTGGGAAATTTGGGAAAAAGGCCCCCACCCTGTGCTGAGGATAAAGCACCACAGCCCACTCCCCTCCTGCCGCATCCCGCCGGAGCAGTCGGACCCGGCGCTGAGGTCAAAGAGGGGGGGGAAAAAATATACGGGAAAACTAAATGAGATGGGAGCGAGCCGGTGTTGGATGCTCCGGTGTCGGCAGCAGTGCGGGTGCATCCTTTGCATCACCCTGGGTGTGTGTTAAAGGACTTAAAGGAGGGGGTTTTTTTTGGGGGGGGGGGGTTATTTGGAAGCTGAGGATTGGGGGGGGCATGCTCGTCCCCTCGGAGCGCGCCGTGGCTCTGCAAAGTTGTTCAGGTTGTTTTACCGCTGTGAAAGGTGAGGGGAGAGAAAGAGCGGCGGCGGCTTAAGTGACAGGTCCGAGGTGGAAATGATATGTCCAGGGTGGAAATGTTATAGCCAGGGCTGGAAATCCTATAGCCAGGGGAGAAATCCTATAGCCAGGGCTGGAAATCCTATAGCCAGGGGAGAAATCCTATCGCCAGGGCTGGAAATCCTATAGCCAGGGGGAGGAAAACCTATATCCAAGAGAGAAATCCTATATCCAGGAGAGAAATCCTATATCCAGGGGGAGGAAACCCTATAGCTAGGAGAGAAATCCTATATTCAGGAGAGAAATCCTACATACAGGTGGGGGAAACCTATATCTACAGGAGAAAATCCTATATTCAGGGGAGAAATCCTATATCCAGGGGGCAAAAATCTATATCCAGGGGGAGAAATTCTGTATTTAGGGGAGAAATCCTATATTTAGGGGGTGAAAATCTGTATCCAGGGGAGAAATCTGATAGTTGAGGGGAGGGAAGCTATACACAGGGAGATATCCGATATGTAGGGGAGAAATCCTCTGTTCAGAGGGAGAAATCCTATATATAGGGGGGGAACATCCTATATGCAGGGGAGAAATCCTATATCCAGGGGGATAAATCCTATACCCAGGGTGGGCTTTGCCTCTCTGGAGGTGCCCAGGAGGAGAGAGGGGGGCTTCTCTCTGTGCTGCCGGCTGAGCTGGAGAGGGGAAAATGGGAAAAAAGGGGTGAAAAGAAGGGGGAAAGGGGAAAAAATGGGGGAAAGGGGAGGAAAAAAAGGAGGAAAAAAGGGAGAAAGAGGGGAAAAAGGATGCGGTTTTCTGCCGGATCAGTTCCCTGAGCTGGCTGGTGGCCGGGCAGTGAGGGGTGGTCACCCCCGGTTGAGGATGGAGGGGTGCAGCCCCGTGCTCCCCCCCAGTTTATCCCTGTATCCACCAGCAACCTCCAATCCCACCCAGAGAGTAATTTTGGGGGGAAGCAGAATCGCCCCTGTCTGGCGGCTGCATTTGAGGATGGGGGGGACTTTCCTGCCCAGGACGTGGGGTGAGGTGGCTGCAGCCCCGGTGGGACGGATCCTGAACTGGTGAGAAAAAAGAGGGGAAGGGGTGGGGTTTTTTTTGGGGGGGGGGGAAATAAGGGCCTGGGGGTTTGCAGCAGCGCTGGGCGCAGAGTTGAGCTCTTGGGTGCAGCACCCATCACAGCATCACCCCCCCTACAAACACCCCCCGCACCCCTCCGCCTCCACCACCACCCCAAACCCCCTCCACCGCCCCCGTACCCCGCTCCGGCGGGAGCCGAGAATAAGAATAAGAAATAAAACGCAGAAAAAAGCGAGGTGCTGGGGGAAAAGAGGGGGGACCTACGTTGCAGCAGTCCATGGCGGAGGACGGGTGGGTGGCCAGCGATGGGCGAGGGGCTCCGGCAGGGTCTCGCTTCCCCGGCAGCTCTCCCGGCGCAGGTGGCAAGTTGAGCGGAGCCGCTTGCCTACGTAATGCGCTTTCCTCCGGGCGAGCCTATCAGCCCTACACCCCTGCCAGGCTTTTTGGGGGGGGTGGTGGTGGTGTTTCTTTTTTTTTTTTTCTTCCCTTTCTCCTCTTTTTTTTTTTTTTTTAACCTCCTCCAATTTTATTTCGCAGCCTCCAACTCCCTCCTAACGCTTAAAGGAGCCGGCAGCTCGCGTCGGAGTTTCGTGTAATATAAAATTACACGCGGAGGATGCGATCAAATATTTAACGGCGCTTTCGGGTTTCACCCGCAGCGTGGCGGGTTTAATAGGGCTGGTTTTGGGGGGCCGGGGGGGGTGTGAAGCTACAGCAAATGGGGGTGATGGGTTAGTGGAGGGGGGGAGGGATGCTCGGCCCGCAGCGATGCCAGAGGGGGGATTTGCCCCCCAAGTTTCTTTGCACAGGAGGCAAAACCTTCACGACCTACTTAGGGCTTGGTTCTGAAGGAGGGTGAGGATGAGGATGGTGAGGATGAGGATGGCGAGGAAGGGTGGGCATGGCAGGACACCACGTCCCACCGAGCAGCCGCTGAAGCCCAGGGGTGATGTGCCCAAACGTGGGCTCCACGCGGAGGAGGGGGGCTCCTCTTTTGGGGGCCCTTTCCCTGCTCGCGGGAGCATCCGACTCCCCCAAATTTGGGGTGTTTTCCAGCCAGACCTGCAAACCAGGCATTTTTCCAGCCCTCGGTGCTATCTGGAGACCCCGCTTTCACCCTCGGACCACACTGAGGTGCCAGGGCCGGCGGGGTAAGGTGGGGGGGGACCCCAGAAAAGAGGAGACACCCCCAGGGCAATGCGGGGGGCTGCAGCCCCCTGCATCGCCCGCCTTGCTCGCCTCTAATCCGGGTTTGGGAGTTGCTAAGCAACCGCATAAGTTGCCCGTGGGCTCCGCGCGCCGATGCTGGCTCTGGCCGGCCCCCGAAATGCGGCGTGGCCCCCCCCAGACGGGCACCAGCACCCCCCAGCCCGCCGGCGCAGTCAGGCCTCGCCGGCTCTCCCCGGCCGGGCTCGCTGCGGGGGTGTGCCCTGCCTGGGGGCCTGGTGGCACCCACCTTCCTCTTTGCCATCACTGGCATCGTCCTCATCACCGTCACTGTCCCATTGACATCACCGTCCCCATCCCTGGCACTGGCACTGTCCCCACTGCTGCCACCAGCCCTGTCCCCATCCCTGTCCTCATCCCCATCCCCACCATCCCCATCCCCACCATCGTCCCTGTCCCCATCCCCACCATCATCGTCCCTGTCACGATCCCCATCCCCATTCCTGTCCCCATCCTTGTCACCATCCCCCTCATCATCCCCATCCTTGTCCCCATCCCCAACTTCATCTCCATTATCTCTGTCCCCACCCTTGCCCCCATCCCCAACTTCATTCCCATCCTTGTCCCTATCCCCAACTTCATCTCCATCCTCTCTGTCCCCATCCTTGTCCCCATCCCTCTCATCCTTGTCCCCATCCCCAACTTCATCTCCATCCTCTCTGTCCCCATCCTTGTCCCAACCCTCCTCATTCTTGTTCCCATCCCCAACTTCATCCCCATCCTTGTCCCCATCCCTTTCATCCTTGTCCCCATCTCCAACTTCATCCCCATCCTCTCTGTCCCCATCCTTGTCCCCCTGCCCATGCCACCCCCAGTCTCAACCCCACCATCATCTTTGTCCCCAACCCTGTTCCCATTCCCATCCCTGTCTCCATTCCTGTCCCTGAGGCCACTCCAGCCCCCGCCCCCCGACACCCCCACCTTCCCAGGTCACCCTGCTCCCCACCCTGCCCCATCCCCACCCATACTTCACTGGATGGGGGTCAACCTCCCTCCCCAAACCCCACACCCAGGAAGATGGGTGCTTCCCCAGCATCCCTCGATTCCCCCGCACCCGGCTCTCCCCGCCGGAGCCGCTTTTCCACCACCACATCTTCCCACCAGCGTGGCGGGGGGGGGAAATAGCTCTGCTCCAGAAAACCCCCGCTCCAGCTTCCAGGCAAAGCCTCGGCCGCTCTGCTGGGATTTTTAGATGGGAAAATGATCCCTTTCCCTTTTTTTTTTTTTTAAGACCCTCCAGATCCATCACTGCCTGCTCTGGTGAGGGAAGATGGGGTGTTTTGGGGGGAGCTGAGCAAAAAAGGCTTCTTGGAGCAACTCGTCTATCAAGGATCTGGGAAAATTAGCCCCAAAACTAGGATGCAAAATGGTGGGAGGATCATCCCAGTACCAGTAAACCCCCCAAAATGCACAAAAATAGGGGGTTTTGGAGCAGTTTCAATGCAAGAATGGATGGCCCCCCGTTTTTACCAGCGGCGCACAGCCTCCCTGTCCCCAAAATCCACTCTGGCCACAGCCCCCCCCGTCCTGGCAGAGCCGCCAAGCGCCGGCGTCTCCCGCAGACTGCGGCTGCGGAGGAGGGACGCGAAATGCCAGAACATTTCTAATCATTAACGGCGGTTTTTGAGCCCGTTCCAGGCTCTGCATTTTTCCTCCCCGGCCCCCTTCATCCAAGAAAACAACCCACCCCGGGACGCAACATGGCGGGGGGGAAGAAATATTGGGGTGATGATTTTCCAGGTGTTCCAGCACTTCCTAAATCGGAATCCTGATAAAATAAGTCACGTTTTGGAAGTGGGGGACGGGCACCACGGCTGGTAATACCTGCTGGAAACATCCCGCCGTCGTGGTTTGAGATGGTGGCACCGAGGTGTTAAAAAATCCTTTAAAAAAAAAGGGGGAATTTGATGCTGGAAAGGTGCCCTGGGCGGGCAGCGTTGCCAAAGCGAGAGCCGGCAGCCGGCGAGGCGGTGCCGGGGGGGGGTCAAGGCGTAGCTGGTTGGCATCAGCCCCGGCGTGTGGGGTCCCCGCCAGCTTTTTTTCCCCATCCCTCCTTCCTGTTTTTCCCGGGAGAGCCGCTTCCGTGCCCCGTGCCGTGGGCGAGTGCCGCATGCTGCATATGGCTGGCTCCCCCCGGGGAAAAACAGGAAAGGGGGGGGCGAAACTGGGGTGAGCATGAGTGGGGGGTTCAGTGTCCCCCCCCCCAAAAAAGAGCAGCCAGTTTCCACTCAAACCCCATCACCCCTTTTTTTTTCAGCGCCTGGCTGGGATTTTGAAACCGCTCCAACGGGAAAACACAAATTTCATCAGCTGGAATGGGATGGGGGGGGGCCCCACGTGCTCCCCAAAATGTCACGGAGGCATCTCAGCCCTTGGGGGGGGGCGGGTGGAAGAGGAGCAATGTCACATCCCTCCTTCACACGGGGACACTATTAAATTTTTGACAACCTCCGGGGATGCAGGGGCCTAAATATAGAGCCTTAAAATACCATCTCGAGCTCAGCCCAGCTCCTAAACCCAGGTTTTTTTAGGGGAGAAATCTCAGGTGAGAGTCGCTAATAACGGCGGGGACCTCATTAATAAAAATTCTCATTAAAAAAGCGCCGCAGGGATGGTACGGGAGATCATCACCCGCCCCCAAGAGAAGGGCAGGAGCCTGGTGGGGAAATTAAGGGTTGGGGTTTTTTTTTTTTTTTGAGTCGTCGCACCTCGTTTTGGGTTCAGATGTTGCCAAATGGGGGATTTGGGGCGAGCGCTCGGGTCGGGTCCCTGGGGAGGTGTCCCTTTTAAAGAGGGTTATGGGGGCGTGCTCCCCTTCGCCCGTGGGTTGGCTCCTCTCTGCTGTATTACGGTGAGGATTTTTTGGGGAGGAATCATGGTGTGTCAGCGCTGATGGGTGCTGTCAGCTACCCCTGATGCTGTTTTGGGCTCAGATAGCCCTGTTTTGGGTGTGGGTGCTGTGTCCCTTACCCTGTGTGTGGATGCAACGCTGCCTGCCTGCTCGCCTGCCTTCTCCTCTTCCTCGTCCTTGTCCTCCTTCTCCTTGTCCTTCTCTGGCTCCTGGAGAAAAAGCAGGAAAATTTAAAATTTAGGTGGGGTGGGACAATTGCAGAGGGGCCAGGGTGGGCGCAGGGTCCTGGGCACCCCAAATTCTCCAGAGAGGGCTGGAGGGGTGGGCAGGGAGGGCAGCCTACCTGGGAAGGGGGCTGGGTGAGAAGCTCGTCCTCCAGCCGGGCTCCCCACGCTGCCGGGTCAGCTGAGCTCTCTGGGGAAGAAGGAGGCTTGATGCCACATGGGATGGGCACACGGGGCAGGCCTGACACCCCGCGGATGGGCACGCAGGGCAGGGCTGGTGGCACAGGGTGATGGGAATGTCCCGCAGGATGGGCACACAGGGCAGGCCTGACGCCCTGGGTGATGGGCACACGTGACAGGCGCGACGCCACGCGGGACAGGCAGGGGGTGAGGTGCGGGGATGGGTGGTGCCGGGCAGGGCCACTCACCCTCTCTCTGCTCCAGCAGCGTTTGGAAGTGCTGAGCAGCAAAGGCCACCACATCGGCCGGCTGTGCCCGCAGCACCTCCAGTGCCAGCCCCTCCAGCAGGTTTTGGAAGCCGGCGGGTAACCGCAGGGCGATGCTGGAGAAGGGGAGGGACATGGCCGCCTCTCCCGAGCCCCCTGCGGCGGCACAACAGAATTAGTCGCGACCCGCACCCACTCTGTCCCCACAGGGAAGCGCCGGGACTCGAACCCTCGGCTCCCCGGATGGGGCGGGGGGCGGCGCCGCCGCGAGGGGGCACGCGCCTTTCCCGCCCGCCGCGCCTGCGCGCGCCCGCTTCTAAACTGCGCATGCGCGCAGCGGCCGCCCGCGCGGGGCGGGGTGAGTGGTCGCAGAGGGCCCCGGGCCGCCGGTTCCCCCCGGTTCCCCCCCCCGTTCCCCCCCCCGGTTCCCCCCCCGTTCCCCCCTCGGTTCCCTGCACCCTCATCCCCGCCCCCCGCCCGGGCCCCGGCCCCTTCCCTCGCCCCGACCCGGCCGGGCCGCGCCGGCGCCTCTGGCCGTGCTGAGGACGCTGTTGCTTGGCAACGCCCCCCCCAATACACACGCCCGGCGCCGCGTGCCCAGGCCACGCCCCCATGCGCTGACCGCGCCCCCCCCGTGGGCGGAGCCTGTCGCGGGGGCGGGTCCCGGCGGGTTCCGGTGCCCTCACGCCCCGTTGTCGCCCCCCCAGGATGGCGGCGTGGGTGCTGCTGGCGCTGGCTCCGGTGGCGGCAGGTAAAGGGGCTGAGGAGAGGGGGGGGGACTGATCCCACACCCCCAGCCCCGCGGGCACCCGCTGCAGCCCGGCCCAGGGGGCGGGACCCACCCCCCGAGCCCTGCTTCGGGGCCCTTGGCCCCCCCGAGCCCCACTTCGACACCCTCGGCACCCCCAGAGCCCCGCGCCGATGCTCTTTGCACCCCCCAGCGTCATTTCGATGCCCTTTGCACCTGCCTGAGCCACACTTTGACGCCCATGGCACCCCCACAGTGCTGTTTCGCCGCCCTTTGCACCCCCCAGCCCCTCTTCGACGCCCTTGGCACCCCCAGAGCCCCGCTTCGATGCCCTTTGCACTCCCAACCCCCTCTTCGACACCCTTTGACGCCCATGGCACCCCCCACTGCTACTTTGACGCCCTTTGCACCCCCCAGCCCCTCTTCAACACTCTTGGCGTCCCCCCCCACCCCCTCTTCGACTCCCTTTGCACCCTCCAGCCCTTGGCACCCCCAGAGCCCCGCTTCGATGCCCTCTGCACCCCTGACCCCCTCTTCGACACCCTTGGCACCCCCAGAGCCCCGCTTCAGTGCTCTGTGCACCCTCCCAGCCCTGCTTTGACGCCCTTTACACCCCCCCAGCTCCTCTTCAACTCCCTTTGCAGCCCCCAGCCCCTCTTCAGCGCCCTTGGCACGCCCAGAGCCCCGCTTTGATGCCCTTTGCACCCCCCCACTCCCTCTTTGACACCCTTTACACCCCCCCATCCTTGTTCAACACCCTTTGCACCCCCGGCCCCTCTCCAACGCCCTTGGCCTGTCGCTGCCACCATGGGACGATGCTTTACGTAAGGTGGGAGTCGCATGCGGCTCCTCAGCAGCGTCTCGTGGGCTCTCCTCCCCTCCCTCCTCCCAGCTGCTTTTTATAGCCTCCAGTCTCTTCCCCGGCGTCTCGGGGTTTGTTGTTTTTTTTTTTTTTCCCTCCTCCGACTCATTTTTTTATGTAACTTGTCCTTCCCGGAGCCTCGTCGCATGAGACAGTGGGACTGGCGATGCGGCTGATTTCAGAGAGGCCGAGGACATCGTTTCTTTCCTCTGTTCAACCCAAGCTGGGACGAGATGGGGCTCCGTGAGCCCCGGTTTGATCGCTGCAACAGGGATCACCGCCCCCATCACCTCTCCACATCCTGCAGACATTGCCCTCACCCCCTTTCAAGCATGGTTTTATTTTCACACCCCCAAAAAATGGGGCTTTTGGGGGTGCCAGGGCTGAGACTTCTGCTTCCCTCCCCACTGAGGGCGTCTTTGCTGGTGCTGCGTGCCCGGTGTTTCCCATCCCGCTGCTCACCAAACTTTTTTTGCAAGGGAAAAATATGTCAGAAGATATTTATTAGCAAGGCTGGGCTGGCAGAAACGCTCCCATACTGGTATTAGAAGAATTTTTTACCTAAATCTGTATCCAAACTCTGCATAAGACAAGTTCCTGTGCTTTGGGAGGTGACTTCCCTCATAGGGTCGGGCTTTCCTGGGGACCAAATCGTGCTGCTTCCTCAGCTCCTTGGTGATTTTAACCACCTTAAGCTTGACCAAGGACTGAAGGAAGCTGTAAATTAAAGTGAGATCTCTAATAATCTGCGTTTAAGAGGGAGTCGGAGGCCGCGCGGGGGATTTTTCTCATCGCTTTTCGCCTCTTGCAGAGGATGTTTGTGCTCTGTTGATCCTAGGGGCGATGTTTGGCTTCGCCTCCTACTACGGCGACCACATGGTGTTGCAGAAGGAGCCGGCGGGAGCCGTGGTGTGGGGCTATGGGGAGCCGGGGGCCACCGTGACCGTGGTTCTCTCCGGGGCCGGTGGTCTCGTCGTCATGAAGAAGACGGCGCGAGTTAAAGGTGGGTCCTGGACCCTCACGGGTGGTTTTGGTGGCCGAGTGGCACCGGCCCGAGCCCAAATCGGGCCCGCTGGGTTTGTCCCATCGCTGGATGGGAGGTGGCTGCAATGGTGACGTCTCCCCTGGGGCCACGCTTTCACCTTCTCTGGGAGATCTGCAGGGGAAACGGGGGGGTTCAGCTGTCCCCCTCCCCATCGACACCGGCCTTTGCTCACTTTGGTTTCCCACCAGCAGGATCCCGTAGGCACCGAGCGGGAGCCGAGCTGCCGCTGGAGTGGGTGGCACCGCGTAGGCTTTGAGCCGAACGATGAGGCTGCGGAGGGGAGAGGGGAGGGGATTCAGCTCCTCTCCCTGTCAAAACCATCTCTGGGGAAATCTCCAGAGCACTCCTGGCTTCTTTTTTTTTTTTTTTTTTTTATGTCTCCCTGCTCAGAGGGGATCTCTAAGCCCTGAAGGATGTCGCAGAGCCTTCCTTGAGCCTGGGAGGCATCTCAAATCTCATTCCCGGCCTAGTGAGTCAGGGGGCTGCCCTTCACCTCTTTGAGGGGGGTGAAACTGCTGCCAAAAGGGCTCCTCTGCAAGCTGGAGGCGTTTTGGGAGAGAGCAGTGATCTGCTGCTCTCGGGAGATCTGCAGGATCCGGCCCCAGCCGGGCCAGAAAATCCACGCTAAGCTCCAGCAGAATATCTTTACGCCTCGAATCGGCGCCTCTAAAATTAGCTGGAGACATCTCGGTGTCACACACACCAAGCTGCTCCTGTAATCCCGGTTCCTCCCAGCAGCTTCTGCTCTGACACACATTTGTCTTCGAGATTTTCTTTTTAACCCCTGCGTTCCTGCAGGATGGAAGACCCTCCGATGGCGGAGAGCTTCCAAAATCCACTTCCCCAGCCCGGCTCTGCGGTGGGGAGGCTTTCCCTCGTCGCCTGTCCGGTTGTTGGCCGCTCATTTGCAAAGATCTTGAGATCTTTATAGGGTTTGTTAAAGATAAGCACCATCTTCTTCTTCCAGGACCTTCTGGGACGTGGACAACCGTCCTGGACCCTATGGATCAAGGCGGTCCCTACGCACTGACGGCCAGGCAGGGCTCGGAGAACGTGACACTGCGGGACGTCTACTTTGGCGACGTGTGGCTTTGCAGCGGGCAGAGCAACATGGCAATGACGGTCCTGCAGGTGAGCAGCGCAGTCCGATCCTGCCGGCTCAGGCAGGGCTCAGGCAGGGCTCAGGCAGGGAAGCGCCTCGCACGCTCCCAACCCTTCCCTAGATCGCCAACGCCAGCCAGGAGCTCGCAGCTGCCGCTCGCTACCCCTATGTCCGCGTCTTCGCCGCAGCGCCCGCCCGCTCCAACGTGGAGCTGGACGACCTGGAGCGAATCGATTTGCCGTGGTCCATCCCGACGGCCGGTGAGTGCAAGACACCTCCAAAAAAACCAAAAAAGCCCACAAATGGCTTTTTTCCCCTTTGCAGCCCGCTGTTTCTTGAACAGAAAACCTGGGCCATGGGAATTTCACCTACTTCTCGGCCGTCTGCTGGTTGTTGGGGCGTTACCTCTACGAGGCTCTGCGGTACCCCCTCGGGCTGGTGGAGGCGGCCTGGGGGGGCACCCCCATCGAGGCCTGGTCCTCCCCCAGAGCTCTGCGGGCGTGCGGGCTCCTGGGGGATGTGGAGAGGTGAGAGAAGATGCAGGGGAAACACTGCTGGCTGATTTTTGGGGGGTATCCTCACCCCTGCTGCTCTTGGGGGGGCATCATCCATCCCCAGAGCCCCACTGTCCCCTCCGTGCACCATTTTACCCACTCTGGGTAAAATCCCCAGATTTACGCTCATGCCAAGAGCGTAGGGCACATCTGGGTGGGGGGGAAGAGGGGGACCCCAGAGCTCCCCTTTTGCTTTAACCATGCAAAGCTGGTTCCTGAAGGCGCGGCTTCAAGCCTGGCCTCATGTTTTGCACCCTCTTAAGCTCAGCTTTGTTTTCCAGCATCTCCCTGCAGCAGCAACTCTCAGGCCCGCAAACACCCTCGGTGCTGTGGAACGCCATGATCCACCCGCTGCTCAACATGACGCTGCGGGGTGTCGCCTGGTACCAGGGTAACCCCCCCCCGCCACACCACCCCCGTGCCATTTTCCGTCCCCTCCCCGCTAGCCCCAGCGGGCTCTCACTAGCCCCTTCTGGGGACAGGCGAGGCCAACGCCTTCCTGCACACGGACCGGTACAACTGCACCTTCCCCGCCCTCATCGCTGACTGGCGCCAGGCTTTCCACGCCGGATCGGTCGGGCAGACGGAGCTGCTCCTCCCGTTTGGTTTCGTGCAGGTGAGGAGGAGGAGGAGGGACGAAGGGCAGGACCCCCACCCTTCATGGGGTTTTACCCATCCTTCCTGCGCCAGCGGGAGGGAGAGAATGCTGTAAATCCGCGGACAAATCCTGCTGGGGTGCCGAAGCCCGGGCAGGGATCGCAGCGGGTGGTTTTGGGAGCGATGGCTGCGCCGTTTTCCCTGTTTTCACCCCCAAAAACCCCCTCTCTGCCTTGCAGTTGTCCACCTATCGCCAGCAGGGCCCAGCCGACAGCTTCGCCCGTCTCCGCTGGCACCAAACAGCCGATCTGGGGGTTGTCCCCAACGCCAGGATGCCTGGCACCTTCATGGCCGTGGCGATGGATTTGGGCGACGAGCGTTCGCCCTACGGCAGGCAAGTCCCGGGTGGAGGGGGCGAGGCCGGAGGGGATGAAGCTATCAGCTACCGACCTCCTCTTCCTCAGCAGTGTCCACCCCCGGGACAAGCAGAACGTGGCTCACCGCCTGCAGCTGGGTGCCAGGGCTGTGGCATACGGGGAGAAAAATGTGATTTTCCAAGGGCCGTACCCTACCCGCGCCGTGCTGGAGGTGACCAGGGGGCTGCTGAACATCACCTACAGCCAGGAGCTCGTCTGGCGCCGCAGGGACATGCGGGCGTTTGAGGTGAGGAAGAGGGGAAAAACCTTCCTCCCCCCCAACCCAGGGCTGGAAGAGGGAATCTCAGCCAGCTGAACATGAGCCAGCAGTGTGCCCAGGTGGCCAAGAAGGCCAATGGCATCCTGGCTTGTACCAGCACTAGCGTGGCCAGCAGGGACAGGGAAGGGATCTTACCCCTGGACTCGGCACTGGTGAGGCCGCCCCTCGATGAGTGGGTTCAGTTTTGGGCCCCTCACTCCAAAAAGGCCATTGAATGACTCGAGCGTGTCCAGAGAAGGGCAACGGAGCTGGTGCAGGGTCTGGAGCACAGGTCTGATGGGGAGCGGCTGAGGGAACTGGGGGGGTTTAGTCTGGAGAAGAGGAGGCTGAGGGGAGACCTCCTGGCCCTCTGCAACTCCCTGAAAGGAGGGTGCAGAGAGGGGGGATGAGTCTCTTGAGCCAAGGAACCAGCGGCAGGCCAAGAGGGAATGGCCTCAAGCTGCGCCAGGGCAGGGTCAGACTGGCTCTTAGGAAGGATTTCTTTGCAGAAGGGGCTGTTGGGCGTTGGAATGGGCTGCCCAGGGCAGGGGGGGAGTCCCCATCCCTGGAGGGGTTGAAGAGTCGGGTTGACCCAGCGCTGAGGGATCTGGTGGAGTTGGGAACGGTCAGGGGGAGGTTCATGGTTGGACTGGAGGAGCTTCAAGGGCTTTTCCAGCCGAGATGATTCGGGGATTCTGAATCCACCGTGATGGAGGTTTTTCCCCTCACCCAGGTCTGCTGCTCCAGCCCACCGTCCCCGTGCGGGTGGCTGCCGGCACCCGTGGTGGCCGTGGAGTCCCGCAGGGTGACACTGGCCCTGGCTGGCTGTGGGGGGCTGGTGCTGGCCTTGCGCTACGCCTGGGCTGAGTGGCCCTGCGACTACCAGTCCTGCGTCCTCTACAACAGCTGGGGTTTGCCCGCACCCCCTTTTCTCCTGGATGCCCTGGCCGCAGGGGAAACCCCAGGGCGATCCCAACCAGCTGGAGGGAGGGAGATGCTTCTCCTCCCTGGCTCCTGGTTCTCCCGGGGGATTTAGGTGAGGGGACAGCGGAGGGAGCTCAGACCTCACGCAAAGCTGCTGGCACGGTGCCTTTCTGACTGGGGAGGCGGCTGGCTTGATTACTGTCTTACTAATTAAACACTTCCCAGCTTCTCTTTGGCCTGAAGTCAAGGCTGCAGGGGGAAAAAAAAAATAAAAGCCAATTTAAAATAAAACTTATGAAAAATGATGTTAAGACAAGCAGCAGGACACACTGATGGGAATCGAACCTCTCACTGCTGCTCCTCCCTGCCTGCAGAGCTGGCCCTGGCTCCCCCCACCCCATGACACCCCAACTTCTCGGGGGGCACAGACAGCTGAGCCCCGTGGCAGGGTGCTCGCAGGATGCATCTACGGGGTGGAAAGGGGGGAGCGAGGAGCTCTGCCAAAAAAAAACCCCAAAACCCCACAACTAAACTGGGGCTGGGACGTGGAGCTGCGCAGGGTGTGTTGCTTTGTAGCCTTCCACCTCCATGTTAATATATAAATAGTTAATAAATAGTTAATAAATAGTTAATAAACCAACTAATTTTATTCTTGGGTCCTTTTTTCCTTCAGAGGAGCACCCCTTAGTCCTCCGTTCCCCCCCTCCTGCTGTAAAAGGAGAGCAATTTGTGTGGAAGAGGCATGATGTGGCACCCTCTGCAGAAAAAAAAAAAATTAAAAAAATGGATCATTTAACCCTTTTTTGCTGGAAAAACATCCATAAGAAGGGGAACCCCAAACGCAGGGAGGGAGCAGGTGAGCGCAGCCCGGCCGCCACCGTCGCGTTACAGATGTGACCCCACCAGGCTGTATCAAAACTGGAGTTTTAATGCGCTTGAGCGATGCTGGCACCGAGGAAGCGGATCAAAAGTGGATCCCAGGATCCCAGCCCCCCCTGCCTGCTGCTGCCTGCTGCTGCCTGCTCCGGGGGTCAGGCAGAGCCGAGCGAGTCCCGGGAGGCTTTTCCCATCACTTCCACTCCAGGCTTCGTTTCTAGGCAAGGGGGAGGAAGAGGAGGAAGTTATTTAACCGGGTGATCGCAAACATCTTGGGCTTTCTCCACCGATGTGTGACTAGCCTGAGAGCCAGTTGTGCTAGCCCTGTGGTTGCCATGCCAACAATGATGCTAAATCTGGGTATTTTTGTTTTGAAACTGCAGCCCTCAGGTGGTGTGTTCAGGGCCGGGAAAGGAGCTCAGGCCTCCCGGCTGCTGCCCCACTGAGGATGAGCCATCTTGCACAGCCTAGAAACTGCTGCTGTGGCAGTTTTGGGGTGGGTGGGGGATCCCTGTGGGACCGCAGAGGAGGCACCCCCTGCTCCCAGAACCCCCAGCACCCGGGGGAGGGTGGGCGCAAGGCCCCGGGGGATGTGGCTTTACCTCGTCTCCATCTCCCCACGCAGCCCCACAGGTGCTGCGCTGACTGGAGAAGGGGGCAGGCGCCGCATCCCATCAGCCCCCCCCCCCAGGTTTTAAAGCTCCCCGCAGGCCGGGCTGCTCTTTCTGCCAAAAACAGGGACCCGGCCCCCCGGTTTTGCCCAGATTTAAGTGGCAAGCTCTCTGCTTTCTGTTCCTATAGCAACTCCTGCCCACGCGTGGGCTCACAGTAGCATCACGTCCCAGCTGCCAGAACCCGTCCCCGTCTGTAAACGGAGCCGTCGGCCCTCCCAGTGACCCCCGGCAGCCCCCCAACTCTCCCCCCAAAACCTCAAGGTCTTGGCAAAAGGTTTAGGGCAGCGGTGGAGGGATCCAACCTCCCCCCCGCCACAGGGTGGGATCTGCAGCGTGGGAGGCAAGAGGAGAGCAAAGAAGTCTTCTCTACCCAAAAAAAACCACCTACCTAGAGCCCCGCCGTTGGAGAGGGGCGCGCTGCCGTCGGCCTCAGGGGAGCAAAGGGGGTGTTTGGGCTTGGTGGTCTCCAACCCGGCCAGCAGCGTCATGAAGTCGACGACGGTATCGATGTCCTGCTTGTTGGCGGTGGCTTCCCTCAAGGCGTTGACGGCGTTGAGGCGGCCGAAGGAGGTCAGCTCGGAGATGTTGGCCCGGAGGAAGAGGAGGATGATGTTGAGGTCGTTGAGGGGGCAGGTGAGCATCTTGCGGCTGAGGAGGTCGAAGGCGGGCAGCATCTCGTAGACGGAGAGCAGGCCCTTGTCCCACTGGCAGAGCTGCAGGGCGTTGTAAGCGACGACAGGGATGAGGAGGACGTAGACGCCGCCGATGGAGAGGCTGATGAGCTGGAAGACGGAGAAGAAAACCAGCTTGCAGGGGATGAGAGACGGGATGTGGGGCTCCGCCTGGAGCAGCCCTGTTTTGATGGAGCAGCTGAATTCATCCTGGAAGAAGATGTTGAGGTGGAGGAAGACCAGGTAGAGGCAGGTGGCGGCCAGGAACAAGAGCAGGAGCAGGTTCCTCAGGATGTAGATGAACACCAGGGAGTGGGCGTGCTGCTTGCAGGTGAGGTAGCGCTCCAGCAACGGGAACTCAAAATACCTCTCCCGGCGGGCCCTGGGGGGCAGAGGGGACACAGCAGGGAGTTAGAGCCACCCCCCCAAACCGAGCTGCTTCACCCAAGTCCATCCTGAGCGCAGCCACGGCCCCAAGGAGGGACTTCGGAGGGAGGCAGTGACCGGCCGAGGCTGCCCAGTGGCCTCCTCACCTCTCGTATTCCTCCCAGAATCGCTCCGGCTCGGCGCTGGCCTGCTGGACCTTCCTCATGTGCTGCACCAGGCGCACGGAGCGGTTGTAGGATTTGTCCAGCTCGTCGATGATGAAGAGGAGGTCGGAGTGGAGGGCGGGGGCGGCCGCGTAACGCCACAGCAGGTAAGGCATGTACATGAGCACCGCCACCACCAACAGCGAGTAGGGGAAGACCTGGGTGAAGGAGACAAGCAGGGGGGTTGAGCGGGCGCGGAGCTGTTTCACCTCACCAGGTGGGAACCTGAGGGCACCCGGACATGAGCTCGGTCCCTACCTTGAGAGCCCAGAGGGACTTGGTGATGGCGTGTCCCTCGGC
This sequence comes from Strix aluco, assembly GCF_031877795.1. Classification (NCBI taxonomy): domain Eukaryota; kingdom Metazoa; phylum Chordata; class Aves; order Strigiformes; family Strigidae; genus Strix; species Strix aluco. The sequence goes on along the minus strand of NC_133953.1, from coordinate 7,926,857 downwards.
GTCGAACCCGTGGTGGATGAGGGAGTCCCAGCAAGCCGTGTCGACGTAGGCAGACTGCTTCCCCGTGAAGTTGCTGGGAGAGAAGCAGCTGATCTGCGAGCCTAAGGGGAGGAGAAGGGTGAACGTCAGCCACGGAGGTTGGGCGAGCACGTGTGAGCGCTCCGCGGCCAGGTGCCGAGGTGTTACAGGAGGGTGATTACATATAAGGCATCATTTTGAATTCAAAAAGCCTTTTTCACAGCCATTTTATAGCTGCATTTCCCAGCGAGGACTTTTCCATCACTTCCCAAACACAAACCCTTTGAGCACAGCCCTGGGCACATGGCGGGGGGGGAGGGAATTAGAGACTGGCCAGAAACCGGAGTCAAACCAAATCCCCAGGGGCAGCGGCGGGATGTTGGCCGAGGCCAGATTTAGCCTGAGGTCAGGACGCACCATCAATGCAACTTTCTGTGCTGCCCTCGTGAACCCCGGCGGGACATATCCCCTGAGCCAGCCTGCTGGCACCCTCCTCCTCCTCCTCAGGAACAACGCTGTGGCACCCAAAGGTGCTGGGGGCACGCGAAGCTGAGGCAGGGCGCTGATTCACCGCCGGTCCTGGAGTTTCCCAGCTGTTCCCAGGCTTTCCCAGTGCCCAATAATCCATTAAAACCAATCCATAAACACCCCCGAGAGGGAATGGTTCTTAAAACAGGATTTCCAGGCCACCCCGCCTTGGACCGCGACCACGCCGGCACGAACACGAGGGGTTTTGCAGCGCCAACCAAACCGCCACCCACGACCTGAAGATCCCCGTGGCCAAAGCGGCGACTCACCGGCAGAAAACTCCCGGGCGAACGCCAGCGAGACGAGGAAGAGGGGCAGCCCCACGGTGACAAACTTCAGCAGGCGATCGCTCGGCAGCTCCAAGCGCAGGCCCTTGGCTCGGGAACCGCCGGGATCCGGGAGGAGAGCGTCGGAGAGCATGTACTCGGCGGCCGTGTGCGAGAGGGACATTTTTCTAGCGAAGAAGAGAAGACGACAGCGACTGCTGCTGCTGCTGCCGGGGGGCTCTGGTGTCGTCTGAGGCGTGACCGGCTCGAGGAGGGACTTTGTAGGGCTGAAACTCTCTGTACCAAGCAGCTGTAAATAACAGCTTAGACGGTGCGTTAAATTGACTGGTAATTACAGGGGGAAACCTTTTTGCAAATAGCACACCCCGAAATAGAAAAAAAAAAAGCCACCAGCAGTCGCGGCACCGGGCTGGGAAGGCCGCGTTCCTCCCCAGCCGCAGCCGCTCCCCGGCTCCTCGTGGTTTTACACCCCTCTCTCATAAGCAGAGGTATTTCTGGCACCATGTTTGAGGGGTGTGGGGCTCCCTGGCTATTTTCACCCCGCGTGAGGAGCAGGGAGGCAGGAGATGGGGTATTACCCTACCAAGAAGCCCCAGCCACGTACAGGGTGGCCCCATGGGGTACAAAAACCCCTAGAAGGGCTGGGGAAAGTCCTGCTGCCCAGCCCTGAGATTTTGGGGACAGGCCACGTGATGCTGGTGGCGTCGATTTTGAGGCATAACATCAGCTGCGGTTCCCCAGCTTTTCAGTCTCTCCCCTCGCCTCCCTCGCGGGGCACGGGGGAAGGAATCTGGCTCCAAGGTAAGCTCCCGAGGGAGAGGGATCCCGATAACGGGATCTAGAAATAAGCGGTGGGGAAATTGGAAGGGGAGATGGGATGGAAAAGTTTCTCCCAGCAGCGTAGCCGGTGCCCAGAAACCTGCGCCGACACTGTTGGCAGCACAGAGCAGAGGGAGTCCCAGAGTGGCTCGGCCAAGCCAAGCGGAGGAACTCCCCGCACAATCTCTCAGCACAGCAACAAAACCCCACAGCCGCTGCCAAACTGCACTTTCGATGGATTTTTCGAACGAAGGGAGTCTCCAAATTTGAGCGTGGAATGCCAGGATAGGAGGGAGACACTGCTGAACAGCTCTGGAAGGACGAGTGACGGCCCTCAAACCGGGAGGGACTGCACCCAGGCACGCTCAAACCCGCCCAGGGGCCGAGATCCACCTGGCCTGAGCACAGAGACACACGCAACCCTTCACCTTGGCAAGAACCGCCGCTTTTATTGCTCAGAGACCAAGTTCAAAACACGGATTGGGCAAAGCCCAGTTTCTACGCAGCCTCGTCTGTCCGAACAAGAGGCTCTTCTGCACTCCCAGCCACGTTTCTGCACAAAATTGGGGCAAGAAGCACAGGCAGGTACCTGGTTTGAAGCCAGAAACGCTGGTACCAACACAGGAGATCTCTGGGAAGCAGCAGAGACCGTAGACTTCATCCCACTGCTGGCTCCAAGGAGGACACTGCTGCAGAGCGGCTGGACCCAGCGCTACCACGTGCTGGAGATGTGGAGACAGACGGTACCACTCCCGTCCTGCCTTGTTAGTCCTTGGTGATGTCCAGCTCCAGCTTCTTCAGAGTTTTTTGGAAGAAGAGGGGCGGCTTGCAGACGAGGTTTATCTGCTCGCCCAGGGGCAAGGAGAGCCGGTGGGCGTGGAGGTGGAGGGGCAGGTGGCGAGCCTTGCTCTGCTCCAGCTTCAGCCTCTTCAAGGTGATTTCAGGAAGCTTCTGTGGGCGAGGACAGAAAACATCCCTTCCGCAACCTCATCTCCTCAGCTGGGACTTAAACCCGGCCCACAGGGAGTTGGGAGACACAAAGGGGCTGCCTGGCCCTGGATCTGGCTCTGACTGCCCCATCCTCGACGCGGGACCTGTCTTACCTGGGGTGCCAGCTTGCTCCAGTGCGAATATTTGTGATCCCCCAGGATGGGGCAGCCCAAGCCATAGGCCAGGTGAACCCGGATCTGGTGCTTCACCCCTGAGGAGGGAAGGGAAAGAGGAAAAACGTGACAACCAGCCGGGCCAGGCCTCAACTCCCACCTGCCACCCTCGGTGCTGATAATCCCGTGCCAAAACCACCAGCAGACGGAGAGCGGTCTGGCAGCAAACCATCGCCCCGGGGTGGCTTGTTCCCAGAGCCTTGGCCCAAAGATTATTTCAGTCAGGTCTAATGACAAGTTCCTGCTTCCAGCGCTGCTCTCGGCTGCGGAACTGCACAAAAAGCGCAGCCGGGGTGGATCCAGCAGCTGATACAACCCCGGGGACACCCAGCCAGGCCTCACCTGTGATGGGCTGGAGCTCCAGCAGAGAGCAGGCGGAAGAGCTGGCCAGAAGGCGATACCGCGTCACAGCGCTTTCGGCGTTGCGGTTCTTGCGGATTTTCACCACCTTCCCATCCTCCGGAGACAGGCGGTAGTTGGGGGCCAGCGTCATCTGAATGGTGGGGAGACGGTGAGCCCACAGGAAGGCAGGAGGGGGGCGAGGGGGAGCGCGAGGCCAGAATGGCAGCCCCGAGGACGTGCAGCTCACCTTGTAGTGCGACTGGTGGCTCTGCACCTCCTTCTCCACGATGGGGATCTCCACAACGCCCTCGGCGGGGTCTGGGTCCCCCAGGCTAATTGCCCTGGGGAGGGAAACCAGAGGTCTGCAGGGTGTCGCTCCAGCAGGAAGGGAACTCTCCCCTCATCCCCTCTCCCCACGACCCAGCGCCGTAAAAAGACGCTTGAGGGAAGATCAGCAAACACCCACCAGTTTCCACAAGGCCCCACATCCCTTGGTGACAGTCCCTTCTCCCCTTCTTCAAACCCTACGGGCCCTTTAAAGCCGCTTCTCCACCCAAACCTTTCACAGAATCCCAGAACCATCTCGGTTGGAAAAGCCCTTGAAGCTCCTCCAGTCCAACCATGAACCTCCCCCTGACCGTTCCCAACTCCACCAGATCCCTCAGCGCTGGCTCAACCCGACTCTTCAACCCCTCCAGGGATGGGGACTCCCCCCCTGCCCTGGGCAGCCCATTCCAACGCCCAACAACCCCTTCTGCAAAGAAATCCTTCCTAAGAGCCAGTCTGACCCTGCCCTGGCGCAGCTTGAGGCCATTCCCTCTTGGCCTGGCGCTGGTTCCTTGGCTCAAGAGACTCCTCCCCCCTCTCTGCACCCTCCTTTCAGGGAGTTGCAGAGGGCCAGGAGGTCTCCCCTCAGCCTCCTCTTCTCCAGACTAAACCCCCCCAGTTCCCTCAGCCGCTCCCCATCACACCTGTGCTCCAGACCCTGCACCAGCTCCGTTGCCCTTCTCTGGACACACTCGAGTCATTCAATGGCCTTTTTGGAGTGAGGGGCCCAAAACTGAACCCACTCATCGAGGTGCGGCCTCACCAGTGCCGAGTCCAGGGGTAAGATCCCTTCCCTGTCCCTGCTGGCCACGCTATTGCTGCTACAAGCCAGGATGCCATTGGCCTTCTTGGCCACCTGGGCACACTGCTGCCTCCTGTTCAGCCAGCTGTCAATCAATCCCCCTAGGTCCCTCTCTGACTGGCAGCTCTCCAGCCACTCCTCCCCAAGCCTGTAGCGCTGCTGGGGATTGTTGTGGTTGGTGTTTCCTACCAGTAGATCTTCTCCACCTGACGAGTTTTGAAGAGAAGCCGGATCGTGTCCGCCACCTCCTTGCTCCGCGCCAGCACCATCACGCCCGTGGTCTCTTTGTCCAGCCTGTGGCAGAGGTGGAGGGGTTCAGCCTTCATGTTCTCCAACATCTTGGCCAAAACCGGCAGCACGTCAGAGATACAATTCTTGACCCCGGGGCCGCCTGCAAATCCCACAAGCAAAGCAGTCAGGGGAGACGTTCACCTCTCCACGTACCTTAAATTACCCCCAAAATGTGAGATGAAGGCTAACGGTGACAAATCTAAAAGTGACAAACTCCCCACATCCCCTCCCTGGGAAGAAAAACCTCAGCACAGGGAGGATGGAGACACAGGATCCCCCGTCAGCGCCATGGAGCCATTTCCATTTCCCCCCCTATGGCGTTGGTTCGGTTGTGACACAGCCGGCTTGTCCTCACCATGCACGGGAAGGCCGTAGGGTTTGTTGATCACCACAATCTCCTTGTTTTGGTATATGGTTTTCTGCTTGAGCACTTTGGCCAGGACGTTGGGGTGAACCTGCTGCAGCTGCTTGCTCAGCATGGCAAGTTCCCGCACTCGTCTCTGCGCTGGGTCTTTGGGGATCTGAGGGGAGAACAAAACGCCATGGGTGGAGGATAAACGGCTCTTGGCTTTCGCCCAAAGCTCCTGCGTGACCTTCAGCAACTCGCTGAAGCGATGTTTGAGCACTGTCCTGCAGGCAGTCACTACGGAGACGAAGGGCTGAGGCTGTCGCTGCAATCCCACCCCATCACCCAGCTCGGTGCGCTCACGCGCAGGGGTGGCCCCCCACAAATCCCGCTCCAGATCCTCCCCCGTTGCCCGGGCGAGGCGGGGAGAGAAAACCCGAAGGCGCGACGGTAACGGCTGCCCATCGCACCCGCAGCCGGGCCGGGGGAGGCCCAGACTGGGCAGGGCGAGGGCCGCGCTCGGCCTGTGGGCCCGGGCGGCGCGGTGCACGCCGGGAGTTGTAGTCTCTCCCCTCAGGGCCCGGCCGGGCCGCGGCCTCCCCCACCGCTCACCTCCTGCTTCCCCTCCTCGCTCCTCCGCGCCCGCAGCCGCTCCGCCAGCTCCTCAGCCCGCGGCGCCTCCGCCGCCCTCCTGCCGCTGCCGCCGCCGCCGCCGCAGACGGTGCGCACCGCCTGGGCCAGGCCCGCAGCGGGCCGCCACCGCCGCAGCCCTCCACCGCTCGCCGCCATTTTCCTTCCTCCTGCCCCTCTTTCGCCTTCCGGCCAATGGCGGCGGCACGGAGGCGGTGCTTCAACCCGCCCGTCCAATCGGAAGGGAGTGATCGGCCGAGCGACACCCGCATCGCCCAATAGCGCCGCCGCGAAGGGCGGGCCTCGGAGGTAGGCCCCGCCCCTGCCCGGCGGTTTAAACGCCGGCGACGGTTGGCGGCTGATGACGGTGGCGGCGGGAGGACGTGAGTAGCCGGGCCCGGCGCGGGTACCGGGGGCGCCGGTCACGTACCGGGGGGGGGCATGTGGGCCCCGCGGGGACGCCGAGCAGGTGGGTGGGCGGGCGCTGCCTCAGCCCAGTGCAGCCCCAGTCAGACCCCTGTCCCGCCCCCCCCTGCCATGGAGGTGAGCGGCTCTGAGGGGGCTGAGGCCCCGCCATCCCCCCCAGAGCAGGACACAGCAGCACTTCGTAAGATTTCTGGAAATTTATAAAAATAGAACTGGAAAACTGCATATTCTTCATTTTAAAAAACAAAAAGTCAAAGCAGCAAGCTGCCCTTCTGCTGAGGTGACCCGTCACCATCACTCGACGTCCACACAGACCCTCTTGGGAGGCTGCTCCGTGGCACCGCCGCTCCCCAGAGCATCGCTGCGGTGGCTCCTCTTGCTCTCAGGGGGCTGCTCCTCTCTGTTCCCCACCACCTCCAGGCCCGGGGGGGTTTCAATACGGCCCCTCCGCACAAAGTGGCGGATGCGGGCCTCCAGCCCCTCGCACTTGGGGCGGGCCAGCAAAGGCTTGTAGGTGCGGGCTTTGACACCTTCGACGAAGCCACTGACCTGGCTGCAGAGTGGAGGCTTCATATCTCCCCAGAGGACAGTCGTGTTGTTCCCTGGGCCTGCGATATAATTGAAAAAACACCAGTGGTTTGAACAATCTCATTACCCCTTTTTTTTTTTTTTTTTTTTTTTTTTTTTAAAAACAGTTACCCCCATCCCTCTGTGACTCCAATATTGCCACAAAACCATCCCTTACTGTTTCCAGTAGCCACGGGCGCAGCATCTAACCCTCGTAACATGTTATGTAGCACTTGAGTTTTGACTGCGTGGTTGGCCCAGAGCTGCTGTAGGTGGGTGACGTTGAACTCCTGCACTTCTCGGTCGTAGAGCCACTGAAGGTTTTCAAACTCGCAGTCGTACAGGACGAGGGGAAACTCGACTGCCATGCTAGGGAAAAGGAGAGAAGGTGTTACCCTGTCTGGAGGGATGCTGTGACAAAAAAGGCTTGTGCAATAGCACACGGGCCTGTCCTTTCTGCCAAAACCAGCCCTGTCTTTTATAAAACTGCTTTTTCTGATAAAAACTGAATTAGTTTTAACCAAATACCAAGGGCTAAAGCCGTCGCAAGTTTGTCTGAGAGCAAGAAAAATGAGATCCTTATGGGTGCCTCCCAGAGAGGCCGCTGGCAGCTCGCTTCCATATTGTGAGAGACTGCTTCGCAGGCTGGCGGAGAAGTGGCTTGCCAGCGGCACTTCACACGCAGCCGCCGCTTTGAGAAGCAGCCCAGGAGGTTTCCCCCGAGCTCTCAGTACCTGTACTGTGGTTTTCGGGGGTTCTTTTCCACATCCAGCAGCTCGTCGATGATCTCCGGGCTCTCCATCCTCTGGCCGATGAGGAAGAGGATCGCCATCATGCAGCGGACTTGGTGGTAGAGGAACGCCTGGCCTGTCACTTCAAACTGGCACAGACGGAAGGGATCCTGCAGCCCGGTTTCTCCTCCTCTCTCCACCCACGTCACTCCAGCGCTGAGGATCGTCCTCTGGAAGTTGACCACCCCGTTGGCAACGTCCATTTTACACAGGTTCCGGAAATCGTGGGTCCCCACGTACCTCTGGGCTGCGGTGTGCATCAGGGCCACGTCCAGGTCGGCGCAGGGGAAGAAATAGCGATAAATCCTCTTGAGGCAGCTGAACCGGGCGCTGAAATCGGGCTCCACGGGGGCCCAGGCCAGCACCCGGATGTCAGGCGGGAGCACCCTGTTCAGAATATGGGTGTAGCGGAGCTCCTCCTCCCCCTCGCTTTTGCCTTCTGAGTCACCCTCGTGGCCGTTGAGCTTCTTCCCCTCTGACAGGTTCGAGCGGAGATCTAGGGAAATCACCTGCAAAATGAGGAAAGCCAGGATTAGATCGCAGATGGGCGTATTCGGCGAGTCAAGCCAAGTCTTCCTACACCGCTGTGAAATAAATTCAGGATCTCCTACAGATGAAGGTGTCTTAAATCAGGCGATCTTACCACTCCTTCCTGCGGGTAAAGCTGCAAGTGCCTCTGCTAAGGTTGCTAGCAGATGCTACGGATTCCTTTAATAAAACAGAGAAAGTTGCAGACTGCCTACATAGCCCGGCCTCGAAACGGCTTCAACTTTAATCACTGTTTTTAGGATATAATGTGCTTTTTTTTTTTTTGTCTGGAGGTGATGACTTGAACACAGTAACAGCCTGGCTGTCTGGGAAACCTGGTGTGGGAACAAGTTAATTAACACCGCAGGTGCCTGCGGACTTTAAACGGTGCAAGAAAAGGCAGCCCGCATCCCTTATTTCCTGCGGCTCATCTTGTGAAGGAGAACAGATCGCCCATCTGAGCCAAAACCACCCCGGCGAGGCAAAAGCAAAGCCAGCTCCGCTTCCTGAGCAGGGAGGGAAGGAGAGACTGGCCTGACAGCGAAGCTGGCGCAGCGCGGGAAGGGCTCAGCCGGCCCGATGGCTCCATGGCTCCGTGCCCACCGAGCGGGCCGGCTCGCTCCCCTCCCTCCAGCTCCCACTCCCACGCTCCCTTCCGCTCGCTGCGCCTCCCCTCAGACCCTTCTGCGCAGGAATTCAGCTGCCTGGCTCTGCAGGAAGCTATCCATTTCTTGGATTTTTTTTTTTTGGGGGGGGGGGGGGATTAGCCAGTTAAATCAGCTGAGAGGGGCTCTGCCAAGGAAGGGGCATCTCCCCTTTTTTGGCAGCGCTAAGCTTTTGGGGAAGCTGCAGCCTAAAACACATTTCATCCTTTCCAAACAGGCCTCTGAAAAAAAACCCAACTAGATATGGGAAAAAATAAGCGCTAATGAGCACTTTGAGGGTCTAAAATCATCGTTCTGTGTGCAAGACACCATCACCAGGCTCATTTTAAGATTTAAAAGCCGATGGCTTGTAAAAAATGAATCCAACCTGTGCTGTCGTGGCTCATGGCTGCGGAAGAGTAATCCCACCACCTCTCCATCCCACACAGAAATCTGGGAAAGTCTTGGGGGGGATCCTGACCTGTCCAAAAGCACTGACTCCTTTGTCCGTCCGCCCGCAGCGGTGGTAGTTGGAGGTCTGTCTGTCGTCCACCAGCCGTGTCTTCTTCAAGGCTTCGAAGAGTTTCTCCTCGATGGTGTTGCTGGTGTTCTCCTGGCTGGCAAACCCCTGGTAGCCCCAGCCCAGGTAGGCGATCTTCAGCGCCACGTGTCTGCGCCCGTAGGCGCCAAAATCAAAGGGCCGTTGGTGGCGTTTCTTGGCTTTTCCGGGGCCTGAAGGAGCCTCTTTTCTACCACCGCCCTCCTTGTCCTCTCGGAGCTTCTCCTGCAGCCGCTTCACCTCCTCTTCCAGCTCCTGCACCCTCCTCAGGAGCCGCTCCTGATCGGTAGCCGTGCTCCTCTCCGACATAGCCACTGTCTTGGAGCCTTAATTAGTTGCTGGTAGCTCCTCAGGGTCTGCAAAGGAAGACGGAAATCAGAGGGTTTGCATTTTTATGTGGTTTTTATTACACCTAGAGGCTTGCTCTGTAAAATAATTGTTACCCGCGGAATAATTCTTTTTTTTTTAACCCCTTGGCGTTCCTAGCTGAGCACGGCAAGGACCAAGGGGGCTTAGCTCGGACAGCTTCATCTTACTCAAGCCTCTTTTTTTGGCACTTTTGAATCACTCCTCTTCCCCCAGCTGCTGCCGCCGCCGCACGATCAGCTCTGCTCTGTCAGCCCAGGCGCGGCGGCAGCACGTTCCCGACTAGCCTTTTGCTATCCACGCCGAGCCCTTTCCATTTTCACGCCGCGCTCAGCCAGCATCAACACTTCAGACAGCCCGCTGACGGCTGCCACTCATCTCACCGCGCCATCTGCTCCGACATTTCGTGACGGCACGGTTAAAACTCGCGTTTTTCAAACCCGTTTTCGCAGCGTACGGATATCCCAAACCTGTGGCACGAGTGGAAACCACCTCTGGATCCCTTTGTGCCGCAGATCTTGAGGTTTACTACAACCAGACTCAAACAGCCTTTGGGCTGTGGTTGCCAACATCTAAACAAGCAGCTGGACACACTGCCCTGAGCCTTCTCCTCTGCGGAAGTGAAAAAACCCTCTCGGATGTCCCTAGATTAAATCGTGACTGGGTATTGTGTTTTTAAAAATAGGTACAAGGGGAAAATCATTAATATCTTTCACCCGGCGCTTACGAAGCGAACTGAATCTGCCCTGTGTTTGTCCATCATCCCGCTAGTACTTGATTGATCATATAATTAAGTTTAGCGTAGTTTTTAAGCAGGAATTCAGGGGGTTTATAATTTAATTATAATATCAATTATTATATATAATATATTATAATTTAATTATAACTTTAGAGGCTTTCAGGGCTTTATAGCAGCGCTGCATTTCCATTTTGCTGCAGGGAAGGAGCCTTCTGCTGGCGGCGGGAGGTTTAGCAGCGCAGCCAGCGCTCCCAGACCCCCCCATCCCATCCCATTGACCGCAGCCTGGATCGACACCCCTGAACCCCAGAAATTGTCAGAGCCCCCTTTATGTCTTTAGCCAGCTCGAACGTGCTGCAAGAAATTAACTCTGGGTTATTATTTTTTTTTTTTTGGCAGAATCCACCCAGTTTGGCAGAAATCATGGAGGAGGTGACGGGACCATCGAGGTTTGGATGGGCCGCTCCGGAGGATGAGGAGCAGCTGGCGGCCGCGCTGGCCCTGAGCCGGCTGTGTGCCCAGGAGCCGGCCTGTCCCCACGACGATCCCTACGCCGAGGCCTCCCGCGTTTCGGGGGTGCAGCCAGCCCCTCCTACGCTCTCCAATGATCAGAGGGGACCCAGGAGGTTGGTCATGAAAAGGAAGGTGCTGAGGCGCAGACCTGATGGAGGAGTGGAGGTCTCCGACGAGTCGGTGAGCAGTGAGCCGGAGAGCGATGCCGACGTTTGCAGCCTGAGGCGGAAAATGTTTCAGCTCCAGACCAGTCGGGAGGACAGCATCTCCGAGGGGGAAATCGAGACGAGCAGCAGCTCCCTCGGTGAATCCCCTCTCCGCTGGCCCCGTGGGGACAGTCCCCCCTTTCTCCTCGGGGATTTCAGGAGCCGGAGCTGCTCCGCTTCTCACTACGTCGCCGCGGCGGGACAACCCAAGTCCTTCATTCCTCCACGGTTTGAGCCGCTGGGTCGTAACCGGAGAAAAACCGACCGAGTGGCCAAATATTTTGAATATAAACGAGAATGGGAGAAATTCCGAATCCCGGGGGAGGATCAACGGCAAGAACTGCGCTGGGGCATCCGGGAACAGATGCTCTGCAAGCCCGAGCTGCCCAGCAAGCCGCAACACCTCCACGTCCCCAACGCTTACACCGTGCCGACCGAAAAAAAGAGAGCTGCCCTGCGCTGGGAGGTGCGCTGGGACCTGGCCAATGGCTTTCCCCCCCGAAAAAACACCTCCTCCTAGTTCCTGAAGGAAAACAAACATTTTAACCACACACGTGCGTGCTTTTCCTCCTCTAATTTGGAGAAATCCCCTTTCTGCATGGCCAGTGGGTTCAATTCTCGCATTAAAACTTGACCCCAGCGCCTCGGATTGTTAAAGGAAACACCCCCGCTTGCCTCCTGCGTTGTGCAGAGCTGCTTTCTGGGTTAAAACCAGGAGTTATGGGGAGCAGGCACCCAAAAACCACCCGGGCCGTGAGACTTTTCAAACAACAGCAGAAATAAGAATGTAACGAGCCTGGTGATTTTTTATAATTTTTTCTTTTCTCCACGTAATTGCCCCCGGATTGTTGTGTGAGCTTTTAACGCTGTTTTATTTCTGGCATCTCGACAATATTTCTTTAATAAAACGTGTGGGAAGGTTTGTTATAGCTCTGTGTGTTAATTAGAAACGCTGCCTCACTCCCTCTGTCAAGGCCTGTTGTTCCAGACCTATCCAAACCCTCAGCTCCCCTTATTTCACTCCATTTTTAAAATAAATGAGCTTTAGGACGAAGTGAAGATAATGTTATTGTTATTTTTTCCCAGGTAAGGGGAGGGACTGAGGGGATTGGGCAGTTCTTGTGCAGGAAAAGGCCTCGAAGCCACAGTGAGAGGTTGGGGGGCTCTGGCCCCTCGGCCCTGGGGAGAGGGTCCCCGAAACCTCGCTGGGATGGGTGGGAAAGGGGCAGGAGGGGAAGCGGGTGACCCCCCAGTCGGGCTCCCCCCAAACCCGCTCTGGACGGGAGCGCAGGGGTGACAGTGTGGGGGGACAAGGGGGCTGGGGGGGACACACACGCTTCCCGCCAGCTTGGGGACCCGCTGTCACCCCACCCTGGGGGGTTCTGGCACACCTTGCGGGGTGGGCGGGGGGTCCCTGGCTCTCCAGCACCCTGCGGACCCCCCACCCACCTAGAAGGGGGGGTCTTTGCCCCCGGGGACGCCCCGAAACCTACGGGGGACAGCGCCACCTCCCTACGGGCTCCTCCAGCACCCCACAGACATCCCCCCCCCCCCCCCAAAAAAACCCGACGGGGACCGGTGCTGGCACCCTACAGGGTCCCCGTCCGCGGCGGGAGCCCCTCCCCGCCCTACGGGGTCCCTCGTCCCCAGCACCCCCGGGACCCCCCCAACCCCTCCGGGGGCAGCGCCGGCACCCTGTGGGGTCCCTGCTCCTCCTCCCCACACCCCCGGGCCTGCCATACCTGCCGGTCGCGGGTTCCGGTGCCCCGGAAGGGCCCGCCCCGTCCGGTTACACCAACACCCGCCCCGCGCGCTGCCGCCGTTAGGGCCTGCGAGGGCTGCCGGCGCCATGGCGGAGGGGGGAGACAGCGGCCGTTGGCCGGGGCTGGTGGGATCCGGGCTGGGCCCCTCCCGCGGTCCCCGGGGCCTCGTCCCCTTGCCCGCATCTCGCCCCTCTCTCCGCCGCCCCACATCGGCCCCCTCCCCGCCGCGCCGCCGCGACCCCGTCGTCTGCCGCCGATGTAAGGGGAAGCCTCGGCCCCCGCCTCGGGGAGGGCGCCCGGGCCAGGCCTCGGCCTCAGGCCGCCCCCGTTTCTCCTCCCTCAGCAGGCCGCGGCAGTGAGAAGGACGAGGACGAGGAGGGAGAGGGGGAGGAGGAGGAGAGAGGTGGGTCCCTGCGCCTCGGGGCGCTCGGGGCCTTCCCGTGAGGCCGGCGGGGGAGTGGGGCGGGGAGCGGGGCTGAGGGGGCTTCTGTGGGGGGGCACGGCCGTTCCTCATAACGCCTGCGGGTCTTGGCGGTGTCCGGGATCCCGACGGGCATCCAGCGGCCTCCTGGCTTGTGTTAGAAATAGTGTGACCAGCAGAAGCAGGGAGGTGACAGTCCCCCTGTGCTCTGCACTGGTGAGGCCACACCTGGAGTGTTGTGTCCAGTTTTGGGCACCTCAATCCGAGAGAGATCTCGAGGGGCTGGAGCGAGGGCAGAGGAGGGCAACGAGGCTGGGGAAGGGCCTGGAGAATAAATCCTGTGAGGAGAGATTGAAGGAGCTGGGACTGTTCAGTGTGAGGAGGAGAAGGGGAGGGGAGACCTCATCACTCTCTACAGCTCCCTGAAAGGACGTTGTGGAGAGGTTGGTGCTGGTCTCTTCTCACAGGGGATTAGTGACAGAACAAGAGGGAACGGCTTTAAACTGCAACAGGGGAGGTTCAGACTGGACACGAGGAAAAAATGTTTCCCAGAAAGAGTGGTCAGAGAGTGGAATAGGCTGCCCAGGGAGGGGGTGGAGTCCCCATCCTGGGTGTGTTTAAGGGCCGTTTGGATGAGCTGTGGGGGGATGTGGGGTAGGGGAGAGCTTTGTAGAGTCGGGCTGAGGGTTGGACTCGATGATCCCGAGGGTCTTTTCCAACCTGAATGATTCTGGGATCCCTGGGAGAGGGGATGGCCGGCGACCCCAGTATTTGCAGGAAGTGGGGACTTTTGTGAGAGACTTCTCATTAAAAAGTCAGTTTTTTTCAAACGAGTCTCTGCCTTTCCAGTGGACTTGGCGGAAGTCTCGCTGCTCAACAAGCTGATCCGCACGTCCCTCGTGGAGTCCAGCCACTCCGTGGAGATCCTGCAGCAGGACCCCAGCTCCCCGCTCTTCTCTGTCAAAAGCTTCGAAGAGCTGCCCCTGTGAGTCACCAGCAGCCCCCAGCCCGGCAAAGAGCGAGAGCCACCGCTGTTTGTCCAACGGGCCCTTTCTGCTGTTTTTCTTTTTAATAGGAAGAAGGAGCTTTTGCAGGGGGTTTACATGATGGGCTTCAACAGACCATCCAAAATCCAGGAGATGGCTCTGCCGATCATGCTGGCATATCCGTGAGTAGAATGCCAGGCGGGTGAGCCCCCACCTTGAGGCATCCCCAGTGTGGGGACGCCCCCCGCCCCCCCCCTCCCCCGTCTCTTGAGGCGTCCCCAGTGTGGGGACGCCCCCCCCCCCCTCCCCCGCCTCTTGAGGCATCCCCAGTGTGGGGATGCCCCCCACCACCCCGCCCCCACCTCTTTTCGTGCCACTAAGCAGCCTTTGCCTTGCAGGCCCCAAAATCTGATTGCCCAGAGCCAGTCAGGGACAGGGAAAACAGCAGCTTTTGTCTTGGCGATGCTGAGCAGAGTTAATGCCACTGAGAAATACCCGCAGGTAACGCAGGAAAGGGAAAGCTGATGCAGGAGGGGTTTGCCCACGCCCTCAAGATGCTGCCTGGGGGCAGAGCTCTGTTTTTTGCCCCTGTCTCTGGGTGATTTTATCCGCTGGAGGGGGGTGATAAACCCCCAGGTACCATCGCAGCAGCAGGTAGGACAGAAAGCGTGGGGCCCGCTCAAGGGAGGTACTTTTACTTGCTAGCAGCAGATTAAGCCAGGCTTTAGCTATCCTGGAGTTTAAATTTTGAAAAGCGACTGCAGAGACTGCTGGTTTTCTGGTGGTTTAAACGCCCCCGTGAGCCCCCGTCACCTCTCCACGCACAGAATCAGCTTTGTGCCCAGGTTACTGCAGTTTGAAGTCCCTCCTCTCAAGCCTATGGGGCGATTTAAGCCGCCGCTTTACAGCTGGGCGCAGAAACGAGCCGCACGGTGCTTCGGGAGACACATTTCCCCCTCAAAAATAGCTACAGCGACTTCTTCCTGCCTCCACCCCTCGAGCTGCGTTCCCAGCTCTCTAACCTCCACGTGTGACCGACTACCCGAACCCCCCCGCGCTTCGGAGGGAGTTTAGCGGGGTGGGATTTTCCTCTGCTTTTCTTTCCATCCCTTCGAAATACCCTGTTGCCTGCCCGGTGTATCCCATCCCGGCAGCACCCTCGGCTTTTAATCGAGGCGTTTCTCCTCTGACAGCTCTTTTATCTCCCCCCAAGTGCCTCTGCTTGGCTCCCACCTACGAGCTGGCCCTGCAGATCGGGTGCGTGATCGAGACCATCGGGAGGTTTTGTGCTGATGTCAAGGTGACGTACGCTGTCCGGGGAAACAGAGGTGAGTCCGGCCCTGCCGAGCAGAGCTACCGGCGCCGTCACAGGAGCGTTGAGTGGTTACAGGGATCCTCTCTTAGAGCCTTGAGCTACCACGAGCCGCACAGACCCCTGGGAAGGCCAATAAAATAGCGTCTGTATTCCCCTCACCACCTAAGGAGTAGTCTTCACAATTGCTGGCTGCTTCCAGACTCCCCCCTTCCCACGTGGGGCTGGTTTCCACCCCCCCGAGGCTGTAGGGAAGCGTCAGCCCTCTTTGTAATTTTAATCGCAAGCTCCGCTTTGCGGAGTCCGAGATGACCGAGGGGAAAAATGCACTCGAACAACAGAAACCCATCGTGTTTGGGGGCACTGGGGTGCAGTTTCCCCTCTCGCAGTTCGGCAGGGCACCAGGCTGGAGGAGCAGATCGTCATCGGGACGCCGGGGACGGTGCTGGACTGGTGCTTCAAATACAGACTCATAGACGTGAAGAAGATCGAGTTGTTCGTGCTGGATGAAGCCGACATCATGATTGACACTCAGGGCTTCTCCTCTCAAAGCATACGCATTCAGAGGTGAGGATTCCTGAGGGCTGGCATCCTGCTTCCCCGTTTTTTCCCCCTTTTTGCTCGGTTTTGAGGGAATCGGTCGCCGAACGAGGTGAATCTGCATCCCTGTGATGTCGCAGGGGCTTGCTGTGGTGAGAATTGGCTTTTGCACCTCAGCAGGCTCTGACCTGCTTAGGCCAGGGGTCCAGCCTGCTGTAAAACCGCGTCCGTGAGACACACAGGAAGACTTTTACCTCGCTTACCTTTCCTTCGAGCCGTTAGGCGACACAAAATCAGCTTTTTCAAATTTTTTTTCTTCCAGTGAGCACATCGGGGCCCCAGGCCGCTCTCCTGGGTTGACGAGTCCTTTTTCTCCCCTCCAGGGCTTTACCCAAGGACTGCCAGATGCTGCTGTTCTCAGCCACCTTCAAGGAAACCGTGCGGGCGTTCGCCATGCGGATAATCTCCAACCCCATCGTGATAAAGCTGCGCAAGGACGAGCTCACCCTGAGCAACATCCAGCAGTACTTCTTCATGTGCAGGAGCAGGGAGGAGAAGTACAGAGCCCTCTGCAACATCTACGGCAGCATCACCATCGGCCAGGCAATGATCTTCTGCCAGGTGAAGCGCCCCGGCCTGCCCGCGGAGATCGTTTTTGCCTTATACCGATGTTTTGCTGGGTAAAAAAGTGGCTGGATGGCCTGAAGAGTTGTGGTGAATGGGGTTAAGTCCAGTTGGCGGCCGGTCACGAGTGGTGTCCCCCAGGGCTCGGTTTTGGGGCCACTCCTGTTTAACATCTTTATTGATGATCTAGACGAGGGGATCGAGTGCACCCTCAGTCAGTTTGCAGATGACACCCGGTGGGGTGGGAGTGCTGATCTGCTCGAGGGTAGGGAGGCTCTGCAGAGAGACCTGGCCAGGCTGGAGCGATGGGCTGAGGCCAACGGGAGGAGTTTCACTAAGGCCAAATGCCGGGTGCTGCCCTTGGGCCACAACAACCCCCAGCAGGGCTACAGGCTTGGGGAGGAGTGGCTGGAGAGCTGCCAGTCAGAGAGGGACCTGGGGGGGGGGATTGACAGCTGACTGAACAGGAGCCAGCAGTGTGCCCAGGTGGCCAAGAAGGCCAATGGCATCCTGGCTTGTACCAGCACTAGCGTGGCCAGCAGGGACAGGGAAGGGATCTTACCCCTTTGCTCAGCACTGGTGAGGCCGCCCCTCAATGAGTGGGTTCAGTTTTGGGCAAAACCTCACTCCAAAAAGGCCATTGAATGACTCGAGCGTGTCCAGAGAAGGGCAACGGAGCTGGTGCAGGGTCTGGAGCACAGGTCTGATGGGGAGCGGCTGAGGGAACTGGGGGGGTTTAGTCTGGAGAAGAGGAGGCTGAGGGGAGACCTCCTGGCCCTCTGCAACTCCCTGAAAGGAGGGTGCAGAGAGGGGGGATGAGTCTCTTGAGCCAAGGAACCAGCGGCAGGCCAAGAGGGAATGGCCTCAAGCTGCGCCAGGGCAGGGTCAGACTGGCTCTTAGGAAGGATTTCTTTGCAGAAGGGGTTGTTGGGCGTTGGAATGGGCTGCCCAGGGCAGGGGGGGAGTCCCCATCCCTGGAGGGGTTGAAGAGTCGGGTTGAGCCAGCGCTGAGGGATCTGGTGGAGTTGGGAACGGTCAGGGGGAGGTTCATGGTGGGACTGGAGGAGCTTCAAGGGCTTTTCCAACCCAGATGATTCTGGGATTATTTTGGGGTGTTAACAAGCACCACGAGCTCCCTCAAAAGGAGGAGGGGGGGAAATAAAACCTCATCCCGCCTCTCCCCCAGACTCGGAGGAGCGCAGACTGGCTGTCGATGGAGATGCGCCAAGACGGGCACCAGGTCGCCATCCTGACGGCGGAGCTGACAGTAGCCCAGCGGGCCAGCGTCATCCAGCGCTTCCGCGACGGGAAGGAGAAGGTCCTCATCGCCACCAACGTCTGCGCCAGAGGTACCCCCGAACGACCCAACGCCCCTCGCCCTTCCGAGGGCGTGAAACGCGCTTCCTCGCCACCGGTTCTTCTGGTGGCAGCGTGGGCTCGAGCGACGCGTCCTCCCCGACTTGCGGTGCCTTTCCGCAGCCCCTTTCTCTCCATTTTATTTACTTTTTTTGCCAGGGATCGACGTGCAGCAGGTCACCATTGTGGTGAACTTCACCCTCCCCACTGGGCAGAACAAGCAGCCGGATTTCGAGACCTACCTCCACCGCATCGGGCGAACGGGACGCTTTGGGAAGAAGGGCGTCGCCTTCAGCATGGTGGAAAGTCAGAACGTGGAGCTCGTGCGGATGATAGAGGAGCATTTCCGTGAGTATCCGCGCGTCGACGCCTCGCCGGGAGGTGGGTTTGGGACTGGTGATGCCCCTCTGCTTCATCTCCCATCTGCAAATGGACCTTGTTGAGCTGCTCCTCTCCCCGGGGCTCATCCCGTCGGTGTATCAGATGCAGCTTTCGGCCCTTTTAGGATGTTTTGGGTTTTCTTCCCCTACCAGCCAGATTTTCAGAGAAACAGCCGAGGAGGTGGTGCGTGACTTGCAAGGGACATTTCAGGTACCCAGGGTGCCTCAGTACCTCTTTTTTTTTCCCTCCTTCAGGCGTTTTATCTGCCTTTACCCTGCAAATCCCGGTCCGGGGGTGCTGGTACCCCAGCTTAGCCCTGGCTGGGGGAGAAAAGCCAGCAGCTGAAACCTTTCCTGACTGCAAATGGCTCGTCACTCACAGACATCGAGAGGATTTCCACGGAATTTGCAAGAGGCCATCACTGCACCGGTGGCTTTTCAAATCCCGGTGCCCATTTTCCCTGTGATTTTTTTAAGGGAAAAGACGGTTATCGAAACCCTTCAGCGTGCAGAAAACCACCTCCCTTCCTCAGCTTCGTCCTCGGAGCTGCTGAACTGTGCTGGCAGCTTGTCCTTTAAATTTAAACGGCAGATGAGCCAGTGGGAGACACCCGGAAGAGATTCCCGAGCCAGATAGTCCGGTGAAGAGTTTTTAATTTTTTTTCCGAGCGGCAGAAGCGTCAGACAACGGATGAGCAGCTCGAGTAACCACGAGGTGGATGAGTCTGACCGCAGCCACGGCCAGAATTAGCCGGAGGAGCCCAGTGTGGGATTCCCAAGGGATGAAAATCCGAGCGGATGAACTCCCAG
This sequence comes from Strix aluco, assembly GCF_031877795.1. Classification (NCBI taxonomy): domain Eukaryota; kingdom Metazoa; phylum Chordata; class Aves; order Strigiformes; family Strigidae; genus Strix; species Strix aluco. The sequence goes on along the minus strand of NC_133953.1, from coordinate 7,907,773 downwards.
CCACCCAACCTTTTTCCTTCTTCACGTTGTGATTCGAGGGCCGGGGCCAGGATGAAGGAACTTCCCCCTCTGGCGTCGCTGTGGAGGTGGGAGCAGAGAGCGGGAGCGCGGCCGGAGGCTGAACCCGACGCGTTGCTTCGCGCTTGGGCCGCCTCTTGCTTTCTCAGCAGCTTTCTCTCGGCCGCTGCCCTTCTTCCACTTCACACTTTGCTTCCTCCAAGTTTATTTTTCTATCGCTTGAAGGCCACAAACGGGAAATACTACACCGAGCGCTTCGGGGAGCTTCCTAACCCGCACGCAGACGGCGCAAACACCAGCTCGTGGGGTGCCTGGGTTTGGTTTTCACCCCGATTGTGCCAAACACTGACGGGTTTTTTGTTGTTTGTGGTTTTTTTTTCCCTCAGGGACCAAGATCAAGCAGCTGGACCCAGACAACATGGACGAGCTCGAGAAGCTTGAAAACTGAGTGAGGAGTGGGGATTCGCTCTCCCAAATCACAGTTTTGGTTGAAAACAAGAGGAAAAGTTCCAGGGGAAAATCTCCCAGTTCACGTTTCCTCAAGCTGTTTGGTTTTGTTACGATGTTTTAGGAGGCAGCGAGGGGGAACCCTCAGCCCCAGCGGTTATTGTTGCTGCTTTTGTTCCTGGGTGTATCCCCGAGGTTTTCATAGCCTGAGGTGTTACCGAAAACCCGGAATAAAGGACTTATCAACACCAATTTGATGCAGATAAGCAGACACTTCTTTATTGACGGCCGGGCGCGCAGGGGAGTGTTCTCACCAACAGCGCGCACCAAGCACTAAAATCACACATCTTATATAGAACTTACTCATATACAATTCCCAAGGACACGGTTTCATACACAAACACAATTCCCAAGGACACGGTTTCCTTGGCAGGTACTTGTAAGCTGTTACGGTTCTTTCCCCCAGTTTCTATTAATCCTAAACTTTGACAACTACTTGTATTCTCCTGGTCCTATCTATATATATTATAAATCACCTTACAGATCAGTTTGGATTTGGTTACCTAGGTCCCAAACGTTCCTACTAAATGATTATGACCAATCTCTTCGGCCTTGGTATGGGACTGTATTTTAAAGCAGCAATCGGTTGACTGGTTGAAATTTCCCGAGGAATAGATTCACCCGCTGCTCTTGGTATTGGCAAACAAGCAGTAATCTGTGTAACATTCTGCAAATTGGCAAATCCCTTAATCGATCCTAACATCAAATTTTCTTCAGACATTTCTTTGGGAATGTTAATCAATTGTTCCGTGTCTCGTCTTTTGTTTGTCACCACCAAATCAGTCCACACCAGTGTCACCTGCTTAGTTAACACAAAGAGAATAATCACAAACTGATAGAAATAAGTCTTTGGGTCACGGCTAATAATCTGCCATGGAGTGGGCGCCTTCTTCACCCGGGTATGGTGTATCCAAGCATCTGATTCTGCAATCTTGATAGCCCTAAAGGTGGGTAACAGTATCTGGAAAGGTCCCTTCCAGCGTTCTTGCAGAGGTTCGGAAGTCCACGTCTTCACGTAGACACAGTCTCCTGGTTGAAAGTCACGCACAGGGTTTTCAAGGGATAATGGTCTGTTCCACACTACTGCGCTCCGGATTGCAGTCAAAGTTTTTCCTAAGGAAAGTAAATAGTTATACACATCTCGTTTCCCTTTCACATGCACGTTTGGATTTGGTTCTGGGGATTCATAAGGCTTCCCACACAATAATTCATAAGGACCGACGGAGGTTCCACTCTGTGGTTGTACTCTAATTCGTAACAATGCCAGTGGAAGCGCTTGAGGCCATTTTAAATTAGTTTCTTGACAGATTTTGCTTATTTGTCTCTTTAAAGTTTGATTCATTCTTTCTACTTTCCCACTGGACTGTGGTCTCCATGAAGTATGTAAGTCCCAAGTGATACCCAAAATTTTGCTAACATTTTGGACTACTTCTGCAACAAAGTGTGGACCTCTGTCAGAGGTAATTCCAACAGGAACTACAGACCTTGGAATTATTTCTCGTAGTAACCACTTTACTACTTCTTTTGCTTGTGTGGTGCGACAGGGAAAAGCTTCTGGCCATCCTGTAAAAGTATCAACCCCCACCAGGATGTATCGATACCCATTTTGTCTAGGTAATTCTGAAAAATCTACTTGCCAATAATCTCCAGGTTCCGTACCAGATCTTAACCTGCCCATTTGAACTCTTCTCTTGATCACTGGGTTATTTTTCAAACATACTTCACATTTTGCAGTTATTAATTTAGCCATGTCCATCATTTTCACTGATAGAACTTGGTTTTGTAAAGACGTTACTAGAGCTTCTGCTCCCCAATGACATTCTTGATGTTTGGTTTGCATTATTTCTCTCATTAATGAAGGTGGAACTATTACTCGTCCATGAGGAGTTATCCACCATCCAGCTAAATTTTTTCTTGGCCTAGTTTCTCATCTTCCTTCGAATATTCTGGCTTTTCTCTAGCAAGGGTGACTGTCTTGGAGGGAATTAATGCCATTTGGAATGCTCGTTCCTTTGCTATTTTCTTTGCCATTCAGTCAGCCAAATTATTTCCAACAATTTCTTTTGTGTTCCCAATCTGATGTGCTTTACAGTGCACGATTGCTACTTGCTCTGGTTTTTGAACTGCTTGTAACAATTGTAAAATTTCATTTTGATGCTTAATATTTGATCCCTGGGAGGACAATAATCCTCTTTCTTTCCACAAAGCTCCATGGACAGGTACTACCCCAAAAGCATACTTGGAGTCTGTCCAAATATTTACTTTCTTCTTTTCACTTAATTCTAAGGCTCGAATTAAAGCAATGACTTCTGCTTTCTGAGCTGATGTGGTACCCGTCAATGCCTTTGCTTCTCTAACTGTGGTGTCTGCTGTTACCGCATATCCAGCGTATCGGACCCCTCGCTCCATAAAGCTGCTGCCATCTGTCTACAGTTCCCAGTCTGGTCGCTCCAATGGTACGTCCTTCAAATCGTCTCGACTGGGATAAACATACTCAATGGTAGCCAGGCAGTCATGTTCCAGTTGTCCTTCTTCCTGTGTGGGACTTAAAAACACTGCAGGATTTACCAGGTTAGTTGTTTTTAGAATCACATCATCTTGTTCGGTCAGTATTACCTGGTACTTCATCATCCGGCTCGGAGACAGCCAATGTCCCCCCTTTTGTTCTGAAACAGTTATCACCACGTGTGGGACATAGACTGTTATTGTTCTTCCCAAAGTCAACTTCCGAGCTTCTTGTATGAGCATCACTGTTGCAGCCACTGCTCGAAGGCAGTTCGGCCACCCTTTACTCACTGTGTCCAGTTGTTTGGAGAAGTATCCGACTGGTGGTTTCCAGCTTCCTATTCGCTGAGTCAGCACACCCAACGCCAGGCGTTGTCTCTCATGGACAAACAACTGAAAATCTTTGGTTAAATCCGGAAGTCCTAAAGCAGGTGCAGACATTAAGGCGCGTTTTAGTTCCGTAAAAGCCTTTTGCTGTTGTGGGCCCCATACGAAAGGAGAGTTTTCCTGGGCTCATACAATGGTTTAGCTATCAGACCGTGGTTCATGATCCAGAGGCGACACCACCCTGCCGTTCCCAAGAACGCTCTGAGTTCATGGATATTTTTCGGCTCAGGTATGCTACAAATAGTCTCTTTGCGATCTTTTCCTAATTGTCGCTGCCCTTTTGAAGTTTCAAAGCCCAGATAAATCACGGTCTGGCAGGCTATTTGGGCTTTCTTCCGAGATACCTTGTACCCATTCAGTCCCAGGAAATTTAAAAGGTCTGTTGTTACCTGTATGCAGGTAAATCTTTCTTCTGTGGCAATCAGTATGTCATCCACATACTGTAAAAGCAAATGTCCAGGCCTTGGTTTATCCTGTTTCCAGATTTCAAGCTCCCTTGCCAGCTGATTTCCAAAAATCGTTGGGCTATTTTTAAATCCTTGGGGTAGTCTTGTCCACGTCAACTGCTTCTTTCGTCCCGTTTGTGGATTTTCCCACTCAAAAGCAAACAATTTTCTGCTTTCCCTCTCCAAAGGTATGCAAAAGAAAGCATCTTTTAAATCAAGCACTGTAAACCACTGATGAGTCTCCTCTAACGCTGTTAACAATGTCTAAGGATTTGCCACCACAGGATATATGTCCTTGACTATTTGATTTACTGCTCTCAAGTCTTGCACTAACCTACATTCACCCGAGGGTTTTCTGACTGGTAGAATAGGAGTATTATACTCAAATTCACACTCTCCTAAAATTTTGTACTTCAAAAATTTATCAATTAATTTCTTCAGCTCCTGTCTAACTTCTGGTTGGATTGGATATTGCTTCATTTTTACTGACCCTGCACCTTCTTTTAAATCTATTTTCACAGGCTCTGCCAATTTTGATTTGCCAGGAATATCTGTTTCCCATGCTGTAGGAATCACTGCAGAATCCACCTCTGGTGGAATTTCCTGCTCTTTCACTTTTTCCTGTATCATCAGGATTTCTCCTGGTTTTGATTCAGGTATTTTCAAGAAAAGTTCTCCTTCTTCAAAAACAACCTGTGCATTTCATTTGGATAACAAATCCCTTCCTAACAAGGGTATCGGACACTCTGGTACATACAAAAATTCATGTGTAATTATTTTATTTCCCAATTTTAAATCCAGGGGTTGCAGGAATGGCCTATTTTCCTCCTTCCCTGTTGCTCCTATTATGTTTGCTGGTTTTGTTCCAATTTTTCCTTTACAAGTATTCAATACCGAGAATGTTGCTCCCGTATCCACTAAAAATTTAACTTCTTTATCTCCCAGCTTAATTACAACCAGAGGCTCCGCTGGGTTCCCCTCCGGTCCCCTTCAGTCATCTAAACCCATCAATTTGGCTATTTCTTGCTGAGCATTCCCGTTTCTTGGGCAGTCTCCCTTCCAATGCCCTTCTTGTTTACAAAAGGCACACTGATTCACTCCTAAGGGGGTATTAAAGTTTTGATTACCATAGTTCATAAATCCTCCCCTTCCACCAGCTCCTCTTCCTCTGCCCCTTCCTCTGCCTGCTGTCCCTGTCATTACAGCCAACAATCCACCTTCTCTGGTCTTCCTTTCCTCTTTTTCCCTGTTGTTATATACTTTCCATGCTGCTTCTAGCATTTTATTCAAACTCCTTGAATCCTCTCCTTCAAGTTTCTGGAGTTTCTTTCTTATATCTGGTGCCGATTGTCCCATAAAAATCAAAGCCAATTGTATCTGAGCCGCCTCTGTTTCTACTCTTAAGTCAGTATATTTTCGGGCTGCTTCCTTCAATCTCTCCAGAAACGCTGAGGGAGATTCATTCTTATCTTGTCTCACCTCATATCATTTAGACCAATTCAGAGACTTAGGCATGGCATGTTTAACTCCATACAAAATCCATTTCTGGTATCAATTCAGTCTTTCTCTGTGCTCTACGTTATTTGGATCCCACTGCGGATCCCCAGATGGAAAATTCTGCTCTACTGTTCCCCCTGTTGTCCCACTCAATACAGCCACTCCTGCCTGTGCTTTGCCAGTCTTTAATGCCATCTGCTTTTCTGGATCATCCAGTAAATTATCCAAGATCACCTGTAAATCACTCCAGTCCGGAGTCTGTGTTCTGATTATAGTATCTACCACTCTGCCTACTCTTTCAGATCTTCTCTCTATATACCTGCTGCCTGCTTCCAAGCCATCAAATCCGTAACTGAAAAAGGCACTTTCACATCCACTGGCCCATCACTACCCACGCCCTGCCGTAGAGGAGCTATTGTTTGCACCTGCTGCCGAGTTCTTCGGGAGACAGGAGTATGAATTACAATCTCAGACGGCCCTTCCTCCACATCCTCTCTTCCACTGCTCTCTGGTTCCTCTACCTGTTCCCTATATTCTCGCCCCCGATGCCTTTCTCTCTGCGGAGGGGATATATCTAATTCTGGCCCTTCATCCTTTTCAGCAGAAGCAATTCTTTTCTTTAAACAATCTTTTCCCAACTCACATGTTGTACAACACTTTTTCACCTTTTTATCGTCAGAAGTCATAGCCATTACTAAATTATCCCTACTAATCAACTTACATTCCTTCTGCCAATCTTTCCTCTGTCTTAAATAGAAAAATAAATCAACATATGGCACTTCACTCCATTTCCCTGCCCTTCTACAGAACAGCATTAACTGCAGAACGGTGTTATAATTCAGTGTCCCATTCATAGGTCATTTTTCCTGATCTTCCAAAATATACAGAGGCCACCACTGATTGCAATATTCAATCATCTGACTCTTTCGCAAATCATCATGCAAATCTCCCCAATGTGCTAACAAACATCCTAGCGGAGAAGTTTTCGGAACTTTGTCATCTGCAGCCAGATTACCCATGCTTTTACTTTTAAACAAATGAGTCAGCTTAGATGCCATAATAAATCACTTTGCAGTACAATATACAATCAATCACTCCAATCTGTCGCTTCGTTCTTCTCCGGCTGCACCCCTCGCGGAGTAACAGAACCGCGGATCCGAGCTCCGCACTCGCTTCGTGCTCAATTGCACGTCTCACACTTACAAACACACTCACACTCACACCTTTCCACAACTGTTACTATATACAAAGGTATATAACACAATATCATACAATTCTTACATTCTTATACAATACTCTACAAAAAAATAAACAATTTTACAATATAACACATGTAAAACTGCTAACTTCTTGTTAGAGACACTTCCTTTGAGAACGCTATAGCACATGGGTTCTCTTGTTTCCCAACCCACAATTGTCCAACCCTGCAATAGCTTTCGCTTATGTCTTACGGGCAGACGCCCAGGCTTCCAATACACGAGGATCCTCCAGCCCAACCTGCGCAGCTTTCGCCGCGTCTGACAGGCAGGCTTATAGAGTGGGACTCTAACCCGCTGTGTGGGACTCTAACCCACTTTGCAGGGTGAGACTCTAACCCACCCCTAATACAAAAAGAAGTGTCTTACCAAAATCCAGGGAACGTCGCGAGGAGCCTTACGGATCGGGGATTGATGGGTATCCCCGAGAAATCCTCGGTGCCGGCTGGAACCGATCAGGTCCCCGATTCCTCCGGTCTCTCTCAGCGAGGTCCCATCTGCGTCACCAGAAACTGTTACCGAAAACCCGGAATAAAGGACTTATCAACACCAATTTGATGCAGATAAGCAGACACTTCTTTATTGACGGCCGGGCGCGCAGGGGAGTGTTCTCACCAACAGCGCGCACCAAGCACTAAAATCACACATCTTATATAGAACTTACTCATATACAATTCCCAAGGACACAGTTTCATACACAAACACAATTCCCAAGGACACGGTTTCCTTGGCAGGTACTTGTAAACTGCTTCCTAACCCGCACGCAGACGGCGCAAACACCAGCTCGTGGGGTGCCTGGGTTTGGTTTTCACCCCGATTGTGCCAAACACTGACGGGTTTTTTGTTGTTTGTGGTTTTTTTTTCCCTCAGGGACCAAGATCAAGCAGCTGGACCCAGACAACATGGACGAGCTCGAGAAGCTTGAAAACTGAGTGAGGAGTGGGGATTCGCTCTCCCAAATCACAGTTTTCGTTGAAAACAAGAGGAAAAGTTCCAGGGGAAAATCTCCCAGTTCACGTTTCCTCAAGCTGTTTGGTTTTGTTACGATGTTTTAGGAGGCAGCGAGGGGGAACCCTCAGCCCCAGCGGTTATTGTCGCTGCTTTTGTTCCTGGGTGTATCCCCGAGGTTTTCATAGCCTGAGGGAACCCCCGAGGGGTTTAACATGAGGTAACACGCCCCAAAAATGGGTCTAGGTGTGCTCGGAGAGGTCACAAAACAGGCAAAATCTGGTAACTGGCCCAAAAATCCGCTGCTGGTCTGCAGGCAGCAGCGGCGGGTGGCCTTTCTGCCAGAAACATCTCAGAAAAAACTTTTGGAACTTGCTCCTTCCTCCTGATTTTTCCTTCTTCAAAAACCCCAAACTAACCCATTCTCGCTAGATGGCAGCAGGAATCCGCCGCCGCCGTCCCCAATCCCACCGGGACCCGAACGAGGGACACGTTTGTCCCCAAAAGATTTATCCCGGCGCTAGCGCCGATCTCTGACAAAACGGAATTATTTATCATCCCGAGGGCGCTGGGAGCCTCCCGTTCGGTATTAACGGTGTCGGTTTTGGTAACGAGCAATTAATTCTCATTGGTACGAGCAATTAATTCTCATTAAAGAAGCGGCAGCGGGGTGGGGGTTGAGGGACACCAGGGAATTTTCTGCTGTTTTGGCCAGGCTGGGGCCACCAAGCACCACGCCACATCCATGGCCACCACGGTGCCTCCATGGCCACCAAGCACCACGGGGCGTTCACAACCGCCCCGGCGCACCCTTTCTAAGGAGGCTCCACAGCAGCAGGTCGCCCCGGGGAGGGCCGCGTCCCCTCCGTGGGGACACCCTGGTTGCCTAAAAGTCCCCGTGTGCCCCCAGACGGCCCCGACCAGCCGGCCATCAGCGTGGAGCCCTTCTCCCCCGAAGCCGGGGGCTTCTCGGCGGGCGAGAGGGAGGACGTGGTGCTGACCTGCCTGGCTCCCTCCAACCCCCCCAGCCGCTACGTCTGGCTCCACAACGGTTCCCAGGTCCACACCGGCCCCACCTACGTCCTGAGGCGGAAAATGTTTCAGCTCCAGACCAGTCGGGAGGACAGCATCTCCGAGGGGGAAATCGAGACGAGCAGCAGCTCCCTCGGTGAATCCCCTCTCCGCTGGCCCCGTGGGGACAGTCCCCCCTTTCTCCTCGGGGATTTCAGGAGCCGGAGCTGCTCCGCTTCTCACTACGTCGCCGCGGCGGGACAACCCAAGTCCTTCATTCCTCCACGGTTTGAGCCGCTGGGTCGTAACCGGAGAAAAACCGACCGAGTGGCCAAATATTTTGAATATAAACGAGAATGGGAGAAATTCCGAATCCCGGGGGAGGATCAACGGCAAGAACTGCGCTGGGGCATCCGGGAACAGATGCTCTGCAAGCCCGAGCTGCCCAGCAAGCCGCAACACCTCCACGTCCCCAACGCTTACACCGTGCCGACCGAAAAAAAGAGAGCTGCCCTGCGCTGGGAGGTGCGCTGGGACCTGGCCAATGGCTTTCCCCCCCGAAAAAACACCTCCTCCTAGTTCCTGAAGGAAAACAAACATTTTAACCACACACGTGCGTGCTTTTCCTCCTCTAATTTGGAGAAATCCCCTTTCTGCATGGCCAGTGGGTTCAATTCTCGCATTAAAACTTGACCCCAGCGCCTCGGATTGTTAAAGGAAACACCCCCGCTTGCCTCCTGCGTTGTGCAGAGCTGCTTTCTGGGTTAAAACCAGGAGTTATGGGGAGCAGGCACCCAAAAACCACCCGGGCCGTGAGACTTTTCAAACAACAGCAGAAATAAGAATGTAACGAGCCTGGTGATTTTTTATAAGTTTTTCTTTTCTCCACGTAATTGCCCCCGGATTGTTGTGTGAGCTTTTAACGCTGTTTTATTTCTGGCATCTCGACAATATTTCTTTAATAAAACGTGTGGGAAGGTTTGTTATAGCTCTGTGTGTTAATTAGAAACGCTGCCTCACTCCCTCTGTCAAGGCCTGTTGTTCCAGACCTATCCAAACCCTCAGCTCCCCTTATTTCACTCCATTTTTAAAATAAATGAGCTTTAGGACGAAGTGAAGATAATGTTATTGTTATTTTTTCCCAGGTAAGGGGAGGGACTGAGGGGATTGGGCAGTTCTTGTGCAGGAAAAGGCCTCGAAGCCACAGTGAGAGGTTGGGGGGCTCTGGCCCCTCGGCCCTGGGGAGAGGGTCCCCGAAACCTCGCTGGGATGGGTGGGAAAGGGGCAGGAGGGGAAGCGGGTGACCCCCCAGTCGGGCTCCCCCCAAACCCGCTCTGGACGGGAGCGCAGGGGTGACAGTGTGGGGGGACAAGGGGGCTGGGGGGGACACACACGCTTCCCGCCAGCTTGGGGACCCGCTGTCACCCCACCCTGGGGGGTTCTGGCACACCTTGCGGGGTGGGCGGGGGGTCCCTGGCTCTCCAGCACCCTGCGGACCCCCCACCCACCTAGAAGGGGGGGTCTTTGCCCCCGGGGACGCCCCGAAACCTACGGGGGACAGCGCCACCTCCCTACGGGCTCCTCCAGCACCCCACAGACATCCCCCCCCCCCCCCCAAAAAAACCCGACGGGGACCGGTGCTGGCACCCTACAGGGTCCCCGTCCGCGGCGGGAGCCCCTCCCCGCCCTACGGGGTCCCTCGTCCCCAGCACCCCCGGGACCCCCCCAACCCCTCCGGGGGCAGCGCCGGCACCCTGTGGGGTCCCTGCTCCTCCTCCCCACACCCCCGGGCCTGCCATACCTGCCGGTCGCGGGTTCCGGTGCCCCGGAAGGGCCCGCCCCGTCCGGTTACACCAACACCCGCCCCGCGCGCTGCCGCCGTTAGGGCCTGCGAGGGCTGCCGGCGCCATGGCGGAGGGGGGAGACAGCGGCCGTTGGCCGGGGCTGGTGGGATCCGGGCTGGGCCCCTCCCGCGGTCCCCGGGGCCTCGTCCCCTTGCCCGCATCTCGCCCCTCTCTCCGCCGCCCCACATCGGCCCCCTCCCCGCCGCGCCGCCGCGACCCCGTCGTCTGCCGCCGATGTAAGGGGAAGCCTCGGCCCCCGCCTCGGGGAGGGCGCCCGGGCCAGGCCTCGGCCTCAGGCCGCCCCCGTTTCTCCTCCCTCAGCAGGCCGCGGCAGTGAGAAGGACGAGGACGAGGAGGGAGAGGGGGAGGAGGAGGAGAGAGGTGGGTCCCTGCGCCTCGGGGCGCTCGGGGCCTTCCCGTGAGGCCGGCGGGGGAGTGGGGCGGGGAGCGGGGCTGAGGGGGCTTCTGTGGGGGGGCACGGCCGTTCCTCATAACGCCTGCGGGTCTTGGCGGTGTCCGGGATCCCGACGGGCATCCAGCGGCCTCCTGGCTTGTGTTAGAAATAGTGTGACCAGCAGAAGCAGGGAGGTGACAGTCCCCCTGTGCTCTGCACTGGTGAGGCCACACCTGGAGTGTTGTGTCCAGTTTTGGGCACCTCAATCCGAGAGAGATCTCGAGGGGCTGGAGCGAGGGCAGAGGAGGGCAACGAGGCTGGGGAAGGGCCTGGAGAATAAATCCTGTGAGGAGAGATTGAAGGAGCTGGGACTGTTCAGTGTGAGGAGGAGAAGGGGAGGGGAGACCTCATCACTCTCTACAGCTCCCTGAAAGGACGTTGTGGAGAGGTTGGTGCTGGTCTCTTCTCACAGGGGATTAGTGACAGAACAAGAGGGAACGGCTTTAAACTGCAACAGGGGAGGTTCAGACTGGACACGAGGAAAAAATGTTTCCCAGAAAGAGTGGTCAGAGAGTGGAATAGGCTGCCCAGGGAGGGGGTGGAGTCCCCATCCTGGGTGTGTTTAAGGGCCGTTTGGATGAGCTGTGGGGGGATGTGGGGTAGGGGAGAGCTTTGTAGAGTCGGGCTGAGGGTTGGACTCGATGATCCCGAGGGTCTTTTCCAACCTGAATGATTCTGGGATCCCTGGGAGAGGGGATGGCCGGCGACCCCAGTATTTGCAGGAAGTGGGGACTTTTGTGAGAGACTTCTCATTAAAAAGTCAGTTTTTTTCAAACGAGTCTCTGCCTTTCCAGTGGACTTGGCGGAAGTCTCGCTGCTCAACAAGCTGATCCGCACGTCCCTCGTGGAGTCCAGCCACTCCGTGGAGATCCTGCAGCAGGACCCCAGCTCCCCGCTCTTCTCTGTCAAAAGCTTCGAAGAGCTGCCCCTGTGAGTCACCAGCAGCCCCCAGCCCGGCAAAGAGCGAGAGCCACCGCTGTTTGTCCAACGGGCCCTTTCTGCTGTTTTTCTTTTTAATAGGAAGAAGGAGCTTTTGCAGGGGGTTTACATGATGGGCTTCAACAGACCATCCAAAATCCAGGAGATGGCTCTGCCGATCATGCTGGCATATCCGTGAGTAGAATGCCAGGCGGGTGAGCCCCCACCTTGAGGCATCCCCAGTGTGGGGACGCCCCCCGCCCCCCCCTCCCCCGTCTCTTGAGGCGTCCCCAGTGTGGGGACGCCCCCCCCCCCCTCCCCCGCCTCTTGAGGCATCCCCAGTGTGGGGACGCCCCCCCCCACCCCGCCCCCACCTCTTTTCGTGCCACTAAGCAGCCTTTGCCTTGCAGGCCCCAAAATCTGATTGCCCAGAGCCAGTCAGGGACAGGGAAAACAGCAGCTTTTGTCTTGGCGATGCTGAGCAGAGTTAATGCCACTGAGAAATACCCGCAGGTAACGCAGGAAAGGGAAAGCTGATGCAGGAGGGGTTTGCCCACGCCCTCAAGATGCTGCCTGGGGGCAGAGCTCTGTTTTTTGCCCCTGTCTCTGGGTGATTTTATCCGCTGGAGGGGGGTGATAAACCCCCAGGTACCATCGCAGCAGCAGGTAGGACAGAAAGCGTGGGGCCCGCTCAAGGGAGGTACTTTTACTTGCTAGCAGCAGATTAAGCCAGGCTTTAGCTATCCTGGAGTTTAAATTTTGAAAAGCGACTGCAGAGACTGCTGGTTTTCTGGTGGTTTAAACGCCCCCGTGAGCCCCCGTCACCTCTCCACGCACAGAATCAGCTTTGTGCCCAGGTTACTGCAGTTTGAAGTCCCTCCTCTCAAGCCTATGGGGCGATTTAAGCCGCCGCTTTAGAGCTGGGCGCAGAAACGAGCCGCACGGTGCTTCGGGAGACACATTTCCCCCTCAAAAATAGCTACAGCGACTTCTTCCTGCCTCCACCCCTCGAGCTGCGTTCCCAGCTCTCTAACCTCCACGTGTGACCGACTACCCGAACCCCCCCGCGCTTCGGAGGGAGTTTAGCGGGGTGGGATTTTCCTCTGCTTTTCTTTCCATCCCTTCGAAATACCCTGTTGCCTGCCCGGTGTATCCCATCCCGGCAGCACCCTCGGCTTTTAATCGAGGCGTTTCTCCTCTGACAGCTCTTTTATCTCCCCCCAAGTGCCTCTGCTTGGCTCCCACCTACGAGCTGGCCCTGCAGATCGGGTGCGTGATCGAGACCATCGGGAGGTTTTGTGCTGATGTCAAGGTGACGTACGCTGTCCGGGGAAACAGAGGTGAGTCCGGCCCTGCCGAGCAGAGCTACCGGCGCCGTCACAGGAGCGTTGAGTGGTTACAGGGATCCTCTCTTAGAGCCTTGAGCTACCACGAGCCGCACAGACCCCTGGGAAGGCCAATAAAATAGCGTCTGTATTCCCCTCACCACCTAAGGAGTAGTCTTCACAATTGCTGGCTGCTTCCAGACTCCCCCCTTCCCACGTGGGGCTGGTTTCCACCCCCCCGAGGCTGTAGGGAAGCGTCAGCCCTCTTTGTAATTTTAATCTCAAGCTCCACTTTGCGGAGTCCGAGATAACCGAGGGGAAAAATGCACTCGAACAACAGAAACCCATCGTGTTTGGGGGCACTGGGGTGCAGTTTCCCCTCTCGCAGTTCGGCAGGGCACCAGGCTGGAGGAGCAGATCGTCATCGGGACGCCGGGGACGGTGCTGGACTGGTGCTTCAAATACAGACTCATAGAGGTGAAGAAGATCGAGTTGTTCGTGCTGGATGAAGCCGACATCATGATTGACACTCAGGGCTTCTCCTCTCAAAGCATACGCATTCAGAGGTGAGGATTCCTGAGGGCTGGCATCCTGCTTCCCCGTTTTTTCCCCCTTTTTGCTCGGTTTTGAGGGAATCGGTCGCCGAACGAGGTGAATCTGCATCCCTGTGATGTCGCAGGGGCTTGCTGTGGTGAGAATTGGCTTTTGCACCTCAGCAGGCACTGACCTGCTTAGGCCAGGGGTCCAGCCTGCTGTAAAACCGCGTCCGTGAGACACACAGGAAGACTTTTACCTCGCTTACCTTTCCTTCGAGCCGTTAGGCGACACAAAATCAGCTTTTTCAAATTTTTTTTCTTCCAGTGAGCACATCGGGGCCCCAGGCCGCTCTCCTGGGTTGACGAGTCCTTTTTCTCCCCTCCAGGGCTTTACCCAAGGACTGCCAGATGCTGCTGTTCTCAGCCACCTTCAAGGAAACCGTGCGGGCGTTCGCCATGCGGATAATCTCCAACCCCATCGTGATAAAGCTGCGCAAGGACGAGCTCACCCTGAGCAACATCCAGCAGTACTTCTTCATGTGCAGGAGCAGGGAGGAGAAGTACAGAGCCCTCTGCAACATCTACGGCAGCATCACCATCGGCCAGGCAATGATCTTCTGCCAGGTGAAGCGCCCCGGCCTGCCCGCGGAGATCGTTTTTGCCTTATACCGATGTTTTGCTGGGTAAAAAAGTGGCTGGATGGCCTGAAGAGTTGTGGTGAATGGGGTTAAGTCCAGTTGGCGGCCGGTCACGAGTGGTGTCCCCCAGGGCTCGGTTTTGGGGCCACTCCTGTTTAACATCTTTATTGATGATCTAGACGAGGGGATCGAGTGCACCCTCAGTCAGTTTGCAGATGACACCCGGTGGGGTGGGAGTGCTGATCTGCTCGAGGGTAGGGAGGCTCTGCAGAGAGACCTGGCCAGGCTGGAGCGATGGGCTGAGGCCAACGGGAGGAGTTTCACTAAGGCCAAATGCCGGGTGCTGCCCTTGGGCCACAACAACCCCCAGCAGGGCTACAGGCTTGGGGAGGAGTGGCTGGAGAGCTGCCAGTCAGAGAGGGACCTGGGGGGGGGGATTGACAGCTGACTGAACAGGAGCCAGCAGTGTGCCCAGGTGGCCAAGAAGGCCAATGGCATCCTGGCTTGTACCAGCACTAGCGTGGCCAGCAGGGACAGGGAAGGGATCTTACCCCTTTGCTCAGCACTGGTGAGGCCGCCCCTCAATGAGTGGGTTCAGTTTTGGGCAAAACCTCACTCCAAAAAGGCCATTGAATGACTCGAGCGTGTCCAGAGAAGGGCAACGGAGCTGGTGCAGGGTCTGGAGCACAGGTCTGATGGGGAGCGGCTGAGGGAACTGGGGGGGTTTAGTCTGGAGAAGAGGAGGCTGAGGGGAGACCTCCTGGCCCTCTGCAACTCCCTGAAAGGAGGGTGCAGAGAGGGGGGATGAGTCTCTTGAGCCAAGGAACCAGCGGCAGGCCAAGAGGGAATGGCCTCAAGCTGCGCCAGGGCAGGGTCAGACTGGCTCTTAGGAAGGATTTCTTTGCAGAAGGGGTTGTTGGGCGTTGGAATGGGCTGCCCAGGGCAGGGGGGGAGTCCCCATCCCTGGAGGGGTTGAAGAGTCGGGTTGAGCCAGCGCTGAGGGATCTGGTGGAGTTGGGAACGGTCAGGGGGAGGTTCATGGTGGGACTGGAGGAGCTTCAAGGGCTTTTCCAACCCAGATGATTCTGGGATTATTTTGGGGTGTTAACAAGCACCACGAGCTCCCTCAAAAGGAGGAGGGGGGGAAATAAAACCTCATCCCGCCTCTCCCCCAGACTCGGAGGAGCGCAGACTGGCTGTCGATGGAGATGCGCCAAGACGGGCACCAGGTCGCCATCCTGACGGCGGAGCTGACAGTAGCCCAGCGGGCCAGCGTCATCCAGCGCTTCCGCGACGGGAAGGAGAAGGTCCTCATCGCCACCAACGTCTGCGCCAGAGGTACCCCCGAACGACCCAACGCCCCTCGCCCTTCCGAGGGCGTGAAACGCGCTTCCTCGCCACCGGTTCTTCTGGTGGCAGCGTGGGCTCGAGCGACGCGTCCTCCCCGACTTGCGGTGCCTTTCTGCAGCCCCTTTCTCTCCATTTTATTTACTTTTTTTGCCAGGGATCGACGTGCAGCAGGTCACCATTGTGGTGAACTTCACCCTCCCCACTGGGCAGAACAAGCAGCCGGATTTCGAGACCTACCTCCACCGCATCGGGCGAACGGGACGCTTTGGGAAGAAGGGCGTCGCCTTCAGCATGGTGGAAAGTCAGAACGTGGAGCTCGTGCGGATGATAGAGGAGCATTTCCGTGAGTATCCGCGCGTCGACGCCTCGCCGGGAGGTGGGTTTGGGACTGGTGATGCCCCTCTGCTTCATCTCCCATCTGCAAATGGACCTTGTTGAGCTGCTCCTCTCCCCGGGGCTCATCCCGTCGGTGTATCAGATGCAGCTTTCGGCCCTTTTAGGATGTTTTGGGTTTTCTTCCCCTACCAGCCAGATTTTCAGAGAAACAGCCGAGGAGGTGGTGCGTGACTTGCAAGGGACATTTCAGGTACCCAGGGTGCCTCAGTACCTCTTTTTTTTTCCCTCCTTCAGGCGTTTTATCTGCCTTTACCCTGCAAATCCCGGTCCGGGGGTGCTGGTACCCCAGCTTAGCCCTGGCTGGGGGAGAAAAGCCAGCAGCTGAAACCTTTCCTGACTGCAAATGGCTCGTCACTCACAGACATCGAGAGGATTTCCACGGAATTTGCAAGAGGCCATCACTGCACCGGTGGCTTTTCAAATCCCGGTGCCCATTTTCCCTGTGATTTTTTTAAGGGAAAAGACGGTTATCGAAACCCTTCAGCGTGCAGAAAACCACCTCCCTTCCTCAGCTTCGTCCTCGGAGCTGCTGAACTGTGCTGGCAGCTTGTCCTTTAAATTTAAACAGCAGATGAGCCAGTGGGAGACACCCGGAAGAGATTCCCGAGCCAGATAGTCCGGTGAAGAGTTTTTAATTTTTTTTCCGAGCGGCAGAAGCGTCAGACAACGGATGAGCAGCTCGAGTAACCACGAGGTGGATGAGTCTGACCGCAGCCACGGCCAGAATTAGCCGGAGGAGCCCAGTGTGGGATTCCCAAGGGATGAAAATCCGAGCGGATGAACTCCCAGCCACCCAACCTTTTTCCTTCTTCACGTTGTGATTCGAGGGCCGGGGCCAGGATGAAGGAACTTCCCCCTCTGGCGTCGCTGTGGAGGTGGGAGCAGAGAGCGGGAGCGCGGCCGGAGGCTGAACCCGACGCGTTGCTTCGCGCTTGGGCCGCCTCTTGCTTTCTCAGCAGCTTTCTCTCGGCCGCTGCCCTTCTTCCACTTCACACTTTGCTTCCTCCAAGTTTATTTTTCTATCGCTTGAAGGCCACAAACGGGAAATACTACACCGAGCGCTTCGGGGAGCTTCCTAACCCGCACGCAGACGGCGCAAACACCAGCTCGTGGGGTGCCTGGGTTTGGTTTTCACCCCGATTGTGCCAAACACTGACGGGTTTTTTGTTGTTTGTGGTTTTTTTTTCCCTCAGGGACCAAGATCAAGCAGCTGGACCCAGACAACATGGACGAGCTCGAGAAGCTTGAAAACTGAGTGAGGAGTGGGGATTCGCTCTCCCAAATCACAGTTTTGGTTGAAAACAAGAGGAAAAGTTCCAGGGGAAAATCTCCCAGTTCACGTTTCCTCAAGCTGTTTGGTTTTGTTACGATGTTTTAGGAGGCAGCGAGGGGGAACCCTCAGCCCCAGCGGTTATTGTTGCTGCTTTTGTTCCTGGGTGTATCCCCGAGGTTTTCATAGCCTGAGGTGTTACCGAAAACCCGGAATAAAGGACTTATCAACACCAATTTGATGCAGATAAGCAGACACTTCTTTATTGACGGCCGGGCGCGCAGGGGAGTGTTCTCACCAACAGCGCGCACCAAGCACTAAAATCACACATCTTATATAGAACTTACTCATATACAATTCCCAAGGACACGGTTTCATACACAAACACAATTCCCAAGGACACGGTTTCCTTGGCAGGTACTTGTAAGCTGTTACGGTTCTTTCCCCCAGTTTCTATTAATCCTAAACTTTGACAACTACTTGTATTCTCCTGGTCCTATCTATATATATTATAAATCACCTTACAGATCAGTTTGGATTTGGTTACCTAGGTCCCAAACGTTCCTACTAAATGATTATGACCAATCTCTTCGGCCTTGGTATGGGACTGTATTTTAAAGCAGCAATCGGTTGACTGGTTGAAATTTCCCGAGGAATAGATTCACCCGCTGCTCTTGGTATTGGCAAACAAGCAGTAATCTGTGTAACATTCTGCAAATTGGCAAATCCCTTAATCGATCCTAACATCAAATTTTCTTCAGACATTTCTTTGGGAATGTTAATCAATTGTTCCGTGTCTCGTCTTTTGTTTGTCACCACCAAATCAGTCCACACCAGTGTCACCTGCTTAGTTAACACAAAGAGAATAATCACAAACTGATAGAAATAAGTCTTTGGGTCACGGCTAATAATCTGCCATGGAGTGGGCGCCTTCTTCACCCGGGTATGGTGTATCCAAGCATCTGATTCTGCAATCTTGATAGCCCTAAAGGTGGGTAACAGTATCTGGAAAGGTCCCTTCCAGCGTTCTTGCAGAGGTTCGGAAGTCCACGTCTTCACGTAGACACAGTCTCCTGGTTGAAAGTCACGCACAGGGTTTTCAAGGGATAATGGTCTGTTCCACACTACTGCGCTCCGGATTGCAGTCAAAGTTTTTCCTAAGGAAAGTAAATAGTTATACACATCTCGTTTCCCTTTCACATGCACGTTTGGATTTGGTTCTGGGGATTCATAAGGCTTCCCACACAATAATTCATAAGGACCGACGGAGGTTCCACTCTGTGGTTGTACTCTAATTCGTAACAATGCCAGTGGAAGCGCTTGAGGCCATTTTAAATTAGTTTCTTGACAGATTTTGCTTATTTGTCTCTTTAAAGTTTGATTCATTCTTTCTACTTTCCCACTGGACTGTGGTCTCCATGAAGTATGTAAGTCCCAAGTGATACCCAAAATTTTGCTAACATTTTGGACTACTTCTGCAACAAAGTGTGGACCTCTGTCAGAGGTAATTCCAACAGGAACTACAGACCTTGGAATTATTTCTCATAGTAACCACTTTACTACTTCTTTTGCTTGTGTGGTGCGACAGGGAAAAGCTTCTGGCCATCCTGTAAAAGTATCAACCCCCACCAGGATGTATCGATACCCATTTTGTCTAGGTAATTCTGAAAAATCTACTTGCCAATAATCTCCAGGTTCCGTACCAGATCTTAACCTGCCCATTTGAACTCTTCTCTTGATCACTGGATTATTTTTCAAACATACTTCACATTTTGCAGTTATTAATTTAGCCATGTCCATCATTTTCACTGATAGAACTTGGTTTTGTAAAGACGTTACTAGAGCTTCTGCTCCCCAATGACATTCTTGATGTTTGGTTTGCATTATTTCTCTCATTAATGAAGGTGGAACTATTACTCGTCCATGAGGAGTTATCCACCATCCAGCTAAATTTTTTCTTGGCCTAGTTTCTCATCTTCCTTCGAATATTCTGGCTTTTCTCTAGCAAGGGTGACTGTCTTGGAGGGAATTAATGCCATTTGGAATGCTCGTTCCTTTGCTATTTTCTTTGCCATTCAGTCAGCCAAATTATTTCCAACAATTTCTTTTGTGTTCCCAATCTGATGTGCTTTACAGTGCACGATTGCTACTTGCTCTGGTTTTTGAACTGCTTGTAACAATTGTAAAATTTCATTTTGATGCTTAATATTTGATCCCTGGGAGGACAATAATCCTCTTTCTTTCCACAAAGCTCCATGGACAGGTACTACCCCAAAAGCATACTTGGAGTCTGTCCAAATATTTACTTTCTTCTTTTCACTTAATTCTAAGGCTCGAATTAAAGCAATGACTTCTGCTTTCTGAGCTGATGTGGTACCCGTCAATGCCTTTGCTTCTCTAACTGTGGTGTCTGCTGTTACCGCATATCCAGCGTATCGGACCCCTCGCTCCATAAAGCTGCTGCCATCTGTCTACAGTTCCCAGTCTGGTCGCTCCAATGGTACGTCCTTCAAATCGTCTCGACTGGGATAAACATACTCAATGGTAGCCAGGCAGTCATGTTCCAGTTGTCCTTCTTCCTGTGTGGGACTTAAAAACACTGCAGGATTTACCAGGTTAGTTGTTTTTAGAATCACATCATCTTGTTCGGTCAGTATTACCTGGTACTTCATCATCCGGCTCGGAGACAGCCAATGTCCCCCCTTTTGTTCTGAAACAGTTATCACCACGTGTGGGACATAGACTGTTATTGTTCTTCCCAAAGTCAACTTCCGAGCTTCTTGTATGAGCATCACTGTTGCAGCCACTGCTCGAAGGCAGTTCGGCCACCCTTTACTCACTGTGTCCAGTTGTTTGGAGAAGTATCCGACTGGTGGTTTCCAGCTTCCTATTCGCTGAGTCAGCACACCCAACGCCAGGCGTTGTCTCTCATGGACAAACAACTGAAAATCTTTGGTTAAATCCGGAAGTCCTAAAGCAGGTGCAGACATTAAGGCGCGTTTTAGTTCCGTAAAAGCCTTTTGCTGTTGTGGGCCCCATACGAAAGGAGAGTTTTCCTGGGCTCATACAATGGTTTAGCTATCAGACCGTGGTTCATGATCCAGAGGCGACACCACCCTGCCGTTCCCAAGAACGCTCTGAGTTCATGGATATTTTTCGGCTCAGGTATGCTACAAATAGTCTCTTTGCGATCTTTTCCTAATTGTCGCTGCCCTTTTGAAGTTTCAAAGCCCAGATAAATCACGGTCTGGCAGGCTATTTGGGCTTTCTTCCGAGATACCTTGTACCCATTCAGTCCCAGGAAATTTAAAAGGTCTGTTGTTACCTGTATGCAGGTAAATCTTTCTTCTGTGGCAATCAGTATGTCATCCACATACTGTAAAAGCAAATGTCCAGGCCTTGGTTTATCCTGTTTCCAGATTTCAAGCTCCCTTGCCAGCTGATTTCCAAAAATCGTTGGGCTATTTTTAAATCCTTGGGGTAGTCTTGTCCACGTCAACTGCTTCTTTCGTCCCGTTTGTGGATTTTCCCACTCAAAAGCAAACAATTTTCTGCTTTCCCTCTCCAAAGGTATGCAAAAGAAAGCATCTTTTAAATCAAGCACTGTAAACCACTGATGAGTCTCCTCTAACGCTGTTAACAATGTCTAAGGATTTGCCACCACAGGATATATGTCCTTGACTATTTGATTTACTGCTCTCAAGTCTTGCACTAACCTACATTCACCCGAGGGTTTTCTGACTGGTAGAATAGGAGTATTATACTCAAATTCACACTCTCCTAAAATTTTGTACTTCAAAAATTTATCAATTAATTTCTTCAGCTCCTGTCTAACTTCTGGTTGGATTGGATATTGCTTCATTTTTACTGACCCTGCACCTTCTTTTAAATCTATTTTCACAGGCTCTGCCAATTTTGATTTGCCAGGAATATCTGTTTCCCATGCTGTAGGAATCACTGCAGAATCCACCTCTGGTGGAATTTCCTGCTCTTTCACTTTTTCCTGTATCATCAGGATTTCTCCTGGTTTTGATTCAGGTATTTTCAAGAAAAGTTCTCCTTCTTCAAAAACAACCTGTGCATTTCATTTGGATAACAAATCCCTTCCTAACAAGGGTATCGGACACTCTGGTACATACAAAAATTCATGTGTAATTATTTTATTTCCCAATTTTAAATCCAGGGGTTGCAGGAATGGCCTATTTTCCTCCTTCCCTGTTGCTCCTATTATGTTTGCTGGTTTTGTTCCAATTTTTCCTTTACAAGTATTCAATACCGAGAATGTTGCTCCCGTATCCACTAAAAATTTAACTTCTTTATCTCCCAGCTTAATTACAACCAGAGGCTCCGCTGGGTTCCCCTCCGGTCCCCTTCAGTCATCTAAACCCATCAATTTGGCTATTTCTTGCTGAGCATTCCCGTTTCTTGGGCAGTCTCCCTTCCAATGCCCTTCTTGTTTACAAAAGGCACACTGATTCACTCCTAAGGGGGTATTAAAGTTTTGATTACCATAGTTCATAAATCCTCCCCTTCCACCAGCTCCTCTTCCTCTGCCCCTTCCTCTGCCTGCTGTCCCTGTCATTACAGCCAACAATCCACCTTCTCTGGTCTTCCTTTCCTCTTTTTCCCTGTTGTTATATACTTTCCATGCTGCTTCTAGCATTTTATTCAAACTCCTTGAATCCTCTCCTTCAAGTTTCTGGAGTTTCTTTCTTATATCTGGTGCCGATTGTCCCATAAAAATCAAAGCCAATTGTATCTGAGCCGCCTCTGTTTCTACTCTTAAGTCAGTATATTTTCGGGCTGCTTCCTTCAATCTCTCCAGAAACGCTGAGGGAGATTCATTCTTATCTTGTCTCACCTCATATCATTTAGACCAATTCAGAGACTTAGGCATGGCATGTTTAACTCCATACAAAATCCATTTCTGGTATCAATTCAGTCTTTCTCTGTGCTCTACGTTATTTGGATCCCACTGCGGATCCCCAGATGGAAAATTCTGCTCTACTGTTCCCCCTGTTGTCCCACTCAATACAGCCACTCCTGCCTGTGCTTTGCCAGTCTTTAATGCCATCTGCTTTTCTGGATCATCCAGTAAATTATCCAAGATCACCTGTAAATCACTCCAGTCCGGAGTCTGTGTTCTGATTATAGTATCTACCACTCTGCCTACTCTTTCAGATCTTCTCTCTATATACCTGCTGCCTGCTTCCAAGCCATCAAATCCGTAACTGAAAAAGGCACTTTCACATCCACTGGCCCATCACTACCCACGCCCTGCCGTAGAGGAGCTATTGTTTGCACCTGCTGCCGAGTTCTTCGGGAGACAGGAGTATGAATTACAATCTCAGACGGCCCTTCCTCCACATCCTCTCTTCCACTGCTCTCTGGTTCCTCTACCTGTTCCCTATATTCTCGCCCCCGATGCCTTTCTCTCTGCGGAGGGGATATATCTAATTCTGGCCCTTCATCCTTTTCAGCAGAAGCAATTCTTTTCTTTAAACAATCTTTTCCCAACTCACATGTTGTACAACACTTTTTCACCTTTTTATCGTCAGAAGTCATAGCCATTACTAAATTATCCCTACTAATCAACTTACATTCCTTCTGCCAATCTTTCCTCTGTCTTAAATAGAAAAATAAATCAACATATGGCACTTCACTCCATTTCCCTGCCCTTCTACAGAACAGCATTAACTGCAGAACGGTGTTATAATTCAGTGTCCCATTCATAGGTCATTTTTCCTGATCTTCCAAAATATACAGAGGCCACCACTGATTGCAATATTCAATCATCTGACTCTTTCGCAAATCATCATGCAAATCTCCCCAATGTGCTAACAAACATCCTAGCGGAGAAGTTTTCGGAACTTTGTCATCTGCAGCCAGATTACCCATGCTTTTACTTTTAAACAAATGAGTCAGCTTAGATGCCATAATAAATCACTTTGCAGTACAATATACAATCAATCACTCCAATCTGTCGCTTCGTTCTTCTCCGGCTGCACCCCTCGCGGAGTAACAGAACCGCGGATCCGAGCTCCGCACTCGCTTCGTGCTCAATTGCACGTCTCACACTTACAAACACACTCACACTCACACCTTTCCACAACTGTTACTATATACAAAGGTATATAACACAATATCATACAATTCTTACATTCTTATACAATACTCTACAAAAAAATAAACAATTTTACAATATAACACATGTAAAACTGCTAACTTCTTGTTAGAGACACTTCCTTTGAGAACGCTATAGCACATGGGTTCTCTTGTTTCCCAACCCACAATTGTCCAACCCTGCAATAGCTTTCGCTTATGTCTTACGGGCAGACGCCCAGGCTTCCAATACACGAGGATCCTCCAGCCCAACCTGCGCAGCTTTCGCCGCGTCTGACAGGCAGGCTTATAGAGTGGGACTCTAACCCGCTGTGTGGGACTCTAACCCACTTTGCAGGGTGAGACTCTAACCCACCCCTAATACAAAAAGAAGTGTCTTACCAAAATCCAGGGAACGTCGCGAGGAGCCTTACGGATCGGGGATTGATGGGTATCCCCGAGAAATCCTCGGTGCCGGCTGGAACCGATCAGGTCCCCGATTCCTCCGGTCTCTCTCAGCGAGGTCCCATCTGCGTCACCAGAAACTGTTACCGAAAACCCGGAATAAAGGACTTATCAACACCAATTTGATGCAGATAAGCAGACACTTCTTTATTGACGGCCGGGCGCGCAGGGGAGTGTTCTCACCAACAGCGCGCACCAAGCACTAAAATCACACATCTTATATAGAACTTACTCATATACAATTCCCAAGGACACAGTTTCATACACAAACACAATTCCCAAGGACACGGTTTCCTTGGCAGGTACTTGTAAACTGCTTCCTAACCCGCACGCAGACGGCGCAAACACCAGCTCGTGGGGTGCCTGGGTTTGGTTTTCACCCCGATTGTGCCAAACACTGACGGGTTTTTTGTTGTTTGTGGTTTTTTTTTCCCTCAGGGACCAAGATCAAGCAGCTGGACCCAGACAACATGGACGAGCTCGAGAAGCTTGAAAACTGAGTGAGGAGTGGGGATTCGCTCTCCCAAATCACAGTTTTCGTTGAAAACAAGAGGAAAAGTTCCAGGGGAAAATCTCCCAGTTCACGTTTCCTCAAGCTGTTTGGTTTTGTTACGATGTTTTAGGAGGCAGCGAGGGGGAACCCTCAGCCCCAGCGGTTATTGTCGCTGCTTTTGTTCCTGGGTGTATCCCCGAGGTTTTCATAGCCTGAGGGAACCCCCGAGGGGTTTAACATGAGGTAACACGCCCCAAAAATGGGTCTAGGTGTGCTCGGAGAGGTCACAAAACAGGCAAAATCTGGTAACTGGCCCAAAAATCCGCTGCTGGTCTGCAGGCAGCAGCGGCGGGTGGCCTTTCTGCCAGAAACATCTCAGAAAAAACTTTTGGAACTTGCTCCTTCCTCCTGATTTTTCCTTCTTCAAAAACCCCAAACTAACCCATTCTCGCTAGATGGCAGCAGGAATCCGCCGCCGCCGTCCCCAATCCCACCGGGACCCGAACGAGGGACACGTTTGTCCCCAAAAGATTTATCCCGGCGCTAGCGCCGATCTCTGACAAAACGGAATTATTTATCATCCCGAGGGCGTTGGGAGCCTCCCGTTCGGTATTAACGGTGTCGGTTTTGGTAACGAGCAATTAATTCTCATTGGTACGAGCAATTAATTCTCATTAAAGAAGCGGCAGCGGGGTGGGGGTTGAGGGACACCAGGGAATTTTCTGCTGTTTTGGCCAGGCTGGGGCCACCAAGCACCACGCCACATCCATGGCCACCACGGTGCCTCCATGGCCACCAAGCACCACGGGGCGTTCACAACCGCCCCGGCGCACCCTTTCTAAGGAGGCTCCACAGCAGCAGGTCGCCCCGGGGAGGGCCGCGTCCCCTCCGTGGGGACACCCTGGTTGCCTAAAAGTCCCCGTGTGCCCCCAGACGGCCCCGACCAGCCGGCCATCAGCGTGGAGCCCTTCTCCCCCGAAGCCGGGGGCTTCTCGGCGGGCGAGAGGGAGGACGTGGTGCTGACCTGCCTGGCTCCCTCCAACCCCCCCAGCCGCTACGTCTGGCTCCACAACGGTTCCCAGGTCCACACCGGCCCCACCTACGTCCTGAGGCGGAAAATGTTTCAGCTCCAGACCAGTCGGGAGGACAGCATCTCCGAGGGGGAAATCGAGACGAGCAGCAGCTCCCTCGGTGAATCCCCTCTCCGCTGGCCCCGTGGGGACAGTCCCCCCTTTCTCCTCGGGGATTTCAGGAGCCGGAGCTGCTCCGCTTCTCACTACGTCGCCGCGGCGGGACAACCCAAGTCCTTCATTCCTCCACGGTTTGAGCCGCTGGGTCGTAACCGGAGAAAAACCGACCGAGTGGCCAAATATTTTGAATATAAACGAGAATGGGAGAAATTCCGAATCCCGGGGGAGGATCAACGGCAAGAACTGCGCTGGGGCATCCGGGAACAGATGCTCTGCAAGCCCGAGCTGCCCAGCAAGCCGCAACACCTCCACGTCCCCAACGCTTACACCGTGCCGACCGAAAAAAAGAGAGCTGCCCTGCGCTGGGAGGTGCGCTGGGACCTGGCCAATGGCTTTCCCCCCCGAAAAAACACCTCCTCCTAGTTCCTGAAGGAAAACAAACATTTTAACCACACACGTGCGTGCTTTTCCTCCTCTAATTTGGAGAAATCCCCTTTCTGCATGGCCAGTGGGTTCAATTCTCGCATTAAAACTTGACCCCAGCGCCTCGGATTGTTAAAGGAAACACCCCCGCTTGCCTCCTGCGTTGTGCAGAGCTGCTTTCTGGGTTAAAACCAGGAGTTATGGGGAGCAGGCACCCAAAAACCACCCGGGCCGTGAGACTTTTCAAACAACAGCAGAAATAAGAATGTAACGAGCCTGGTGATTTTTTATAAGTTTTTCTTTTCTCCACGTAATTGCCCCCGGATTGTTGTGTGAGCTTTTAACGCTGTTTTATTTCTGGCATCTCGACAATATTTCTTTAATAAAACGTGTGGGAAGGTTTGTTATAGCTCTGTGTGTTAATTAGAAACGCTGCCTCACTCCCTCTGTCAAGGCCTGTTGTTCCAGACCTATCCAAACCCTCAGCTCCCCTTATTTCACTCCATTTTTAAAATAAATGAGCTTTAGGACGAAGTGAAGATAATGTTATTGTTATTTTTTCCCAGGTAAGGGGAGGGACTGAGGGGATTGGGCAGTTCTTGTGCAGGAAAAGGCCTCGAAGCCACAGTGAGAGGTTGGGGGGCTCTGGCCCCTCGGCCCTGGGGAGAGGGTCCCCGAAACCTCGCTGGGATGGGTGGGAAAGGGGCAGGAGGGGAAGCGGGTGACCCCCCAGTCGGGCTCCCCCCAAACCCGCTCTGGACGGGAGCGCAGGGGTGACAGTGTGGGGGGACAAGGGGGCTGGGGGGGACACACACGCTTCCCGCCAGCTTGGGGACCCGCTGTCACCCCACCCTGGGGGGTTCTGGCACACCTTGCGGGGTGGGCGGGGGGTCCCTGGCTCTCCAGCACCCTGCGGACCCCCCACCCACCTAGAAGGGGGGGTCTTTGCCCCCGGGGACGCCCCGAAACCTACGGGGGACAGCGCCACCTCCCTACGGGCTCCTCCAGCACCCCACAGACATCCCCCCCCCCCAAAAAAAAACCCGACGGGGACCGGTGCTGGCACCCTACAGGGTCCCCGTCCGCGGCGGGAGCCCCTCCCCGCCCTACGGGGTCCCTCGTCCCCAGCACCCCCGGGACCCCCCCAACCCCTCCGGGGGCAGCGCCGGCACCCTGTGGGGTCCCTGCTCCTCCTCCCCACACCCCCGGGCCTGCCATACCTGCCGGTCGCGGGTTCCGGTGCCCCGGAAGGGCCCGCCCCGTCCGGTTACACCAACACCCGCCCCGCGCGCTGCCGCCGTTAGGGCCTGCGAGGGCTGCCGGCGCCATGGCGGAGGGGGGAGACAGCGGCCGTTGGCCGGGGCTGGTGGGATCCGGGCTGGGCCCCTCCCGCGGTCCCCGGGGCCTCGTCCCCTTGCCCGCATCTCGCCCCTCTCTCCGCCGCCCCACATCGGCCCCCTCCCCGCCGCGCCGCCGCGACCCCGTCGTCTGCCGCCGATGTAAGGGGAAGCCTCGGCCCCCGCCTCGGGGAGGGCGCCCGGGCCAGGCCTCGGCCTCAGGCCGCCCCCGTTTCTCCTCCCTCAGCAGGCCGCGGCAGTGAGAAGGACGAGGACGAGGAGGGAGAGGGGGAGGAGGAGGAGAGAGGTGGGTCCCTGCGCCTCGGGGCGCTCGGGGCCTTCCCGTGAGGCCGGCGGGGGAGTGGGGCGGGGAGCGGGGCTGAGGGGGCTTCTGTGGGGGGGCACGGCCGTTCCTCATAACGCCTGCGGGTCTTGGCGGTGTCCGGGATCCCGACGGGCATCCAGCGGCCTCCTGGCTTGTGTTAGAAATAGTGTGACCAGCAGAAGCAGGGAGGTGACAGTCCCCCTGTGCTCTGCACTGGTGAGGCCACACCTGGAGTGTTGTGTCCAGTTTTGGGCACCTCGATCCGAGAGAGATCTCGAGGGGCTGGAGCGAGGGCAGAGGAGGGCAACGAGGCTGGGGAAGGGCCTGGAGAATAAATCCTGTGAGGAGAGATTGAAGGAGCTGGGACTGTTCAGTGTGAGGAGGAGAAGGTGAGGGGAGACCTCATCACTCTCTGCAGCTCCCTGAAAGGACGTTGTGGAGAGGTTGGTGCTGGTCTCTTCTCACAGGGGATTAGTGACAGAACAAGAGGGAACGGCTTTAAACTGCAACAGGGGAGGTTCAGACTGGACACGAGGAAAAAATGTTTCCCAGAAAGAGTGGTCAGAGAGTGGAATAGGCTGCCCAGGGAGGGGGTGGAGTCCCCATCCTGGGTGTGTTTAAGGGCCGTTTGGATGAGCTGTGGGGGGATGTGGGGTAGGGGAGAACTTTGTAGAGTCGGGCTGAGGGTTGGACTCGATGATCCCGAGGGGCTTTTCCAACCTGAATGATTCTGGGATCCCTGGGAGAGGGGATGGCCGGCGACCCCAGTATTTGCAGGAAGTGGGGACTTTTGTGAGAGACTTCTCATTAAAAAGTCAGTTTTTTTCAAACGAGTCTCTGCCTTTCCAGTGGACTTGGCGGAAGTCTCGCTGCTCAACAAGCTGATCCGCACGTCCCTCGTGGAGTCCAGCCACTCCGTGGAGATCCTGCAGCAGGACCCCAGCTCCCCGCTCTTCTCTGTCAAAAGCTTCGAAGAGCTGCCCCTGTGAGTCACCAGCAGCCCCCAGCCCGGCAAAGAGCGAGAGCCACCACTGTTTGTCCAACGGGCCCTTTCTGCTGTTTTTCTTTTTAATAGGAAGAAGGAGCTTTTGCAGGGGGTTTACATGATGGGCTTCAACAGACCATCCAAAATCCAGGAGATGGCTCTGCCGATCATGCTGGCATATCCGTGAGTAGAATGCCAGGCGGGTGAGCCCCCACCTTGAGGCATCCCCAGTGCGGGGACGCCCCCCGCCCCCCCCCTCCCCCGCCTCTTGAGGCATCCCCAGTGTGGGGACGCCCCCCCCCACCCCGCCCCCACCTCTTTTCGTGCCACTAAGCAGCCTTTGCCTTGCAGGCCCCAAAATCTGATTGCCCAGAGCCAGTCAGGGACAGGGAAAACAGCAGCTTTTGTCTTGGCGATGCTGAGCAGAGTTAATGCCACTGAGAAATACCCGCAGGTAACGCAGGAAAGGGAAAGCTGATGCAGGAGGGGTTTGCCCACGCCCTCAAGATGCTGCCTGGGGGCAGAGCTCTGTTTTTTGCCCCCGTCTCTGGGTGATTTTATCCGCTGGAGGGGGTGATAAACCCCCAGGTACCATCGCAGCAGCAGGTAAGACAGAAAGCGTGGTGCCCGCTCAAGGGAGGTACTTTTACTTGCTAGCAGCGGATTAAGCCAGGCTTTAGCTATCCTGGAATTTAAATTTTGAAAAGCGACTGCAGAGACTGCTGGTTTTCTGGTGGTTTAAACGCCCCCATGAGCCCCCGTCACCTCTCCACGCACAGAATCAGCTTTGTGCCCAGGTTACTGCAGTTTGAAGTCCCTCCTCTCAAGCCTATGGGGCGATTTAAGCCGCCGCTTTAGAGCTGGGCGCAGAAACGAGCCGCACGGTGCTTCGGGAGACACATTTCCCCCTCAAAAATAGCTACAGCGACTTCTTCCTGCCTCCACCCCTCAAGCTGTGCTGCGTTCCCAGCTCTCTAACCTCCACATGTGACCGACTACCCGAACCCCCCTGCGCTTCGGAGGGAGTTTAGCGGGGTGGGATTTTCCTCTGCTTTTCTTTCCATCCCTTCGAAATACCCTGTTGCCTGCCCGGTGTATCCCATCCCGGCAGCACCCTCGGCTTTTAATCGAGGCGTTTCTCCTCTGACAGCTCTTTTATCTCCCCCCAAGTGCCTCTGCTTGGCTCCCACCTACGAGCTGGCCCTGCAGATCGGGTGCGTGATCGAGACCATCGGGAGGTTTTGTGCTGATGTCAAGGTGACGTACGCTGTCCGGGGAAACAGAGGTGAGTCCGGCCCTGCCGAGCAGAGCTACCGGCGCCGTCACAGGAGCGTTGAGTGGTTACAGGGATCCTCTCTTAGAGCCTTGAGCTACCACGAGCCGCACAGACCCCTGGGAAGGCCAATAAAATAGCGTCTGTATTCCCCTCACCACCTAAGGAGTAGTCTTCACAATTGCTGGCTGCTTCCAGACTCCCCCCTTCCCACGTGGGGCTGGTTTCCACCCCCCCGAGGCTGTAGGGAAGCGTCAGCCCTCTTTGTAATTTTAATCTCAAGCTCCACTTTGCGGAGTCCGAGATAACCGAGGGGAAAAATGCACTCGAACAACAGAAACCCATCGTGTTTGGGGGCACTGGGGTGCAGTTTCCCCTCTCGCAGTTCGGCAGGGCACCAGGCTGGAGGAGCAGATCGTCATCGGGACGCCGGGGACGGTGCTGGACTGGTGCTTCAAATACAGACTCATAGAGGTGAAGAAGATCGAGTTGTTCGTGCTGGATGAAGCCGACATCATGATTGACACTCAGGGCTTCTCCTCTCAAAGCATACGCATTCAGAGGTGAGGATTCCTGAGGGCTGGCATCCTGCTTCCCCGTTTTTTCCCCCTTTTTGCTCGGTTTTGAGGGAATCGGTCGCCGAACGAGGTGAATCTGCATCCCTGTGATGTCGCAGGGGCTTGCTGTGGTGAGAATTGGCTTTTGCACCTCAGCAGGCTCTGACCTGCTTAGGCCAGGGGTCCAGCCTGCTGTAAAACCGCGTCCGTGAGACACACAGGAAGACTTTTACCTCGCTTACCTTTCCTTCAAGCCGTTAGGCGACACAAAATCAGCTTTTTTAAATTTTTTTTCTTCCAGTGAGCACATCGGGGCCCCAGGCCGCTCTCCTGGGTTGACGAGTCCTTTTTCTCCCCTCCAGGGCTTTACCCAAGGACTGCCAGATG
The DNA here is from genome assembly GCF_031877795.1 of Strix aluco. NCBI lineage: Eukaryota > Metazoa > Chordata > Aves > Strigiformes > Strigidae > Strix > Strix aluco. The sequence continues at coordinate 7,876,930 of NC_133953.1, read as the reverse complement.
CTGCTGTTCTCAGCCACCTTCAAGGAAACCGTGCGGGCGTTCGCCATGCGGATAATCTCCAACCCCATCGTGATAAAGCTGCGCAAGGACGAGCTCACCCTGAGCAACATCCAGCAGTACTTCTTCATGTGCAGGAGCAGGGAGGAGAAGTACAGAGCCCTCTGCAACATCTACGGCAGCATCACCATCGGCCAGGCAATGATCTTCTGCCAGGTGAAGCGCCCCGGCCTGCCCGCGGAGATCGTTTTTGCCTTATACCGATGTTTTGCTGGGTAAAAAAGTGGCTGGATGGCCTGAAGAGTTGTGGTGAATGGGGTTAAGTCCAGTTGGCGGCCGGTCACGAGTGGTGTCCCCCAGGGCTCGGTTTTGGGGCCACTCCTGTTTAACATCTTTATTGATGATCTAGACGAGGGGATCGAGTGCACCCTCAGTCAGTTTGCAGATGACACCCGGTGGGGTGGGAGTGCTGATCTGCTCGAGGGTAGGGAGGCTCTGCAGAGAGACCTGGCCAGGCTGGAGCGATGGGCTGAGGCCAACGGGAGGAGTTTCACTAAGGCCAAATGCCGGGTGCTGCCCTTGGGCCACAACAACCCCCAGCAGGGCTACAGGCTTGGGGAGGAGTGGCTGGAGAGCTGCCAGTCAGAGAGGGACCTGGGGGGGGGGATTGACAGCTGACTGAACAGGAGCCAGCAGTGTGCCCAGGTGGCCAAGAAGGCCAATGGCATCCTGGCTTGTACCAGCACTAGCGTGGCCAGCAGGGACAGGGAAGGGATCTTACCCCTTTGCTCAGCACTGGTGAGGCCGCCCCTCAATGAGTGGGTTCAGTTTTGGGCAAAACCTCACTCCAAAAAGGCCATTGAATGACTCGAGCGTGTCCAGAGAAGGGCAACGGAGCTGGTGCAGGGTCTGGAGCACAGGTCTGATGGGGAGCGGCTGAGGGAACTGGGGGGGTTTAGTCTGGAGAAGAGGAGGCTGAGGGGAGACCTCCTGGCCCTCTGCAACTCCCTGAAAGGAGGGTGCAGAGAGGGGGGAGGAGTCTCTTGAGCCAAGGAACCAGCGGCAGGCCAAGAGGGAATGGCCTCAAGCTGCGCCAGGGCAGGGTCAGACTGGCTCTTAGGAAGGATTTCTTTGCAGAAGGGGTTGTTGGGCGTTGGAATGGGCTGCCCAGGGCAGGGGGGGAGTCCCCATCCCTGGAGGGGTTGAAGAGTCGGGTTGAGCCAGCGCTGAGGGATCTGGTGGAGTTGGGAACGGTCAGGGGGAGGTTCATGGTGGGACTGGAGGAGCTTCAAGGGCTTTTCCAACCCAGATGATTCTGGGATTATTTTGGGGTGTTAACAAGCACCACGAGCTCCCTCAAAAGGAGGAGGGGGGGAAATAAAACCTCATCCCGCCTCTCCCCCAGACTCGGAGGAGCGCAGACTGGCTGTCGATGGAGATGCACCAAGACGGGCACCAGGTCGCCATCCTGACGGCGGAGCTGACAGTAGCCCAGCGGGCCAGCGTCATCCAGCGCTTCCGCGACGGGAAGGAGAAGGTCCTCATCGCCACCAACGTCTGCGCCAGAGGTACCCCCGAACGACCCAACGCCCCTCGCCCTTCCGAGGGCGTGAAACGCGCTTCCTCGCCACCGGTTCTTCTGGTGGCAGCGTGGGCTCGAGCGACGCGTCCTCCCCGACTTGCGGTGCCTTTCCGCAGCCCCTTTCTCTCCATTTTATTTACTTTTTTTGCCAGGGATCGACGTGCAGCAGGTCACCATTGTGGTGAACTTCACCCTCCCCACTGGGCAGAACAAGCAGCCGGATTTCGAGACCTACCTCCACCGCATCGGGCGAACGGGACGCTTTGGGAAGAAGGGCGTCGCCTTCAGCATGGTGGAAAGTCAGAACGTGGAGCTCGTGCGGATGATAGAGGAGCATTTCCGTGAGTATCCGCGCGTCGACGCCTCGCCGGGAGGTGGGTTTGGGACTGGTGATGCCCCTCTGCTTCATCTCCCATCTGCAAATGGACCTTGTTGAGCTGCTCCTCTCCCCGGGGCTCATCCCGTCGGTGTATCAGATGCAGCTTTCGGCCCTTTTAGGATGTTTTGGGTTTTCTTCCCCTACCAGCCAGATTTTCAGAGAAACAGCCGAGGAGGTGGTGCGTGACTTGCAAGGGACATTTCAGGTACCCAGGGTGCCTCAGTACCTCTTTTTTTTTCCCTCCTTCAGGCGTTTTATCTGCCTTTACCCTGCAAATCCCGGTCCGGGGGTGCTGGTACCCCAGCTTAGCCCTGGCTGGGGGAGAAAAGCCAGCAGCTGAAACCTTTCCTGACTGCAAATGGCTCGTCACTCACAGACATCGAGAGGATTTCCACGGAATTTGCAAGAGGCCATCACTGCACCGGTGGCTTTTCAAATCCCGGTGCCCATTTTCCCTGTGATTTTTTTAAGGGAAAAGACGGTTATCGAAACCCTTCAGCGTGCAGAAAACCACCTCCCTTCCTCAGCTTCGTCCTCGGAGCTGCTGAACTGTGCTGGCAGCTTGTCCTTTAAATTTAAACAGCAGATGAGCCAGTGGGAGACACCCGGAAGAGATTCCCGAGCCAGATAGTCCGGTGAAGAGTTTTTAATTTTTTTTCCGAGCGGCAGAAGCGTCAGACAACGGATGAGCAGCTCGAGTAACCACGAGGTGGATGAGTCTGACCGCAGCCACGGCCAGAATTAGCCGGAGGAGCCCAGTGTGGGATTCCCAAGGGATGAAAATCCGAGCGGATGAACTCCCAGCCACCCAACCTTTTTCCTTCTTCACGTTGTGATTCGAGGGCCGGGGCCAGGATGAAGGAACTTCCCCCTCTGGCGTCGCTGTGGAGGTGGGAGCAGAGAGCGGGAGCGCGGCCGGAGGCTGAACCCGACGCGTTGCTTCGCGCTTGGGCCGCCTCTTGCTTTCTCAGCAGCTTTCTCTCGGCCGCTGCCCTTCTTCCACTTCACACTTTGCTTCCTCCAAGTTTATTTTTCTATCGCTTGAAGGCCACAAACGGGAAATACTACACCGAGCGCTTCGGGGAGCTTCCTAACCCGCACGCAGACGGCGCAAACACCAGCTCGTGGGGTGCCTGGGTTTGGTTTTCACCCCGATTGTGCCAAACACTGACGGGTTTTTTGTTGTTTGTGGTTTTTTTTTCCCTCAGGGACCAAGATCAAGCAGCTGGACCCAGACAACATGGACGAGCTCGAGAAGCTTGAAAACTGAGTGAGGAGTGGGGATTCGCTCTCCCAAATCACAGTTTTGGTTGAAAACAAGAGGAAAAGTTCCAGGGGAAAATCTCCCAGTTCACGTTTCCTCAAGCTGTTTGGTTTTGTTACGATGTTTTAGGAGGCAGCGAGGGGGAACCCTCAGCCCCAGCGGTTATTGTTGCTGCTTTTGTTCCTGGGTGTATCCCCGAGGTTTTCATAGCCTGAGGTGTTACCGAAAACCCGGAATAAAGGACTTATCAACACCAATTTGATGCAGATAAGCAGACACTTCTTTATTGACGGCCGGGCGCGCAGGGGAGTGTTCTCACCAACAGCGCGCACCAAGCACTAAAATCACACATCTTATATAGAACTTACTCATATACAATTCCCAAGGACACAGTTTCATACACAAACACAATTCCCAAGGACACGGTTTCCTTGGCAGGTACTTGTAAGCTGTTACGGTTCTTTCCCCCAGTTTCTATTAATCCTAAACTTTGACAACTACTTGTATTCTCCTGGTCCTATCTATATATATTATAAATCACCTTACAGATCAGTTTGGATTTGGTTACCTAGGTCCCAAACGTTCCTACTAAATGATTAGGACCAATCTCTTCGGCCTTGGTATGGGACTGTATAGGGGATTTTAAAGCAGCAATCGGTTGACTGGTTGAAATTTCCCGAGGAATAGATTCACCCGCTGCTCTTGGTATTGGCAAACAAGCAGTAATCTGTGTAACATTCTGCAAATTGGCAAATCCCTTAATCGATCCTAACATCAAATTTTCTTCAGACATTTCTTTGGGAATGTTAATCAATTGTTCCGTGTCTCGTCTTTTGTTTGTCACCACCAAATCAGTCCACACCAGTGTCACCTGCTTAGTTAACACAAAGAGAATAATCACAAACTGATAGAAATAAGTCTTTGGGTCACGGCTAATAATCTGCCATGGAGTGGGCGCCTTCTTCACCCGGGTATGGTGTATCCAAGCATCTGATTCTGCAATCTTGATAGCCCTAAAGGTGGGTAACAGTATCTGGAAAGGTCCCTTCCAGCGTTCTTGCAGAGGTTCGGAAGTCCACGTCTTCACGTAGACACAGTCTCCTGGTTGAAAGTCACGCACAGGGTTTTCAAGGGATAATGGTCTGTTCCACACTACTGCGCTCCGGATTGCAGTCAAAGTTTTTCCTAAGGAAAGTAAATAGTTATACACATCTCGTTTCCCTTTCACATGCACGTTTGGATTTGGTTCTGGGGATTCATAAGGCTTCCCACACAATAATTCATAAGGACCGACGGAGGTTCCACTCTGTGGTTGTACTCTAATTCGTAACAATGCCAGTGGAAGCGCTTGAGGCCATTTTAAATTAGTTTCTTGACAGATTTTGCTTATTTGTCTCTTTAAAGTTTGATTCATTCTTTCTACTTTCCCACTGGACTGTGGTCTCCATGAAGTATGTAAGTCCCAAGTGATACCCAAAATTTTGCTAACATTTTGGACTACTTCTGCAACAAAGTGTGGACCTCTGTCAGAGGTAATTCCAACAGGAACTACAGACCTTGGAATTATTTCTCGTAGTAACCACTTTACTACTTCTTTTGCTTGTGTGGTGCGACAGGGAAAAGCTTCTGGCCATCCTGTAAAAGTATCAACCCCCACCAGGATGTATCGATACCCATTTTGTCTAGGTAATTCTGAAAAATCTACTTGCCAATAATCTCCAGGTTCCGTACCAGATCTTAACCTGCCCATTTGAACTCTTCTCTTGATCACTGGATTATTTTTCAAACATACTTCACATTTTGCAGTTATTAATTTAGCCATGTCCATCATTTTCACTGATAGAACTTGGTTTTGTAAAGACGTTACTAGAGCTTCTGCTCCCCAATGACATTCTTGATGTTTGGTTTGCATTATTTCTCTCATTAATGAAGGTGGAACTATTACTCGTCCATGAGGAGTTATCCACCATCCAGCTAAATTTTTTCTTGGCATTCAAAAATTGACCTAGTTTCTCATCTTCCTTCGAATATTCTGGCTTTTCTCTAGCAAGGGTGACTGTCTTGGAGGGAATTAATGCCATTTGGAATGCTCGTTCCTTTGCTATTTTCTTTGCCATTCAGTCAGCCAAATTATTTCCAACAATTTCTTTTGTGTTCCCAATCTGATGTGCTTTACAGTGCACGATTGCTACTTGCTCTGGTTTTTGAACTGCTTGTAACAATTGTAAAATTTCATTTTGATGCTTAATATTTGATCCCTGGGAGGACAATAATCCTCTTTCTTTCCACAAAGCTCCATGGACAGGTACTACCCCAAAAGCATACTTTGAGTCTGTCCAAATATTTACTTTCTTCTTTTCACTTAGTTCTAAGGCTCGAATTAAAGCAATGACTTCTGCTTTCTGAGCTGATGTGGTACCCGTCAATGCCTTTGCTTCTCTAACTGTGGTGTCTGCTGTTACCGCATATCCAGCGTATTGGACCCCTCGCTCCATAAAGCTGCTGCCATCTGTCTACAGTTCCCAGTCTGGTCGCTCCAATGGTACGTCCTTCAAATCGTCTCGACTGGGATAAACATACTCAATGGTAGCCAGGCAGTCATGTTCCAGTTGTCCTTCTTCCTGTGTGGGACTTAAAAACACTGCAGGATTTACCAGGTTAGTTGTTTTTAGAATCACATCATCTTGTTCAGTCAGTATTACCTGGTACTTCATCATCCGGCTCGGAGACAGCCAGTGTCCCCCCTTTTGTTCTGAAACAGTTATCACCACGTGTGGGACATAGACTGTTATTGTTCTTCCCAAAGTCAACTTCCGAGCTTCTTGTATGAGCATCACTGTTGCAGCCACTGCTCGAAGGCAGTTCGGCCACCCTTTACTCACTGTGTCCAGTTGTTTGGAGAAGTATCCGACCGGTGGTTTCCAGCTTCCTATTCGCTGAGTCAGCACACCCAACGCCAGGCGTTGTCTCTCATGGACAAACAACTGAAAATCTTTGGTTAAATCCGGAAGTCCTAAAGCAGGTGCAGACATTAAGGCGCGTTTTAGTTCCGTAAAAGCCTTTTGCTGTTGTGGGCCCCATACGAAAGGAGAGTTTTCCTGGGCTCATACAATGGTTTAGCTATCAGACCGTAGTTCATGATCCAGAGGCGACACCACCCTGCCGTTCCCAAGAACGCTCTGAGTTCATGGATATTTTTCGGCTCAGGTATGCTACAAATAGTCTCTTTGCGATCTTTTCCTAATTGTCGCTGCCCTTTTGAAGTTTCAAAGCCCAGATAAATCACGGTCTGGCAGGCTATTTGGGCTTTCTTCCGAGATACCATGTACCCATTCAGTCCCAGGAAATTTAAAAGGTCTGTTGTTACCTGTATGCAGGTAAATCTTTCTTCTGTGGCAATCAGTATGTCATCCACATATTGTAAAAGCAAATGTCCAGGCCTTAGTTTATCCTGTTTCCAGATTTCAAGCTCCCTTGCCAGCTGATTTCCAAAAATCGTTGGGCTATTTTTAAATCCTTGGGGTAGTCTTGTCCACGTCAACTGCTTCTTTCGTCCCGTTTGTGGATTTTCCCACTCAAAAGCAAACAATTTTCTGCTTTCCCTCTCCAAAGGTATGCAAAAGAAAGCATCTTTTAAATCAAGCACTGTAAACCACTGATGAGTCTCCTCTAACGCTGTTAACAATGTCTAAGGATTTGCCACCACAGGATATATGTCCTTGACTATTTGATTTACTGCTCTCAAGTCTTGCACTAACCTACATTCACCCGAGGGTTTTCTGACTGGTAGAATAGGAGTATTATACTCAAATTCACACTCTCCTAAAATTTTGTACTTCAAAAATTTATCAATTAATTTCTTCAGCTCCTGTCTAACTTCTGGTTGGATTGGATATTGCTTCATTTTTACTGACCCTGCACCTTCTTTTAAATCTATTTTCACAGGCTCTGCCAATTTTGATTTGCCAGGAATATCTGTTTCCCATGCTGTAGGAATCACTGCAGAATCCACCTCTGGTGGAATTTCCTGCTCTTTCACTTTTTCCTGTATCATCAGGATTTCTCCTGGTTTTGATTCAGGTATTTTCAAGAAAAGTTCTCCTTCTTCAAAAACAACCTGTGCATTTCATTTGGATAACAAATCCCTTCCTAACAAGGGTATCGGACACTCTGGTACATACAAAAATTCATGTGTAATTATTTTATTTCCCAATTTTAAATCCAGGGGTTGCAGGAATGGCCTATTTTCCTCCTTCCCTGTTGCTCCTATTATGTTTGCTGGTTTTGTTCCAATTTTTCCTTTACAAGTATTCAATACCGAGAATGTTGCTCCCGTATCCACTAAAAATTTAACTTCTTTATCTCCCAGCTTAATTACAACCAGAGGCTCCGCTGGGTTCCCCTCCGGTCCCCTTCAGTCATCTAAACCCATCAATTTGGCTATTTCTTGCTGAGCATTCCCGTTTCTTGGGCAGTCTCCCTTCCAATGCCCTTCTTGTTTACAAAAGGCACACTGATTCACTCCTAAGGGGGTATTAAAGTTTTGATTACCATAGTTCATAAATCCTCCCCTTCCACCAGCTCCTCTTCCTCTGCCCCTTCCTCTGCCTGCTGTCCCTGTCATTACAGCCAACAATCCACCTTCTCTGGTCTTCCTTTCCTCTTTTTCCCTGTTGTTATATACTTTCCATGCTGCTTCTAGCATTTTATTCAAACTCCTTGAATCCTCTCCTTCAAGTTTCTGGAGTTTCTTTCTTATATCTGGTGCCGATTGTCCCATAAAAATCAAAGCCAATTGTATCTGAGCCGCCTCTGTTTCTACTCTTAAGTCAGTATATTTTCGGGCTGCTTCCTTCAATCTCTCCAGAAACGCTGAGGGAGATTCATTCTTATCTTGTCTCACCTCATATCATTTAGACCAATTCAGAGACTTAGGCATGGCATGTTTAACTCCATACAAAATCCATTTCTGGTATCAATTCAGTCTTTCTCTGTGCTCTACGTTATTTGGATCCCACTGCGGATCCCCAGATGGAAAATTCTGCTCTACTGTTCCCCCTGTTGTCCCACTCAATACAGCCACTCCTGCCTGTGCTTTGCCAGTCTTTAATGCCATCTGCTTTTCTGGATCATCCAGTAAATTATCCAAGATCACCTGTAAATCACTCCAGTCCGGAGTCTGTGTTCTGATTATAGTATCTACCACTCTGCCTACTCTTTCAGATCTTCTCTCTATATACCTGCTGCCTGCTTCCAAGCCATCAAATCCGTAACTGAAAAAGGCACTTTCACATCCACTGGCCCATCACTACCCACGCCCTGCCATAGAGGAGCTATTGTTTGCACCTGCTGCCGAGTTCTTCGGGAGACAGGAGTATGAATTACAATCTCAGACGGCCCTTCCTCCACATCCTCTCTTCCACTGCTCTCTGGTTCCTCTACCTGTTCCCTATATTCTCGCCCCCGATGCCTTTCTCTCCGCGGAGGGGATATATCTAATTCTGGCCCTTCATCCTTTTCAGCAGAAGCAATTCTTTTCTTTAAACAATCTTTTCCCAACTCACATGTTGTACAACACTTTTTCACCTTTTTATCGTCAGAAGTCATAGCCATTACTAAATTATCCCTACTAATCAACTTACATTCCTTCTGCCAATCTTTCCTCTGTCTTAAATAGAAAAATAAATCAACATATGGCACTTCACTCCATTTCCCTGCCCTTCTACAGAACAGCATTAACTGCAGAATGGTGTTATAATTCAGTGTCCCATTCATAGGTCATTTTTCCTGATCTTCCAAAATATACAGAGGCCACCACTGATTGCAATATTCAATCATCTGACTCTTTCGCAAATCATCATGCAAATCTCCCCAATGTGCTAACAAACATCCTAGCGGAGAAGTTTTCGGAACTTTGTCATCTGCAGCCAGATTACCCATGCTTTTACTTCTAAACAAATGAGTCAGCTTAGATGCCATAATAAATCACTTTTCAGTACAATATACAATCAATCACTCCCATCTGTCGCTTTGTTCTTCTCCGGCTGCACCCCTCGCGGAGTAACAGAACCGCGGATCCGAGCTCCGCACTCGCTTCGTGCTCAATTGCACGTCTCACACTTACAAACACACTCACACTCACACCTTTCCACAACTGTTACTATATACAAAGGTATATAACACAATATCATACAATTCTTACATTCTTATACAATACTCTACAAAAAAATAAACAATTTTACAATATAACACATGTAAAACTGCTAACTTCTTGTTAGAGACACTTCCTTTGAGAACGCTATAGCACATGGGTTCTCTTGTTTCCCAACCCACAATTGTCCAACCCTGCAATAGCTTTCGCTTATGTCTTACGGGCAGACGCCCAGGCTTCCAATACACGAGGATCCTCCAGCCCAACCTGCGCAGCTTTCGCCGCGTCTGACAGGCAGGCTTATAGAGTGGGACTCTAACCCGCTGTGTGGGACTCTAACCCACTTTGCAGGGTGAGACTCTAACCCACCCCTAATACAAAAAGAAGTGTCTTACCAAAATCCAGGGAACGTCGCGAGGAGCCTTACGGATCGGGGATTGATGGGTATCCCCGAGAAATCCTCGGTGCCGGCTGGAACCGATCAGGTCCCCGATTCCTCCGGTCTCTCTCAGCGAGGTCCCATCTGCGTCACCAGAAACTGTTACCGAAAACCCGGAATAAAGAACTTATCAACACCAATTTGATGCAGATAAGCAGACACTTCTTTATTGACGGCCGGGCGCGCAGGGGAGTGTTCTCACCAACAGCGCGCACCAAGCACTAAAATCACACATCTTATATAGAACTTACTCATATACAATTCCCAAGGACACAGTTTCATACACAAACACAATTCCCAAGGACACGGTTTCCTTGGCAGGTACTTGTAAACTGCTTCCTAACCCGCACGCAGACGGCGCAAACACCAGCTCGTGGGGTGCCTGGGTTTGGTTTTCACCCCGATTGTGCCAAACACTGACGGGTTTTTTGTTGTTTGTGGTTTTTTTTTCCCTCAGAGACCAAGATCAAGCAGCTGGACCCAGACAACATGGACGAGCTCGAGAAGCTTGAAAACTGAGTGAGGAGTGGGGATTCGCTCTCCCAAATCACAGTTTTGGTTGAAAACAAGAGGAAAAGTTCCAGGGGAAAATCTCCCAGTTCACGTTTCCTCAAGCTGTTTGGTTTTGTTACGATGTTTTAGGAGGCAGCGAGGGGGAACCCTCAGCCCCAGCGGTTATTGTCGCTGCTTTTGTTCCTGGGTGTATCCCCGAGGTTTTCATAGCCTGAGGGAACCCCCGAGGGGTTTAACATGAGGTAACACGCCCCAAAAATGGGTCTAGGTGTGCTCGGAGAGGTCACAAAACAGGCAAAATCTGGTAACTGGCCCAAAAATGCTGATCTGCAGGTCTGCAGGTCTGCTGGTCTGCAGGCAGCAGCGGCGGGTGGCCTTTCTGCCAGAAACATCTCAGAAAAAACTTTTGGAACTTGCTCCTTCCTCCTGATTTTTCCTTCTTCAAAAACCCCAAACTAACCCATTCTCGCTAGATGGCAGCAGGAATCCGCCGCCGCCGTCCCCAATCCCACCGGGACCCGAACGAGGGACACGTTTGTCCCCAAAAGATTTATCCCGGCGCTAGCGCCGATCTCGGACAAAACGGAATTATTTATCATCCCGAGGGCGTTGGGAGCCTCCCGTTCGGTATTAACGGTGTCGGTTTTGGTAACGAGCAATTAATTCGCATTAAAGAAGCGGCAGAGGGGTGGGGGATGAGGGACACCAGGGAATTTTGGCCAGGCTGGGGGTTGCCAGACCCCCCCCCACGGCGGGTGGAACAAGGCCGGCCTTGAGCTTTCCCCCCCCTCAGCACCTGAGCCTCATCCTGTGCTGACACCAGCACCCCTGCGCCAAAAAATCCTTATATTGGGGAATCTATATTTTAATTATTTCCCCCCCCCCGGGTTATCAGCACCCTGAGATGCTTCCCTGCCCCAGTGAAGCCCCCCGTCCCCGCGGTGGTACCCCCACCCCCGAGGGCAGATATCCTGCCCCAGGAAAGATACTGACTCCTAAAAAAATTTTTAAAAAATCAAAATATTTCGGGATGATTTTGTGTAAATGCCCTATTTTGAGGGGAATTTCAGTCGCTGGGCTGCCCCCTCCTGAGCCTGACTGGCTCCGGCCGCTGCCCTTCCCTGGTGGGTGCTGGCTCTGGGGCTGTGTGTGTGTGTGTGTGTGTCCCCTGTCATCTGAACCCCAAAATCCTCCACGGGGGTGCTCCAGCCCCCCCGCCCCCCCCCCCGGCATTGCATTACAGCGCCGCCGCCCCCCCATGAATGTTTGATGGGCCGGGGCGCGGCAGAGAGCGGGAGATGAAATATCAAACCCCGCTCGGCACCGAGCACCCGCCTTCCCCCGGCGCCCAAACCCCCCGTTTTTGATAGAAGGGGGGTGGTGTGGCAGCTTATTTTCCCCTTTTTTAGCCAAAACCCCCCAAAAAACGGAGGGGAAGGTCAGGGGGTAACAGGGTAAGTTTTTCTTGTGGCGGAAGGAGGGGATGGTGCCACAGCTGCCGCGAGCGCGCCCGGCCTCAGCCCTGAGATTGCAGGGGCCGAGGCAGGCAGCGGCGTTGGGTTCCCCCCGCGGCTTCTCCCTGCCCAGGTTTCTAAATAATTAACGGTTAATCAGGGCCGGGCCTAATTACCCAGGGGTAACCGGAGAGCCAAGAGCGCAGCCCTGCTTCAGCATCCCGCCGCGGGGCCGGACATGGCGCCATGGAGCGTGGCCGGGCACCGCTGCCGCCTCGGAGGGGGCTCTGGCTCCTCTGCCTGCTGCCGGCGCTGGCGGGGGGTGAGCAGAGCCCCCACACCCCTGAAACTTCCCCCCATCCCCCTGGGGCGTGGCTAGCAGAGGCCCGACCAACTCGCCGCACCTCCGGGCCAGGGCAGCTGCTGGCGGCCGGCGAAGCGGCTTACGAGGAGCGAGCGGTGACGGGGGTGCGGGGCCGGACGGTGGAGCTGAGCTGCGGGCCGGGGGGGTCGGCCCCGCCGGCCGTGGTTTTCTGGAGCTTCGCGGCGGGCTCGGGGCCACCGCGGGCCGTGGCGGTGGGCTCGGGCCCGGAGGCGGCGGTAGCCCCCGGCGCGGGGACCTTGGGCCGGGTGACGCTGCGCAACGGGACGCTGGAGCTGCGGGAGCTGCGAGCGGCCGCCCAGGGCCGGTTCCTCTGCCAAGGGCTCTTCCCCGAGCGAGGGCGGCTCCGCGTGGGCTACGCCGCCGTCCTCCTGCGAGTCCTGGGTAAGCTGCCGCCCGGTTGCCTCCCCTGGGATCCTGCTAGCCACGGAGCGCCTGGCAGGCCAGCATCGCGTCCCCCTCGCCCGCTAGCCCATAGTCTCATCTGTGGGCCAGTGGAGCGTGCTACCGGCAGATGAGGGAACCCGCTAGCCAGCGAAGGGCCCCCCTAGTCAGTGTAGAGCCCCGCTAGCCAAGGTAGTAGCCCACTAGCCAACACCCTGCCTGTCAACGAAGCATGCTACTAGCCAATAGAGAGCCCCCAGTAGCCAACAAAGGGCTCCACTAGTCAGTGTAGAGCCCCGCTAGCCAAGGTAGTAGCCCACTAGCCAACCCCCTGCTGGTCAATGAAGCATGCTACTAGCCAACAGAGAGCCCCCAGTAGCCAACGGAGTGCCCCTACTAGCCAAGAGAGGGCCTCACTAGCCAACAGAGTGCCCCACTAGCCTGTATAGAGCCCCGCTAGCCAAGGTAGTAGCCCACTAGCCAACACCCTGCCTGTCAACGAAGCATGCTACTAGCCAATAGAGAGCCCCCAGTAGCCAACAAAGGGCTCCACTAGTCAGTGTAGAGCCCCGCTAGCCAAGGTAGTAGCCCACTAGCCAACCCCCCTGCTGGTCAATGAAGCATGCTACTAGCCAACAGAGAGCCCCCACTAGCCAACAAAGGGCTCCACTAGTCAGTGTAGAGCCCCACTAGCCAAGGTAGTAGCCCACTAGCCAACACCCTGCCTGTCAACGAAGCATGCTACTAGCCAATAGAGAGCCCCCAGTAGCCAACAAAGGGCTCCACTAGTCAGTGTAGAGCCCCGCTAGCCAAGGTAGTAGCCCACTAGCCAACCCCCTGCTGGTCAATGAAGCATGCTACTAGCCAACAGAGAGGCCCCACTAGTCAGTGTAGAGCCCCGCTAGCCAAGGTAGTAGTCCACTAGCCAACACCCCGCTGGTCAACGAAGCATGTTACTAGCCAACAGAGAGCCCCCAGTAGGCAACAGAGTGCCCCACTAGTCAATGGAGTGCCCCTACTAGCCAACAGAGGGCCCCACTAGCCTGTATAGAGCCCCACTAGCCAAATTAGTAGCCCACTAGCCAACACCCTGCCTGTCAACGAAGCATGCTACTAGCCAACAGAGAGCCCCAGCCCCCACTAGCCAACAGAGAGCCCCACTAGCCAGCAGAGTGCCTACTAGTCAGCAAAGCATGCCACCAGCCAATGTAGAGCCCCACTAGCCAACATAGTGGCCCACCAGCTGATGTAGCACCCCACTAGCCAGCAAAGCAGCCTGCTTGCCAACATAGCACCCCACTAGCCAACAAAGAGCCCCGCTAGCCAACATAGCACCCTACTAGCTGAAGTAGCTCACCACTAGCCAATGTAGCGCTCACCAGCCAATGAATCATCCCATTAGCCAAAATAGAGCCCCACTAGCCAGTGAAGTACCCCACTAGCCAGCAAAGCACTCCACTAGCCAGCACAGCACCTTACTAGTCAAAGCAGCACACCACTAGCTCATGAACTCCCCTGCCTCCAGCCAGGGTAGCACCCCACTAGCCAACGTAGCACCCCACTAGCCAATACAGCAGCCCACTCACCATCCCCATCTCCTTGCCCTGGCCATCCCAGCATCCCACCAGCCCATAACTGGTCTCATTAGCCCGTACGTGGCCGCTCCAGCTCGTCCCCACGCCCACAGCCAGGACACCCCCTCACTAGCCCGTAGATGTTCTCACTAGCCCTCCCGCTCTAGCTCCCCCTCACTAGCCATCGGGGCTAGCAAGATCACCCTGGGGGGGGACAGGAGGGGCGCGGGGGCTCCCGGCAGGCCCGGGGGGAAGGGGCTGGCAGCTTTGGGGGCCGCTCACGGCTCGGTGCCCCCAGTGCCCGTCTCCAAGCCCTTCGTGCGGCCGACGGCAGCGGCGGTGGCCGAGGGGGCTACGGTGGCCCTGACCTGCGCCGTGAGGGAGGGGACGGAGCCACGGAGCTTCTCCTGGCAGCACCAGCAGCCCCGGGGGGGCCCCTCAGCGTCCCCCGAGGGGCTGGGGGGGGCCGGGGCAGAGCTGCGCCTGACGCCCGCCAACCGTAGCCACGCCGGCTGGTACGTCTGTACCGTGGGCAACGAGGTCAACAACCGCACCAGTGAGCCCGTCTACCTGGACATCGTCTGTGAGTGCCCCGCTTGCCCCCGGGTGGGGGGGGGGATGAGCCAAGGCAGGGGCGCGGGCACCAGCTGTGGGGGCTTCCTCAGGACTGGAGGTACCACCATGGCATGGCCGTGGCCACCAAGCACCTTGCCACCATGGTATGTCCATGGCCTCCATGGTACATCCATGGGCACCATGTGCCCTGCCATTGTGATGCCTCCATGGCCACCATGATGTACCCATGGCCACCAAGCACCCTGCCACCATGAAGCCTTCATGGCCACCAATGATGCCTTCATGGCCACCATGACGTACCCATGGCACCAAGTACCCTGCCACCAATGATGCCTTCATGGCCACCAATGATGCCTTCATGGTCACCGCAGCATGGCCATGGCCACCATGTGCCATGCCACCAAGGTGTGTCCATGGCCACCAAGCACCTTGCCAACATTGTACTGCCATGGCCAGCATGGCCTGTCCATGGCCACCATGCACCGTGGCACATCCATGGCCACCAAGCACCCGCTGTGGTGTGTCCGTGGTCACCAGCCACCATGTCACCGCCACAGCCACCATGGGCTGTGCCACCACAGTGCCTCCATGGCCACCAAGCATGATGCCATATCCATGGCCACCAAGCAGCATGGCACATCCATGGCCACCACGGTGCCTCCATGGCCACCAAGCACCATGGCACGTCCACAGCCACCACGGCTGTGCCACCATGGTGCCTCCATGGCCACCATGCACCGTGCTACCCTGGCACATCCACGGCCACCAAGGACTATGCCACCACGGTGCCTTCATGGCCACCAAGCACCATGGCACATCCATGGTCACCACAGTGCCTCCAGGGCCACCAAGCACCATGGCACATCCATGGCCACCACAGTCGTGCCACCACGGTGCTTCCATGGCCACCAAGCACCACGCCACATCCATGGCCACCACGGTGCCTCCATGGCCACCAAGCACCACGCCACATCCATGGCCACCACGGTGCCTCCATGGCCACCAAGCACCACGGGGCGTTCACAACCACCCCGGCGCACCCTTTCTAAGGAGGCTCCACAGCAGCAGGTCGCCCCGGGGAGGGCCGCGTCCCCTCCGTGGGGACACCCTGGTTGCCTAAAAGTCCCCGTGTGCCCCCAGACGGCCCCGACCAGCCGGCCATCAGCGTGGAGCCCTTCTCCCCCGAAGCCGGGGGCTTCTCGGCGGGCGAGAGGGAGGACGTGGTGCTGACCTGCCTGGCTCCCTCCAACCCCCCCAGCCGCTACGTCTGGCTCCACAACGGTTCCCAGGTCCACACCGGCCCCACCTACGTCCTGGCCGCCATCGCCCGTGCCCAGGCGGGCACCTACACCTGCCTGGCCGAGAACACCCACCTCCAAACCCGCACCCAGGCCACCATCGTCCTCACCGTCTACTGTAAGTAGCCGCGGGGCGGCGGGAGGTAGCCCGGTGGGTCCCCCCTCCCCGTCTCAGATGGACCAACGCGGCTCGGCGGTGAGAACAGGGGTGCGAGGGGGGGGTAAGAGCGGGGTGGGGATCCCCCCCAGCCTGCCCCGGTCTCCTGCAGATCCACCGGCCGGGAGCCCCAGCTGCTCTGCCGTGGCCACCGGTGACCTGCGGGACGTGGCCCTGCGGTGCCGTTGGCCGGGGGGTTTCCCCCCGGTACGGCTGCGCTGGGTGGGCCCCCAGGATGAGGAGGAGGAGGAGGAGGAGGAAGAGGGGGTGATGGGGACCAGTTTTTCCGTGGCTACCAGCATCCAGCCAGGGGCGGCCACCAGGAACGGCAGCTCCTTCTCCTGCCTGGCCTCCCACCCCGCGCTGCCGCAGGGGGCCGCGTGTGGGACCACCCTGTGTGAGTGCCGATGGGGGGCGCGTGCAGTGTGTGTCCCCCCCCCAAAAAACCCAACAAAAAAATCCCTTCCTGACCCCCCTTTGGCACAGTGGCGCCATGGAGATCCCCGCACCCCAAGGCGATGCTGGGACCCCCAGCTTGCTCCAAAACGGGGATCCCCCCGGCACAGCCAGAGCGCAAAGTGGGGACAGGGGGGTGTCTCCCCTATTTTTGGGGGGGCTGCTTCAAGCACAGCACCGTGCACCCCGCCCTGACGCCTCTCCCTCCCGCAGGGGTCCCGGCCGGTGGCCCCTCCTGCGCGGCAGCGGCCACCAAAGGTGACGAGTTCGTGATGCTGCGGTGCCGGTGGGAGGGGGGGACGCCGCCGGTGACCCTGCGCTGGCGGGACGGCGGGGGCCGGGCCTTGGGTGACCCCGCACCCTTCGCCGCCATCTTGGTGCTGAGCGCCAACGGCACTCTGGGGGGCCGGGATTTCATCTGCGCCGCCGACCACCCGCTACAGGCCGCCGGCGCCGAGTGCCGCCTGCGGTTGGGTAAGCCGGATCCGTCCCCCCCTCTCCTTCCTCGTCGCCGCGGGGGGGTCACGCCGGCACCGTTCCCCCCCGCCTGCTCCCCGTTTTTCCCCCCCGCCCCGTCGCGCCCTGCGTGCAGAGGTCCCCGAGCTGGAGGCGGAGAGGAGCGAGGTGGCGGTGCTGGAGGGCGGCGAGGCGCGGTTGGCGTGCCGGCGGCGCGGCGGCGGGGCCTATCTCGGCGCTACCGTGGTTTGGTACGACCCCGAGGATCGGGAGGTGACGCCGGGGTTGGCCAAATACCGGTTGGAACGGGGAGAAGAGTGGGTCAACCTCAGCATCCGCGACGCCGAGTGGCCGCGGGACGGCGGGATCTACCGCTGCGCCGCGGCCAACGCCGTGGGCACCGCCAGCCTCCCCGTCCGCCTCCGCGTGGACCGTGAGTCCCGGGAGGGGCGTGGGAGAAGATGGGACCCTAAAAAAAGGGGGTCAACACCCTCTTGCCTGCCACCATCTTGCCGTAGGGTACCCAGCCCCCCCTAACGTCACCATCAGCAAGCTGCGGTACACGCGGGCGCGCACCGAGGTGCGGCTGGAATGGCGGACGCAGGGCACCGGCAACCTCACCGGCTTCGTGGTGCAGCGGCGCCAAGCCAAGAAACCTTCCCGGCGGGCGCCCGGCCCCTGGGAAACGGCCGCCGGCGACATCGAGCCCCACTCGCGCGACCGGCGCTTGGGGGGGCTGGACCCGGCTGTAATCTACGCTTTCCGTGTGCTGGCTGTCAACCACCGGACGGCCGGGCACCCCTCCGAGGTGCAGACGCCAGGTGACGTGGGCAGGGGGACGCCGCTCCGTGGGGGCAGAGCAGGGTTGGAGTGGAGGAGGGCGACGTTTGCACCCTGGTGGAGCTGAGGAGCCGAGTGTGAGCTGCTGTCAGTAGGTTCCAGAGTGAACAAGCACAGGCTCCCACTTCCTGCTGCTTTTCTGGGCTCTGCCAGGCTTCGGTTGGGGACCCCCGCTGCCTGCCGTGCCCCCTCCTCGCCCGTGGGTGCCTCATTACCCTAATTACCCCCCGGGGGAGGAGCGGAGGGGGCTGACAGCAGCCACTCTTTTCCAGCCGAGCCTCCCTTCGAGGCCTACCCAGCGGTGACAGGGGCAGCGGTGGTGGGGATGCTGGTGGCCACCGTGGCGTCTCTCCTGGCCATGCGCTGCATCGCCCGCCACCGTGACACCCTCCCACGTGAGTGCCGGGGTCGGGGGGTGGCCACGGCAGCACCCCAGCCCCCCACACCTCATGTCTGTCCATCTGTCCCCAGGGCTGCACGACCTGCTCTTCCGCGTGTGAGTGCCCAAACCTTCCCCCCCCCCAGCACCGGTGCGTCCCCCCACACACACCCCCTGTCCCCCCCTTTCCAGGGCTGGCCCCGGCGCCCAGGAGCCCATCGGCACGCCCGAGGACACCGAAACAACCGGGAGCGGGGAGGAGGGAGCAGCACCGAGAGACGCGGCTGCCCCCGGCCCAGCGGCAGGTAACGGCGCCCGTGGGGCTGAGCCACCACCCTGGTGACCCAGCACCCACCCGCAGACTCTCCCCCCCCCTCGCAGAACCGCTCTCAGCACCGCCGGACCCCACCGACGAGCCACCGGTTAACGTCACCGTCACCACACCGGCGACACCGTGACCACGCCGGCTTCTCCTCTTTATTTCCCTTTCCTCCCCCCATTTCACGTCCCTCCGCGTTAATAAAGGAGGGACGAGGGGAATCGCTGAAGTCAAAACTCAGCAGCTGGAAAAATATCTGTGATCCAGACCTGGCACAAAACTTTGGGGCTGGTAGTAAAGGTGTTTTGCTTCTTTATGATATTTAAAAAGGCGTTAGGGGAAATAGATGATTTTTCCCGGGCTTGGGGAAGGGAAGGGAAAGGAAAGCTTTTCTAACCCCAAAAAGTACAAGGGAGGGGTGAAATCGTGACAGAGCCCAGGCAGCAAGAAAGGCAGGAGGCTTGGCCTAAAAGCTCAGACTACAAAAACCAGCACGGCCTCAGCGTGGGGAGAAAGTGGGTGACTCTGGGTGAAAACCACTCCAGCTCAGGCACGAGCCTTCTGGCGCTAAAATAGAGATTTAGGTTAAAATAAGGATTTTTGCACCCTGGGAAAGTAGTTCCCCCTGACTGGAAAAGGGGAAACATAACCCCCATTTTTAAAAAGGGGAAAAAAGACAGACCCAGGGGTTTACAGGCCAGTCAGTCTCACCTCTGTGCCTGGAAAGATCATGGAGTGGATCCTCCTGGAAACTCTGCTGGGGCCCAGGGAAAATAAGGAGGAGAGTGGTGACAGCCAACGTGGCTTCACAAAGGGCAAAATGTGCCTGATGAATCTGGTGGCCCTTCTACGCCGGGGTTACAGCACTGGGGGACAAGGGAAGAGCAACTGACGTCATCAGCCTGGACTTGGGCAGCATTTGACACTGTCCCACACAACGTCCTTGTCTCTGAACTGGAGAGACGTGGATTTGACGGACGCACCACGGGGGGGGGGTAAGGAATTGGCTGGATGGTCTCACTCAAAGAGTTGTGGTCAATGGTTTGATGTCCCAGTGTAGAGCGGTGACGAGGGGCGTCCTCAGGGGTCGGGGTTGGGACCGGCGCTGTTTAACACCTTTGTTGGGGACATGGACAGGGGGATCGAGGCACCCTCAGCAAGTTCCCCACCGACACCGAGCTGTGTGGGGCGGGGACACGCTGGAGGGAAGGATCCATCCAGAGGGACCTGGACAGGCTGGAGAGGGGGGACTGTGCAAACCTCACGGAGTTCAACAAGGCCAAGGGCAAGGTCCTGCCCATGGGTCGGGGCAATCCCCGGCACAAACACAGGCTGGGCGAGGAGGGGATGGAGAGCAGCCCCCAGGAGAAGGACCTGGGGGGGTTGGTGGGTGGAAAACTGCCTGTGAGCCAGCAACGTGCGCTGGCAGCCCAGAAAGCCACCCGTGTGCTGGGCTGCACCCAGAGCAGTGTGGGCAGCAGGACGAGGGGGGGATTCTCCCCCTCTGCTCCGCTCTGGGGAGACCCCCCTGCAGGGCTGGGTCCAGCTCTGGGGGCACCAACAGCAGAAGGACACGGACCTGCTCGAGCGGGGCCAGAGGAGGCCACGAAGATGCTCGGGGGGGGGCTGGAGCACCCCCCTGTGAGGACAGGCTGAGAGAGTTGGGGGGGTTCAGCTGGAGAAGAGAAGGCTCCGGGGAGACCTTAGAGCGGCCTCCCAGGGCTGAAAGGGGCTACAGGAAAGGGGGGAGGGACTCTTGATCAGGGGGTGTAGGGATAGGATGAGGGGTGACAGTTTTAAACTGACAGAGGGGAGATTTAGATGAGATCTGAGGAAGAAATTCTCCCCTGTGAGGGGGGTGAGGCCCTGGCACAGGTTGCCCAGAGAAGCTGTGGCTGCCCCCTCCCTGGAAGGGTTCAAGGCCAGGTTGGACGGGGCTTTGGGCAACCTGGGCTAGTGGAAGGTGGCCCTGCATGGGGGAGGGGGGTGGAACTGAGTGAACTTTAAGGTCCCTTCCAACCCAAACCAGTCTGTGATTCTGTGAAAAAAAAAAAAACAACCAAGGGCCAAAGCTCTGCCCTCAGCCCAAGGCTGCGGATGCTGCTTTGGGATCACGCTGAATTTGATGCGGTGCAATGACAGGCACAAAGCTGTGATGGGGTAGGAAGGGGTCCTCATCTTCACCCCAAAATCCCCATTTTCAGGCCAAACTGCAGGCTGTTAAAAATAGGTATGAGTGATGTTTTTTGCCCACATCAGTGCAAGCACGCAGGGAGGCAGCGTCCAAGGAAAAGGTCGAGTGTCCACAGTTTCCTCGGCCCTTGGCTTCTGGTGTGTGTGATACACGAGAGCACGTCTGGCCGTTTTCTCCTGTATTTGTTAATAACCTGTCAGGAAGTATCAAACAATGAGAACCAACCTCACTTCAGTGCCTGTGGAGTATTAACCCCCACTTCTGCCACAAAGAAGCATCACTCTCTTTATCAAATCACCCCAAAAAATAAAAATCCTACCCCAAAACCCCGCAAAAACTACACAATGTCCGAACACGTAACATTTTTGAAGGAATATTACAGCTGTTTAGGAAAATATAGCGTCTTTATATGACACAACCACGGTAAAGGGGAGCATGTGCAGGGTCTGATTTAAGCGAGCTCATTTAAAAATGTGGTTAAACCTCAGCGTTTGGGGAAAACAGAGCAGCCAGAGGTAAAACCCAACGACTTGCCTGCCAATCTCCAGCGGAAGCCGGGGAAAGCCTTGCAGCAGGTCTGGCAAAGGAAAAAGCCAGCGAGGGTAAAGCCACGCTGCGAGGAGCGGATGGAGAAGGCCGGGTTCAGCAGAGGAGATCAGTGAAGAGGGAGGAGCGGGGCTTTGCGGCGGCTCTGGGGTAGGTGGCAGTCGAAGCCCGCCGGTCTGGCGGCGCTGGGAGCTTCAGAACTAAGCAGCTCTGTCTGGAAGGACGCATAACCCTAAAAACAAAAGGCAAAAAAATGAATAGATTTATAAATAATACACTAAAAGGAATACAAACACTTTAAACAGCCCACGGAGAGATGCAGCTACCGAGGCAAGAGCTGCCTTCTCGAAGGGAAATCGCGCCCCGGAACGCCGCCGCTCGCTGCACCTGCAGCCCCGCGGCTCCCCGAGGGGTTCCAGCAGTTCCAGCCAGGCCGGCATCGCTCCCTCCTGTCCCGCCCCGCCGCCAGCCGAGAAAAATAATCCCTCCACCAAAAGGTGCTGCACCCGCGTCGCCTCGGGGCGGCTGTAATTGTAATTTATGCGCCTCATTTCTGGGGTTAGGCGCTCTCGGGGGTTTTTTTTTTGGGAGGGGGCGGGGAGTGCTTTACAAGCACTGGTTTATTTGCTCTGATTAAATTTGGAAAGGAGAAAAAAAAAATTAAAAAAGCAAAAACCCTGAACCCTGCAGTTAATGCTGCAACACCTACATCATGCTGTATCCGAGGGGCAGGCAGGTTTCTTACGGCCAGCAGGAGCTGCTTCGACGCGACTTGTTTCATCTCAGAGGCTATTGAAGCTGTGAGCATTCCCTGAAACCGAGGGGTTAAACGCACAGTTGAACGGGATTTTGGTCTTCTGCAAGCGGGAAGGTGAGACAGGCTGGATTTTCACCCGTGCTTCTGCAAACACAAGTGTTATCAACCCCCGGACGACACAAACTGTCACCAAACTGGGCTCTGCTCCTCGAGCCGCGCTGTGCAGACTCAGCCCAAGTTCAGTTTTCTTGTTTATTTTTTTGTATTTACCCACTGGGTTCTTCCAAGAGAAAGTGAAAGAGGACAGGAGGCGTTTGTGGAAAGGAGGGTTGGAGGACTGCGAGGCCGAGCTGCCAGCGGCGCGGCAGCCATCGGTCACAAGTACCGGACCCGCTTCGCTAAATCCCTGGATCAGACTCCTCAGAAGCGCTTCCTGTGCTGGTGATACGCCACGGAAAACACACTCCAAACTTCCCATCGTTGTTCTTTATATTATTACAATTCTTTTTTATACACATAACCAGGCTAGTTTCGCGGTGTGGGGTGGGGGAAAGAAAAAAAAAAAAAAAAAAAAAGGGAATTTCAAGGCATAAATAATATAAAAAGGCAACCATTTTTAAAAACAAGATACATTCATATGACACTACTACAAAAAAATAAATAGTGACTCTCTCTGTTATAATTAACATCCCCCCATCACTCCCTTTCAGCGACTCTGCTGTGCAGTTACTGGCGTTAAGTGGGGACAACGGTCACTTCCTCAGGTTTCCTGCAGCTGGAGCTGCCGAAGGTCCCCAGAACCATTTAAGGTGACTCTGGATGAACTCCATCCTGGTTTTTCCTTACAGTCCTTCGAAACAGGCTGCAGAATCAGGGGACTCCAGCTCAAAATGTGGTTCGATGTTTCCGAGTGCACGCAGTTGTCACCTGCAAAGCAAGAGCAGGGCAGGTTGGTTGGTTGCTGGGGTTTTTTTGGGTTGTGGTGATTGTTTTTTTTATTTTTATGAGTAGATCATCTCCTCTTTCAGCTCAACAGACCCACAAGCCCAAAAAATTCAGATTAATAGGAGCAGGTGATGCCCTTTGAGCTCAGGCTCATTCCCATAATGCCACTGGGATGAGCAAACCGTACCTGCCTCAGGCCGTACACTGCAATGGTCCAGAATTTGTCCTGTGGACACATTTGATTGCTAATTATATGATGGGAAAATACAGGACTGTGTTTAAAAAACATCCAGTGGGCTCTTTGGGAATTCTCAACAAGTGACCCTTGCATGTTTGCAAAAATCCTAGAGATACCAAATACACTGACTTCGCAATATATAATGATTCTGTGACCAAAAAAATTGTGAAGATAAACATGATCTGAGCTTATATACAGAAATCTCTCTTCATATACGATTCCTTCAAGAATGTGTCCAGAGAAATCCAGCAAATAACCCTTCTAAAAATTGCTTTCTTTTATGCCCATAATTATTTATTGCCTGTCAGAAGAAAGGCACAAAACATTAGGCAGCAGCTCAGAGCATCGGCTGATATCGAATCGGTCAGGTCGATTAGTTCAGCCCAACTCCCACTTAAATTTCTGCCCCTCCTCCTGCCTACAGGATGGCTCTAGGCCATCACGGACGCCTGCTCATTAGGGGAAAACTCCATTAAGTAGCATTTGAGCAGTTTCGGGAGGCCACGGGTATGCTGTAGGTGCAGGCAACTGTGAGCCAACATAAATCAGTCACAGGCTCGTTACCTGGAGCGCGCCTGCTTGATGAGCTTCGTTTACAGGCATCAATCACGCAGGGCACGACAGCACCTGAGCATGGCCGCTCCTCTCTTCCACCATGGGAAAGGCTGAACGCTTGATCTTTCTCAAAAAGCCAGGGGTTTTTTGTGGGCTTAATTACCAGCTTCTCCGCAATAAATTAAGCGCCCTACAGCCGTCCTACAGATTATTCCCGGCTTCAAAGGCGGGCGCTTGCCTCTCCAGGATGCCTTACCGTCCGTGTAATCCACGGAGAGCTGGTTCATGCCTTCCCGACAGCAGAGATGCTGAGCAGAGGGCTGCTCCGTCTTCTCCTTGCCATCCTCCTCCTCCAGCCGGGCGCTGCACTCCGGGACGCTGGAGGCCAAGCACATGGCCACCATGACGTGGTGATTGAGGGGCTTCATCTCCAAACCGTCCTGCTGATAAGGTGCTACGATGGGCACGACGGGTAGCGCGTTGCTGCTGAAAGTGCCGTTGGTTTTGGTGAAACACCTGCAGGCAGGACACAAGCCCAAGCAGGGTTACTCAGAGCTGCTTCTTTCCACCACTTCTCTTGAGAAACTGCAATTTTGAAGTACTTTACTGCATATCACTCATGGTAACAACAGTCAGAGGGCTTTCCAAATAAGCCTTACGTACATTTTTTGATCAATCCTGACATTAAGAAAAGGATCAAGCACTTTTTAACCCCAACAGACAGCTGAAAACATTCAAAACATGCGCTCAGTTACATCCCCCGTCGGTTGTGACCCGCTGACCTGACTCACGAGTCCATTTCTCCATCAAGGCAGCCCCATAAAATGGGTTTTCACTGCCAAGAAAAAGAGCTCAAGTTTGAAACCCAAACAGCAAACTTGAGTACCTTGGAAAAGAAACACTAAGTGTTATCGCAGTGAACGCAGATTAGAAAAATATATGCAATATTATAAATATAAACCTCCCTGTGCTGTGTGACTGAGATTGTGGCCCCGTAACATGTGCGTAAGGTTGTGAAATTGAAGTCAAACTGCTAAATCCATTGTTACAGCCAAGCTATTTAACCTCTAAACAAAAAGGAGCTGGACCTTAAGAGACATGCGTACCATTGCAGCAAGCAGGGAAAACGCCTACGGTGTTGGGAGCCCCGTGAACAACGTGGCCTCTGCGAACACTTTTATAAGCAATTCCTACGTAAGAAAGCCCAAAAAAGAATCACGCTTCAGTGTGGTTTTATACAAAACCATAATTACCACGAAAGGTTCACTTGTACAGCTGCCACGAGCTTTGGGAAGCTCCCCCCGAGAACGCTCCGCGGCGCGGAACAGAGAGGGATCCGCAGATAAAAGCAAAGCATCGGGGTAAGGATGGAGAGTGTTCAAACCCACCGCGAGCCAGCGATGCTCCAAAACGCTCTCATGAAGGCTAAACAGGCTTCAAGTTTTTACCAGCAGGGACAGGGAAGGGATCTCACCCCTGGGCTCGGCACTGGTGAGGCCGCACCTCGATGAGTGGGTTCAGTTTTGGGCCCCTCACCCCAAAAAGGCCATTGAATGACTCGAGCGTGTCCAGAGAAGGGCAACGGAGCTGGTGCAGGGTCTGGAGCACAGGTCTGATGGGGAGGGGCTGAGGGAACTGGGGGGGTTTAGTGTGGAGAAGAGGAGGCTGAGGGGAGACCTCCTGGCCCTCTCCAACTCCCTGAAAGGAGGGTGCAGAGAGGGGGGAGGAGTCTCTTGAGCCAAGGAACCAGCGGCAGGACAAGAGGGAATGGCCTCAAGCTGCGCCAGGGCAGGGTCAGACTGGCTCTTAGGAAGGATTTCTTTGCAGAAGGGGCTGTTGGGCGTTGGAATGGGCTGCCCAGGGCAGGGGGGGAGTCCCCATCCCTGGAGGGGTTGAAGAGTCGGGTTGAGCCAGCGCTGAGGGATCTGGTGGAGTTGGGAACGGTCAATGTTAGGTCAATGGTTGGACTGGATGATCTTCAAGGTCTTTTCCAACCTAGACAATTCTGTGATTTTGTGATATACTGATACAGATACAACTCAGAGCCTTTTCTTTATTTTTTTTTTTCTGCAAAATTTAAATATATTCATCGCCTCTTCTGCCCGCGGTGACACGCCTGATGCATCTCGCTACAGGTTATTTCCGGGACGCTACCTAAGCAGTGGCATTTTGAGATATAAAAATTAATACCTGGGATCAGGCTGTTCGGGTGCTAGCTTATCTGGTAGAACAGCACGTTTCTTCACAGTGATTCTGGCCCAAAACTGATGATTTTGATGCTGAAAGAGGCAGGGGAAGATGGACTTGGCCATCATCAGTATCCTACTCTGACAGCAGCTGAGCCCTCAGCACCAAAGTACTAAACTCAGATTTAAAACCAGGAGACCAATCGCAGCAAGCTCCTGCCCAAGCCCCAGAAACCACTTTTATTGCATTAAAAAGGTGACGGCCATGCATAAAACCATCATGCTCGAGGGACTTTGTCCTACAAACTCACTCGGAGCCTCAGTTTATACTTTCACCTGAAACCACCACCAATACCGACAGAACTGAAAGAGCAACAGAACATCCACAAATAAACTTTCTAGAGGAGGAACCGGAGCACGTTTCCCCTCAGGCAGCTGTTTCACTTGCAAAGCCAACACACAGGACAAGGGGGGGTCCCTCCAGCAGCTGCAGTGTCACCCCGGGAGCCCACTCCCCTCCTGAATGCTGCGAGGACGGAGCAGCACCAAGCTTCATTTTCAACCTTCGCTCTCCTATTTTGTCCTTCCGCTCCCATAACTGCCTCCAAAATCATTATTCCAAGTACCAAAATACCACAGAAGCCACTGAAGAATCCACATGAAACACATCTGGTCTTCAAACAAATCCATTTATTAGTTTGCATTTCTTTCCGCAGAGGTTTTGACTGCGCTCACTTATTATTTAAGGGGAAAAAAAAAAAACACCCTTAGTGGAACCCATTTAAAATGTTTGGTTTTGCATGTTTATGGGGGTTTCTTTTTAAAGATACAGAGGTCAGTGTAGCTCTTTGTATTACTGCACAAGCTCGAATGACATTTCAAGACAGCAGTCAATTTTTTAAGCTTAAATAACCACATTTTGATGGAAACCAGCCATCTATATCCAGAGCAGAGTGCGCATGAATAGTGATGCAAAATCCCTGCTGCAGGCAACACATTTTCTATCAGTTTTCAGTGCTAAAATCCTACCAAACTAAAATCTAAGTTAAAAGCCCACACGAGCATAATTTAGATTGAAAAAGCTGGAAAAACAGATCGGTACTGCTTTATTTGAAACGTGTATTTCAGATTTCTGATCAGAATACAGCGAATCTGCAAAGAAGAGATGTGCAAAACTGTAAATTCCTCTGCAACCAGCAGGTATCCAGAAAGTTTTAATGCAAAAGCACCAGAGAAGGAAAAAAAAAAAAAAAAAAAAAATCAGTTCTCAATCCTAACGTAACAAGCGCAAACCACACTCGTCTTACCGGCTTTGTCCACAATAGCAAAGCGGGTACCCACGTTTCAGCAACTTCTACCTCTGGCAAGCCTCCACGAGCAGTTATGAGAGCATAAAGTGCTAATTTAAACAGAAGACCGAGGGATTTCACCACTGTAATAACAAAACCTGCTCCGAGATGGCTATGGCTGAGAACAGCCGTGGTAGCCAGCTATTAAATA
Organism: Strix aluco; assembly: GCF_031877795.1. NCBI lineage: Eukaryota > Metazoa > Chordata > Aves > Strigiformes > Strigidae > Strix > Strix aluco. The sequence goes on along the minus strand of NC_133953.1, from coordinate 7,849,409 downwards.
TGCTAAACCTTTAGGATTCATTTGCACGTGGTCACAACTCAAACGACTGCTAAATTCAACCCAAATCAGCAATAACTCCAGGCTTGCAGTGGAAATGGGCTCATTTAGGAATTAGCAGCGCCAAGGTGGAATGTACGAGCAAGGCCACGTGCACCTGAAGTGCTCACGAGCTAGAGACTGTCACCCTGCTAGAGGTGTTTCCACTTGAACCTACCGTCCTCTGTTATCACGTGGGCGTTTTGCAGAGGAAATTGCCTGGTTTTAGTACACAAAGGGCAATAATTTGAGGATGGGACAAGGTGTGGGTCCTCTTTACACACAGACCAGGTGGAGGGGACAGCCCTTACCTGCGTAACAAGGTTGACAGGGAGAAGACTCCAGCCCCGAATTCCCACTTGCCAAAACCTACTGACTTGACTGCACTAACCCACCAGGCCTTCCTCCTCCTCCTCCTCCTCCTCGCTCTGGCCCCTGGTGTAATCCTCAGGCACGTTTCTGGCCCTCCCCGTTCCCCTCTCCCATGTCCTCCTTCCATTCCCCCAGCACCAGGAAGGGAACGGAGCGGTCCCTGCTGTGCAGCTCTCCTGCCAAATGGAGGTTAATGGTCCCCTCTGGGGTAAGGCAGCTGTAAAGGACAACTTGTTTCTCTATCAAGCAGTCAAATATAGAACCGGGATGTGAAAACTCAAAGTTCAGACCCTGCTGATGACCCATCTGGGAGGAAGAGTACAGTTGCAGAGGATGGAACCCATTCCCCCCTGCTTTCTTAAGAAAAAAAGAGCAATTAAAAATCTATTAAATTAAATTCAAAATATGCTTAAAACTGGAAAGCGAGCTCTTAATTACAGCATAACACATACAGCATGTTCCGAATTACGGCCGGTCGTAGGCATCTTGATGACTGCTGCTACACAGCTTGCCTTGAAAACAGACAATTGGCTTCTAAGGAAACGGTAGCTCGCCTTCCCCAGAGAGCAGCCACGACACTGCTCCAGACAAAGCGTGCCCAGCCCATCTCCATCACACCCTCACGCACGTATTTATGGAAGGAGGAAGAATCTAAGGCCTATAAGTTAGATTTTAAAGAGTAAAACCACGAAAATAATGTGAACGTGTTTTCTGCCTTCAAAACCAGCCTAACGTCAACTCAGCTTCTCCAGATGGACACCTAAAGGAGCTGACAATTTTAATGAGACAGAAAATTCAAAGTATGATTGAAAAAAAATCCAGAATTTACCAGAGCAGTCCAGCATGTCTCACTTTCAGTCCTATTTTTAGTCATTAAAATAACCAGAGATCTAGTCAGAAGCCTGGAAGGATATTCTTTAAAACTTTCAAAAGCGAAAAACCTAATAAAAATCCACACTCCCAGCTACAATGTAGGAGACGGATTTTCCTTTATTCTATACAAGAATCCTTTTCCTCATGCAAAAAAACGTATCCCACACTGACAATGGCTGCCCAAACTGCTCCTGAAGAACCTCAAATCCCACGGTTTACAAAGAACAGCGTTGTGAAAGCAGAGCTGCAAGTCTAGCTCGCTGCTGCTCTTCAGAGAACGGCAGGAAATGTAAAATACAGAGACCAATTAAATCCCATTTGACAAACTCCATATGGAATGATTTTGTTATCTCAAAACTGAAGAAAACACTGGAAATAAGGTTTAAAAAAAAATAAATAATCCAGTGCCCAACCTGCCTCGCTTCCTAGAGAGCGTCAGAGGAATATGTTGGGCAAGATGAGCTCCGGGGGTTTAATAACTTGTTTTACTCCATCCCCAGACAATCACCAACCGCTCCCCGAGTCATACGCTGACATCGAGCTCCTCCAGGCCCTCACTCGGGACTCGAGCTCTCTGATTTTGTTTGCCCTGGCTACCACACAGCGCCCAGAGCGAGGGCGTCTGTCGGCGAAGGTCCCGCCTGCGCGCGAGTTTTACATCACCTGTTGTTGTTCCGACAGTTCCGGCAATTGATGCACTCCGAGGGGTCGGCCTGCGGCACCGCTGTGTACATCCCGCCACCCTGCAGCAGGAAGGATTAACACAAAAAAATTCAAAATTAATCAATCATTATTCAAACATCCAAGAGGCAGTCGCGGAAGAGGCAGTGCAGCTCAAGCCAGCGCCCCCAAGCCCTTTCGCTTCGTTTTCAAACTCTAATCACCTTATCAATCTTCAGATCCCGGCCCCGGAACGCGGCACGGCAACACTGAGCTATTATACAAAGTCAAGTGGAGGGGTTTTGCCAGCATGTGTGTCAGAGAAAAGTAAATAACTGCAGCTTAGACAAGTATGTGGTAATTTCCCTGGTCTGTTTTCAGCTTAATACACTCAGGTTTAATTTAATAAACACACTGTAAATATGTTTATTTTTAACATTGATGACAGACACGAAAGCAAATTGCTGTTCGTTAGCAAACTGTGCTCGACTGGGGAGACGCAGTATTAAATTTGCAGGGCTGATGTCACAACATAAACCCATCCCACTTTCCTGTAATTACTCCGATTAGATCAGTTTACCTCGCTACACTGATTTTTGAAACATTTAATATTTTTACAGATGGGGTAATTCCTTAGCCAGCAATGACTCTGGGTGAGAGGGATTTTGTGTTGTTAGTTTTGGCTGAAGGGGCCATTACAAGCGAGTAAAAATGCCCAGATTAACACATACCTCATTGTTAAGGACTAGGCGGACACTGATGCGGGAGCCGCTTGAAAACGGTGCTGTGGAGCCAGGCTACCACGGTGTGTCTTGGGAGGGGAGCAGTTTGGGAAAGCTCACCTGGCTTTTGAGATTTCGAGTGGTAGGGAACTTCTAACAATCCCTATTTCTGCAAAAACAGGGCTTTATCCTTCAGTTTTTGAAGCCGCTCAGTGCCATAGGGAGCACTGAGGAAATGCCTAATTAGTCTTGATTGCCATCCTGGCCAGCTTCTCTTCCTCATTTAGGCCAATCAATGAAACAATAAAGAGAGTCCTAACGAGGATGAGAACATCCTGTTCCTCTGCACTGCCTCACCCGCATGCCAGTCCCAGTCCTTCTACGCGGGAAGAGATCGCGTGACTCAAACTTTCTACAATATGGAGAAGAAAAAAAGAAAAACTCAACCCAGTCAACTCTTCGTGATGAGGCCACGGCGTTGTGCATCCCATCTCGTGGCACAGAGGAGCTCCAAGCACCGAGACCTGTGTTACTAGATCTGTATTTCCTTCCTTCTCCCCCCAGAAAAATAAAATAGGAGGGACAAAACACCAATGCAAGCCCCCAGGCTTTCTCTCGGATGAGCTTTTGAGCACTGCAGAACCTCCCCTCCTGAGGGCTTGGAGACTTCTGAAGAGTTTCACTCATTGGGAGGGTTGGACAGGTCCAAAAAACATGATTTGGGCCTCAGCTGCTCTTGAAAGCCACCAAAAAACCAGCACTTCTTGCTACGCAGTCTGACCCAAGACAGAATCAGGTGATGAACCAACTGGTCTGGACTCCAAGCTGGAGTTAACTGAAGTGGTAACTACTGTGCAAGTGCTAATTTGTTGTTCAATAAAATGAAGTGCTTGTGTTCAATTACTAACACAAACAATAGCCCCATTTTTTTTTTCTCCAGAAACAGCATGGGTTATTCAGACTTTTGAACTTTTTCTTTCAGTTTTCCTGGGCAATGTTCACAGTTTTGAGTAAGTTTAGTAAGTTTGAATGCAAGCCATCTGTTTCCATAGACAATAATGAAATCATTATTCTCTCTTGGAAACGGGACACATTTCAGCAAATGAAGTATTTTTCCACAGCATACAAAGGCTGGATCACAGACTGAAATTAGTTTTTAATTTTATTTCAAATTTCAAAACAAAAAGTGAGCCTGTCTCAACAGTCACAAACAAGGGACTGAGGAAAAAAAAAAAAAAAGACAGCATTATTACGTTGCTGCATTTCAAGATGTATGGGGCATTTTATTTTATGGAGCCTCCTGCTACATTCGTGCCTTGCCATAATTAATAGCGTTGCTTAGAGTTACAGATCTGAAACAGGTGGGGGAAAAACGGGTGATCCATAAAGCTGCAGAATAAGCAGCTATAATTAAATCTATTTAACTTGAAGATTGAGAAATACCATATGTACAAGTAAAGCATCTCAGCCCAGTACTGAAGCATTCTCAGAGCTTACATGCTGTTAGGAGGAGGGTAGAGGCAGATTTCCCAGAGTAAGTGGAATTCTTGCCGTCATCCGATAGTCTCAAATGAAAACCGTGATGTTTGTATCAGAAATATCAGCCCAGTTGCTTCCTCTGGGATAAGTAATTTAGTGGAACTAGCTGTTATCAATGGACAAGTATTTCCCCCACCCAGATTCAGTCTGCTTCTACGGCCTCTGAATAAATCCTAAGGTCTAGGCTGAGCCTTCCACCCGCTGTGAGAGCTTACGTTCACAAGATGGTGGGGATGTTCATAGTCCATGTGCGTCCTGGACAGGGAGTTGGTGTGCCCTGGGTAGAGCCCAGCTCCTCCGTTCATGATCCCGTTAACTCCGTTAGCCACTTTGTGATGGACGTGGGGGCAGCCGTTGCTGAGGCCGCCGTTGCTGAGGAAGTTCCCGTGGATGCTGCCGTTGACTCGGCTCGTGCCGGGTAAGGTCGTGTACTCGATCATCTGCCCGTTGAGATCTGCCCCTTGATAGAGATAACCAGGAGGGTCATATTCTGCAAGAGATTATCGAAAGCGTATTTACTGCCACACGAGAAGTTCAATGAGCATCTCCAAGAAACAAAAGAAACTTATTTTCTCTTTCTACAGCTTTTGTAAATTAACTGTAGTATTTAAGGGCTTACTACCCAAATGCAGAAATGGAAAACAGCTACGCCCTGGAGAACAGACCAGGAACGCTGGTCTGAAGGGACTCAGCTGACGTCAGTCACTGCAAAGAGCGTCCTAAAAACTGGTCATTCGTACAGTCAACGGGCCCTCTGCCATCTGCTACGAACCACTTCCAGAAGAATCTCTCTGGGCTGCAGTTGAAGACACTATCTTATCTTGCAAGAAGTTTTGCTTCATTTCTCTTTGTCAGAGTAAGGACATTTAAAAATAACCACAGGCTGTGGAAAGAGCAAGGCTGATTCATGCCTGGAAAGATTCTGCTAGCACAGGATCGTTTGGTGGGTACAGAGCACCTCGCAAAGCCCGCTTCATCTCCAGCGCGTCTGCTCAAGGCTCCTACTTGCAAACTGGCAGGTTTTCCTTATTAACACCTTCTGAAAGACTTGGACATGGAACTCCATTTTATTGTGGACGGACTGAGAGGTAACAAGGCCTCCAAGTGCTGCAAGTTCTCTTTCTTTCCAGAGACGCACGTGAGGGAGAGATGTGGGGTTTAAGTCTCCACATTTTAAGGAGTACTTATGATTACACACAAGTTCTGCCACGGCAATCAGCAGGAACCTACGCAGGTGCTTGAAGTTAAATGTAAGCTGAAGAAACTGTGCCCAGGCATTTCACACGTCATTCTTTGGGTGAAACCACAGCACAACTGCGCAGCAACGCAGCGATACAATGAAATGGAGACATTGCTGCTCTTAAAACAAAACAAAAACAACCCCAAAAAAAGCCCCACCCCACATCTTCACCTAAGGTATACCCAAAAAGTCCAAGTCTCAAATAAATGCCAGTTGGCTTGTAACACAAAACTGCTTCCCATTCATAAAGCATATTATGAACATTACTAATGGGGAAAAAAACAACCAAAAACCCTCACTCTGCATGGCGTTTTGCTGACGGTTCTTCCAGAGGCACATGGCAATGAAAACGATGAGAATAAGGACCATCACCCCAAGGACGCAGCCCACGATCAGGTAGAGCATGTCACTGCTCCGCACGGGGCCGTTGGAGGGCCCAGCTCCGCCTCCCCCAGCGCGGTCGGGGGGATTCGGTGGCGTACTCAGGTCCTTCACTGGATATTCAGATGCTCCCGGGGTGCGTTTCACTGGAGGAAATAAGAGATGAGGAGGGGTACGTTTGCTAAATGGGTTTTTGCATTACGAAATGAAAATAATTACTGCTGAGTTAGAATCCTCGTGCCTCCAAAAGAAAGCTTCCAAGTCAATATTAAAACCTATAACGAGAAGGCCAACTGCTATTGGGTAATGACTATTTGCCTTGGAAAATGGTTGTTACCCAGCTTGCTAACCCTCTCATTGAGGTCACTCAAAACTTTAACAAGCAACTCGACATAGGCATGGCTAGAACTGCACTAACTCCCAACTTGAAAGAGCGCAAATCTTTCCACTTCTGAGGGCAGGAAAAACCACAACATGCATTTCTATCACCTAACCACTGCCAGATGACCTAATTTTATCTGATGTGAACCCTGCTAACCCCGTTTTCAAAACCATACTGTTGAAGATACTAAGAGCTGAACAGAAAAATCACTGAAAATGAGATGCTGGTTTAACCCAGGAATTAAGTTTACCTTCGCTTTCAGAACACCATGGCTCAGATTGATTTAACACTAAAAACCTAAAAGAGGTGCCTGGCTTAGGAGAGAAGCTGGTCAGAGAGACACAAGCACCTCCATGCAGATATCTTATATAAGCTGGATCACCCCCGTAAGCCTGGAGGAGACACATTTTAAGGAACAGTCAGTATGAACGACAGATTACATCTTGCCAATTTTAAAATTAGGGAAGAAAGTAATACTCCTTGCAGGATGAAGACCAACTGTGCACGCAGCCTTGAAGCCCTGCAGCCCTTCCTTCAAAGGCTTTGCTACTAACTTAGCTAAATTTCGATGCTTCCGCTCCTAGAGGGCTTTTTTCTTTTTTTTTTTTTTTGTTTTAAAAACATTTTTTCATAGCGCTGCATTTGAAGTTTACTGTCTGCATTTTCCCTTTACAGCCTTACTTGGTTTTAGAGATTAAAGGAGACAGGAATTCTTCGCAAAATAAATGTGACTGCCATATCTGACACTTCCAGAGAACAGTACAAACTTTGTGCCAGAGGCATGCAGGATTAGTGATGGAGGCAGCCAACATAACCATCAATTGCTGCGGTCTGCACTTATACAACGTGTCACAGAGCCCCAGAGACATAAAACAGACGTACAAATCAATTCTGTCATCTTCAAGAGCATGGTTGTCTCCTAAGGAGAGGCTATCAGCACAGCAGGGAAAAAAAAAAAAGCCAACAACCCAGAACAACACCACTATCTCTTAGAGCAGGCAAATCTGCAGAGCTTTGCCGAGAGCCTTTCTGGGGAGTGCGAGGTATCAGTTTCCATATGTTCAAAACAATCCCAGCTTCGGAAGACAAAACAATCCTCCAAAACATTCCAGAAAATTACAGTCTTCATCGCAGCTGACTTTCGCACCGCAGAACAATTCAACACAGCAGATATTTCACGCCACAAAACGCCACCCTCGCGCGGTCCCGCGCGGTTTCGGCGCTCACCTTTGGTTTCGCAGATCATCACGTTGCTGTACTCGCTTTCACCACCTTCGTTATAGCACTGCATTTTAATGTCGTAAGATGTTTCTGGCTGCAGGTGATTGATCAAGTGCCATTGCTTTGTACCTATGGGGGGAGGAAAAAAAAAAAAAAAAAAAAAAATCAGCTCATTTCGTTTACTTGCATGAGCCAGAATTAGGTATGAGGATGTCGCAGCGTCTGTATAAAATTTTCTGTATAAAATTCAGGGGTACTGCAGCTTTTCCTGTTAGCACAAAAGCCTTTATTAACAATTTATGGACTCATCTGAAACCAGAAGACTCGCACTGTCTTGCAAAACAGATTCTTAGAACCTTCTGACAAATCAAAGTGGGTTTTTTTCAGTATTTCCAATGGATTTAAAAAAAAAAAAATTTCTCTACAAAACCCAGAAGTCGCTACACTCAAAACGCAGACATCCAAGTTTGCAGCATCTGTACATTTAAAAATCAACTGCAGCTCTGTGCATCTTAAACACAAAACTGGTGAAGGGATGGGTTACACCAGCTATTTACGATACGTGGGGCAAGTAACAAGGGAAAACCGGCACAGAAAACAGATTAAACTTGGGACGGGGACAAACTTCACTCGGGTAAGACCCTCTCGCAGACCCCTACAGATGCGAGGCACCGACCGAAGCCGCCCGTTTTTTTGCAGGAAGGATACATCTGTGTTGCTCAACTTCGCCAAAACCGCAAATAATTGAGCGTGCATTTTATTAAACATACTAGGAAACAAAATTAGACAGCGAGGCTGTCTCTCGCGCTGCCTGCCCCTGCAGAGACGGATCCCAAGCCAAGCAATCTTCTCTAATAGGATGGTTTTGTCATCTCTGGCTCCCAGCCAGCATTTCATTTAGACACCCTCCTGAAGTACTGAGCACTTCCATATAAATCACTCTCAGTTTTTACTTTCACAGGCTTGTGACAAATTTTAATAAACAGCGACTTTTTTTTTTTTTTTAAAGGAGTTTAATTAACTATTTGAGCACTTGTAATCCCTCTTGGAAAATACCACCTTGAACTGTTTCCACTGTTTCTAAGAAACTGTCATACCACCTACTGATTTAAGCATTAATAAAAAAAAAAATAAAGCCTGCTCGGCTGGCGGGGGCTGTCACCATGACTCTGTTCGAACTCTTCTGGGACCCGAGCCCAGGTGCAGATACCCCTGCCCGGCTGAAAAAGGGTACCCAGGAGGCCCCCATTTCAGTTTGGGGGTGTCCGGAGGGGACAGCCCACACGGTTCTAGCTCCATCCCTTGCACGCCGGGCGTCCCAAGTGAGAGCAGACAAGCCCTGGCTGAAGCTGGAACCGGCCTTTCCCTAAATCGCACGTTTTCCCAAGATTCATACTCGGTTTTCCCGTCGCCCCCACCCCCAAGCATTCCTTTCGTAATTACTACACCAGGTTTTAGGTTTCCGCTTCAAACCATTAGTGGAACTGGAATCAGTACAGGCACTTTAACTGTCCTCTTCGTGCACCATTAGCAAGGAAAAACATTTAAACAACTGACATCAGACTGCATTTACATTGAAAATTCAATCTCCACGACCCTCAAAAGAGAGAAATTCGGATCATCAATGCAGGACAGGGCTGATTTTACCCTGCTTTTGCTTAAGTTGCTGAAAGATACCAAGGAACCATCTGAGTCAAGCTTTTTGCTTTTTTTTTTTTTCCTTTAAATAAAATCTGATTTTGCCTGTAGCGGTATTTATAAGGGAAAAAAAAAGTTTTCTGCAGAGTTTTGAATGTCTCGAAAGGCAAGACTTAACAGGAAACGGTAAGGAAAGCCTACGGCAAGTACTTAGTTAATACAGGCTTCACAACACTTTTTCCACAACTCATGCAGCCATTTCAAGATAAAATTCCCTGTCAAAAGACAGACAGATTAATTCAAAGGTAACAGAGGGGAAAAAAGTGAAGAACAAGTGATTTATGGCAAAAATACCTTAAGTCACGTGTTTCTCTACATATTTCACATCAAATGCTTCCAATCACAAATTAATTGAAAATAGCTCTCTTCCCCCCACCACCCCCAATAAAGTTAATTTAGGGGAGCACAGTACAGAAAAAGTTTAAGTTTAAATATTTCCACCAAATGAGTTTCTGTTCCAGGCTTTGGCAGAGCAGAGCAGCTGCTAATGGCTTCAGACTGCCACAAAGAGTTCAATACACACACACACACTCTTGGGGAAAAAAAAAAAAAAATCAGAAACAAGCTAATTTCACAGCACAGTGGAGCCCACTTAAACAACTCAGTGCTTAGTGTATAAGATTTATAAACACACGAGTTCTGCCTAGCAAAGGCTAAAGTACATTTGCAGATGAAGGTGCAGACCGCGTGTGCTTCTTTAAAGCAATCCTCTGAGCCGAAACTCTGCATCTTTCTTAGCTTTATAGTGTGTAAAAGCTTATGTCACGCATCAAAGTACTATGTGGAGTATTGTCTAGCAGGGGGAAATTTTCAAAATAAAGACCCATTCCCCTTGTAACTGAAATACATGAGGGGGGAAAATAATTAACGTCATTGGGACAGAATGAGATCACTACGTTTACTCAGCCCAAGCAATAAGGACATTAAGTAAAATATTTTTAAAAGGGTTTTCCACTTCTGGACTAATATAGACATTATCTAATAACTTCTTCCAGGAAAATGATGACCTAATATGCACAGGGGAAAAAAATAACCTGATTAAAAGGCAAAATGAAGCACAAACATACCTGCATTTGTAGCGTACTACAGCACTTGAGGCTAAAAGGAACTTCCTTATAACAGGGTAAGTAATTAAGCAAGGTAAGAGGAGAGAAGGGCACTTGCACACAAGGTACTACCTACCTTAGAAAAGTCCGTGCTGGAGTAAATCATTTTAAAAGCCAGCTAGTTATTCGTACAGTCTAACAGAGATGCGCTTACCCTGGGTTAAATCTGTTACGCTGCCTTCTCTTTACTCAACTATCTTAGGCTGAACCAGTTCAAACAGACCTACATTAAGGACCTGCAGCAGTACAAGACAAACTCAAAACCAGTATTTAATTCTCAAATTTCCACATCGAAGAGGCTTCAGAAGGAAGAAACAAGTTCATGTGTGGGCAGAACTTGACGTTATGTAGTTGAGATAGCTACTTCTGTGAAATATATTGTAAAGACTTAGTTTGGGAAAAGCAGTTTAGATTTCATATAAACACAGCCAACATGGCTACACGATGTTCTTCCCCATCAAGTAGTGTTATTAAGCATGTGTATACCTTCCACGATATCCCTCTTGTAGTCACTATCGTTGTCGCTGTCCGTAGGCCGGTAATAGATGTAAAATCCTTGGATGGGTGTGTTGTTGTTGCTTGATGTAATATACTGAAAGAGAATTATAAAAGACTGCGTTAGAGAAGAAAAATATTAACTGACTCCTGCTGAGTTGTCATCACTGAATATCCTGGACCTGTGCAAAGCTTCTGACACTGTCCCACACAACGTCCTTGTCTCTGAACTGGAGAGACGTGGATTTGACGGACGCACCACGGGGGGGGTAAGGAATTGGCTGGATGGTCTCACTCAAAGAGTTGTGGTCAATGGTTTGATGTCCCAGTGTAGAGCGGTGACGAGGGGCGTCCTCAGGGGTCGGGGTTGGGACCGGCGCTGTTTAACACCTTTGTTGGGGACATGGACAGGGGGATCGAGGCACCCTCAGCAAGTTCCCCACCGACACCGAGCTGTGTGGGGCGGGGACACGCTGGAGGGAAGGATCCATCCAGAGGGACCTGGACAGGCTGGAGAGGGGGGACTGTGCAAACCTCACGGAGTTCAACAAGGCCAAGGGCAAGGTCCTGCCCATGGGTCGGGGCAATCCCCGGCACAAACACAGGCTGGGTGAGGAGGGGCTGGAGAGCAGCCCCCAGGAGAAGGACCTGGGGGGGTTGGTGGGTGGAAAACTGCCTGTGAGCCAGCAACGCGCGCTGGCAGCCCAGAAAGCCACCCGTGTGCTGGGCTGCACCCAGAGCAGTGTGGGCAGCAGGGCGAGGGGGGGATTCTCCCCCTCTGCTCCGCTCTGGGGAGACCCCCCTGCAGGGCTGGGTCCAGCTCTGGGGGCACCAACAGCAGAAGGACACGGACCTGCTCGAGCGGGGCCAGAGGAGGCCACGAAGATGCTCGGGGGGGGCTGGAGCACCCCCCTGTGAGGACAGGCTGAGAGAGTTGGGGGGTTCAGCTGGAGAAGAGAAGGCTCCGGGGAGACCTTAGAGCGGCCTCCCAGGGCTGAAAGGGGCTACAGGAAAGGGGGGAAGGACTCTTGATCAGGGGTGTGGGGATAGGATGAGGGGTGACAGTTTTAAACTGTCAGAGGGGAGATTTAGATGAGATCTGAGGAAGAAATTCTCCCCTGTGAGGGGGGTGAGGCCCTGGCACAGGTTGCCCAGAGAAGCTGTGGCTGCCCCCTCCCTGGAAGGGTTCAAGGCCAGGTTGGACGGGGCTTTGGGCAACCTGGGCTAGTGGAAGGTGTCCCTGCATGGGGCAGGGGGGTGGGACTGAGTGAACTTTAAGGTCCCTTCCAACCCAAACCGTTCGATGATTCTGTCTTATCACCTTGAAATATGTTTGGGTTTTTTTAAATAAGGTGTAGGGGGAAGTTTGCACAGAAGCTACAACAGAAGAGAGGATTATCTGTTGCTGTGGATGAGCACAAGGCCAAGGGATTCTCACAGGGCTGCAGGAGAGCTCTCTGCCACAGAACTCCTCGGACCAGCCAAAAAAAGGGAGAGTGGTGTGGGGAGAGGAGACGGAGCTGGGGCTGACGCTTTTCTCCCACATCACTTTCCAAACTGTCAATTAGGGTTTGACCATGAACGGCCTAAAAATTTCTGTGATTAATGAAAATGGAAAAGTTAAGACCACTTAGACTTCAGAAAGAGTTAAGATCACTCTAAAAAGGAATATTTTACTTTAAGTTATGCAGCCTCCTGAGGAACTAGAGGTTATTTTACGTTTATTATCCTTAACATCTCTTAAGGCTGAGCTAGCAGAGCAAACTAACCCTGAGAACTCTACACATTAAATCCTCCAAAGTATACCGGGGGTTAGATTTCAAAACAAGAGCAAAGAATTTCTGTGGGTTTCAATAACGACTTTAAAGTACTTGTTTACAAAAGATGAGGTAACAGGGGAAAGGAAAACGTTTCTCTAACATGAAACCTCTGCTGGGTGCGAGGGAGGACGGCAGGTTTTAAACGCAGCGCCCGCTTCCAGCCATCACAGCCTGGATTGACAAAAGCAGCAGGAATTGCAGGAAACGAAGCCAACTCGCTCGCAAGTCACGGCACGAACAGTGGTTTGGACAGAGTTAAGCCCACTGGTGCCTCTCGATCTGCCTCTGCCAGAGCAGGTGGACCGAGGCGGCTGCAGCCTCTCACTGGAGCTGCCAGTTGGGCTCCCATCTGGCGTAACCCGAGGAGGTGGTGCGTGGCATCCCCGGGGGGCTAGAAAGGGGAGAGCGAGGTGGAGGGAGGCTGGGAGACAGCGCAAAAGGCAGCAACAACTCACAGAGCTGCCTTGGAGGAGGAAAGGGGGCTTGGAAATGGGGAGCAAAGGGCTTAAGAGGCAAACGGCCCAGTAAGTTACCCAATTCTGCCATACAAGCATGAAGTAGCTCTTCTAGGAAAAAGATCATCTCAGGGAGGGGAAACCACCACTCCCTACTCCGCCACCAGCTCTTAATCCTTGCCTTTTAAGAGTCAAAACAGGAAAAATTGCCCTGCAACTGTGAGAAGAACAGGAGACAGTTATACCTACCGTCCACTTTAACATGATCTGAGTGTCACTGATGGCTTCGGTGTAAGCGATGTGAGGGCCCGTGATGGGGCGGTTGGAAAAGCGGCTGGTAAATCCGGCTACTTGGTAAGGGCGAGACGCTGCGCTGCGCGGGCTCTCCCCGTAATTGTTCACAGCAATCACACGGAACCTATACATTTCTCCTTTTAAGGGAAAAAGGGAAAGAAAGACCTTGTAGCAAAACAAAAAAGTGAAAGAAAGACGTTGTAGCAAAACAAAAAATGTGAGAGAAAGATGTTGTAGCAAAACAAGCACTGGAAGCAGGATTCAAGGAGACTAAACAGATTAGGAAGTACTTTTTGCACAACGTCCAGTTAGGAAAAACATAGGACTGCTTGCCACGGACTAATGTGGACATCAGAAATATAAACAGCTTCTAGAAGTAGTTGGGGAAATCCACTCAAGAAAAATCCACAGGCTATTATGCACAGAGATGGAGATGCCTCCATCAGCTCGGGAAGTCCCTAAACTTCAAACTGGTGGGCACCGAGAAGATGGTCCCAAGGTTGCCCATCATCATCCTTTTCTCCTCTTTCCCTGAGCTTTCAGGGCTGGACACTGGGAGAAATCAGGACAGATGTTTCTCCATTAATGCATTTTTCTCTTTTTGCATTCCGAGTGCTTACTAGAAGGACAATTAAGTTAAAACCAGCAATAATAGACAACCCTCCTCTCCACATGAAAGTGTATTGAATTGTGATGGGGTTTTTTTTCCACTTGGAAAGCCAGAAATCAACTTGACCTCATGTAATGAGCTCCTATTCCACACAAAAAAGTATCTCCTAACTGACCAGAAACAGAATAATCCAAGCAGAAGTGAAAAATGAAACAACCAAAGCGTTGCAGCGTGCCCTCAGCAGGAGCACGGTCATCTAAGCAAAGACAACAGCAGCAACAGCTGAGGTGAAGGAAAGATCAGTTTTAATACCTGGCTCCAAGTTACGAACTTCCACAGACAGCTTAGAAGGAGAAATGTTATCAGCTGCAATCAGCCAGTCGCTGTTCCGACCCAGGCGTTTATACTCCACTTTGAAGGCGGTAATGGGGGAGCCACCGTTTGCTCGTGGGATCCACGTGACGTAGACGGATGATTCTGACGCTGTGGAGATTGTGGGTCGGTCGGGAGCTTCTGGAACTGGAATGAGAAATTCAGTTACAAGAGGATTAGACTCAGCTGAAACTTCATTTTCTGTAGCAACCGATTAAACTAGTTGCTGATGATTAAATTAGACTTCATGTGTTGACAAGGAGAATCTTACATCCTCCTGTAATAACCACTCCCTTTACTCTTCTGAAAAAGATGCCTGAAGAGTAGAAAACACAGGCATCCATTAATTTATCAACCTAATAATCAAAAGCAATATGGTGTTGCACTACCCCAACCCACCTCTACACAGAAACAGAAACACATCCTAAGTAAACCGGAAAAATTTGGTTCTCATTTTCCAAACACCAGAATTCCCCCAGACCCACGGAGATTTCAATCCACCCACACTAACGAGCGCTGTACGGCCAGAGAAATGAGAACGAAGCATGCAACAAATGATATACTTACTGAACTCACTTGAAGTTACAGACAGCAGTGGAACAGAGAGAATGGAAAGAGGTGGTGTTAGTAAATCCAGTTATAACCATTCTGACTGATGTAAGGCTTTACTAAGCTAGCTTATGTTCATTAACACAGAGCCGGGCACTGACGAGAGGAGGAACTGAGCAAGGAACAAAAACCTCTCCACTCACCTCTGGTTTTACCCAAAATTTTAGATACCAAGTCACCTTTGAGATCTCAGCCCCTGAGTAAGTCTGCCTGAATCAGGTCAATGAGTTTAAAGGCTGGGGTGATGACAAAAAGGACTATAAACATGCTGTTTTCACCAGAAACCAGGCTAAAAATCACACCTACTGGGAAGTGGTTGTATCTTCTTGCCATCAGAAATAAGCCCATCCCTGAGATGCCACAGGAAAACATTCAGAACAGATATAAGCCACTCTGAGAACTTAAAACTCTCAACATGTGCATCTCCCACTTCCCTTCTTCCTCTGGAGCTTTCATAGTGGAAGAAAAGAGAAAGCCAGAGTATTTAACAAAAAGCAACTGCAGATTTAAAAACGAGCAGCAAGAACGTGGGTTATATGTGATAAGCTTATTTTTTGAGAGTCATACATGCAGGTAACAGCATCCTTGGAAATATTATATATTCGCTAGATTAGGGCACGCATTTGCTAAATTCCGAGCTTCAAATACCGCAAAGTCTGTAAGAAATGCACTACTGCCTCGTGACTTAACATCGCTGCGGAAAGCCAAGGTGTCAAGGTAGGTATTTCAAATGCTGACTCGCTGACTGGAGTAAGATAACCTTCCAGTTAATCCTAAAAGCACAAACTATCACCTTTTATTCTGGAAACATACAGAAGAATCTGGCAGATATCTGACCTCACTCACAGAAGTCCCGCAAGAGAGGAAAAATACCTGTATCAAAGAAGCCTGGGGAAGTAAATTGGAAATAGAAGAGGTCATACAAGCACCTAGAGCAGCAGTAACACAAGGGAACTCAGACGCACCTGTTTGCAACACAACTTTTAGCACGTGGATTACAAACCATCCATACACCTACCTCCGCTGTGTCGAGAGAGGTCTGGAAGGACGACACCAAAATTATTTGTCCCTTCATGAACAACGGGATGTTTAGGAATGCCTACCGGTGGGGATGGAGCCTGGGTGTTTTTCGAGGATGATGTTTTTTCTACGAAACATTTGATAGATGGGACATGAGCTCAGGGACTGGGTAAGAAAATGCTGTTCATCGCCTCTCACGATGTGCTGTTCTGCAAAATCACCCACTACAGCGCAGGGGACTAAAGCCCTGGCTCCAAATCACAAGCTGAACAGTCAGGATAGCAGTTAGGGAGTTTCTTCAGGGGAGCAAGAGAGGAGACTTCCCTCCTCAGCACAGGGACTCCTCGCTGTGGTTAAGTGACATAACATCTGCAGCCCTGCGCTTTGCGGTGATGTCGCTGGCTCCTGCCCGGGTTTCACAGCCCCCTCTCATCCCCAGAATCACAACAGGTGGTGGAAAGTGCACACTGAAATCCATCTCTAGGGAAAGAGGTTCAATACAAATGCTACGGAAGCCGCGTGAGGCCACGGCTGGACCCAGGACGCTGGGCTGAGCAGACTTCTGGCCTGTGGCTGTACGTACGTATGAACTCACACATTTCACAAATGTATTACTTAACAAAATTACAAGCTATCCCGTTCTTGTACATTAGCATGAAAAATATCTGATTGTTTGCATCCACCAGCGTCCAAGCTTAAAAGAAAAAAAAAAACTGCTTTGATTAGAAATGCTCTTTGGCTTGTCGCTGTGTGCATGCAACTATCAGAACAGCTGGCTGCTGGTCAGCTGCGAGATTTTCACCGAGGTGTCTGCAAAGCAAACCAGAAGCAGTGTTGTTGATACATGAAAACTTGATGGTGCAGAGAGTTTCTTTTGTGGTACGCTGAAAAAACTGAACAAGGACAGGCTGCTCCCTGACTTAGCTCCTTTATGCAATGGAGCTCAGCAAGTTATACCTATATTACAGTATAAGTCTTAATAATCATACCAAAAATAATATTATCAAGCTTTTAATAGTTTCTACTTCCCAACAGCCCCGGTAATGCTCAGGGAAGTTTGCCCTACAGCTATATAAGCTATTACAGGCTGTTCTTTAACAACTAAACTACAGAACATTTCATCTGTGACTTCCCAGACAACAGAGTTGATGTAATTTAAAGAAACGTCCCCTCGAAAGCCCAGGACACAGGGAACATTGTGCTGCACCTACCTTTGCTGGTGCGAAACGTCAGCATAGCGGGCTGGCCTTCCCCAGCGGCACTCCTCGCCACCATTAAAACTTCATAGAGGCTGGAAGGCTCCAGCTCGGTGAGGCGCAGCTCGTTCTCGCTGCCGGGGACGCGCACTGTGTGCCAGCTTCCCGCTGCACTGACACTGTCGTCCAGCTGCACCGGACAGGGAGAGAAAGCTCGACATCAGCAATGAACTGTTTAATACCTTTATTGATGATCTAGATGAGGGGGTCGAATGCACCCTCAGTCAGTTTGTAGATGAGACCCAGTGGGGTGGGAGTGTTGATCGGCTCGAGGGTAGGGAGGCTCTGCAGAGAGACCTGGCCAGGCTGGAGCGATGGGCTGAGGCCAACGGGAGGAGTTTCAATAAGGCCAAATGCCGGGTGCTGCCCTTGGGCCACAACAACCCCCAGCAGCGCTACAGGCTTGGGGAGGAGTGGCTGGAGAGCTGCCAGTCAGAGGGACCTAGGGGGGTGATTGATGGCCGGCTGAACAGGAGCCAGCAGTGTGCCCAGGTGGCCAAGAAGGCCAATGGCATCCTGGCTTGTAGCAGCACTAGCGTGGCCAGCAGGGACAGGGAAGTGATCTTGCCCCGGTGCTCAGCCCTGGTGAGGCCACCCCTCGATGAGTGGGTTCAGTTTTGGGCAAAACCTCACTCCAAAAAGGCCATTGAATGACTCGAGCGTGTCCAGAGAAGGGCAACGGAGCTGGTGCAGGGTCTGGAGCACAGGTCTGATGGGGAGCGGCTGAGGGAACTGGGGGGGTTTAGTCTGGAGAAGAGGAGGCTGAGGGGAGACCTCCTGGCCCTCTGCAACTCCCTGAAAGGAGGGTGCAGAGAGGGGGGATGAGTCTCTTGAGCCAAGTAACAAGCGATAGGACAAGAGGGAATGGCCTCAAATTGCTCCAGGGCAGGGTCAGACTAGATATTAGGAAGTATTTCTTTGCAGAAGGGGTTGTTGGGCGTTGGAATGGGCTGCCCAGGGAGGTGGTGGAGTCCCCATCCCTGGAGGGGTTTAAGAGTAAGGTTGACTTAGCGCTTAGGTATATGGTGTAGTTGGGAACTGTCAGTGTTAGGTCAATGGTTGGACTGGAGGAGCTTCAAGGTCTTTTCCAAACTAGACGATTCTGTGATTCTGTGAACTGCTCAGAAGTCAGTGCAACGCTCAAATCCCTCATCGCTCTCGCACACGAGCATCCAAAGGACCTCTGCCACTTGCCAAAACTCCTTATGTTTTCCTGTACCTATCTAGGGTTTGTTTCCAAGTGCTTCTGCCACAAATCAGCACTTTTGCAACTACCTTTATAGTGCTCCTTCAAAAAACGCAACTTATTTTCCTTCTCTGTACACACATGCACACTTGTTTTTGGAAAAAAATGGTCATTTTCACTCCTGGCTAAAACTAGCAAAAGACAAAATAATTTTCAAGACTTCCATCAGTCTTTAGCTGGCAGCAGGCGTGACATTAAAGGCTGAACCCAACACCCTAATGAGAAAGATGTTCCCTCAACTATCCCAGCTTTTCCTGTACTTAAACATTTTAAAATATTTATTGGCTAAAATGGGCAACAAAAAGTACATCTTAGTTACTTCTCAAGGCTGGAAAAAAGATCAGCAGGGAGACCAAAGATTTGTTTTTTATTAATGCATGTTTCCTCTTTTTTTCTTTTTTAAAAAAAACCCCACTTTTTAATTGAACAGTGAAATCATCAGCTTCATTTAAGAAAGGAAAGAGATTCAGGGTAGTCTCTTAATGCTTGACCTTTGCAGGAAAACATTACCCCAAATCCCAAAGGAAAAGACAAAGATTCTACCAAAAATAAACTACTAAACAATATAAGACTTTAATAAAACATGGAAGGCAGATCTAAACGCTGCGGATTATCAAAGGGGTTATGCCAGAGGTCTTTGTTAAAGTATTTTCTTCTGAAGCGATCACTCCAAGGCTTTTATTCCCCCAACCTTTTTTTCCCCCCTCCTCTTTAAAAGAGGAAAATCAATAAAATAATTTAATGACACAAAGTGAACACCACCCTAAAAAAACACGGTAAACTCCCTGCTGAGAAATGCATGAGTGAGCACATTTAATGTGGAACGGATTGTTATGAGTGAAGCATCAAAAAAAGGTCAAAGTAGTATTCAAAGCTTTCAGTGCTTATGTGAACCAACCACCTCTGGATGAGAAATTATATCAACAGACTTTGGCGCTAGGTTTTCAGGAACTAACAGGTCAGAAATCTAAGCACTCCCTCCAGGCTAAGACAAGATCAGGATGCAGAGGATTAAAAAGCTTATGAAAACTAAACCAAACAGCTTTGCCACGCAGAAAATTGTTTGCTTGGAAGAAGGGCACAGGCATTGCTTGGTTCTGATTTTAATCAAGAGTTCACTGTTGACACACTGTTTTTAAGGACATGATAGGCATCTACTGCGGGAATTTTAGTTCACTTTTGTATTTGATAACTTCAGTTTAATAAGGTCTCTTTGGGATGCCGAGTAGCAAACTCATATTAGGCTAATACTCATCTTCCCTTCTGCTCTTGTCTACCTACCACAGAATCACAGAATCACTCAGGTTGGAAAAGACCCTCAGGATCAGAGTCCAACCCTCAGCCCAACTCTACAAAGTTCTCCCCTACCCCACATCCCCCCACAGCTCATCCAAACCACCCTTAAACACACCCAGGGATGGTGACTCCACCCCCTCCCTGGGCAGCCTATTCCACTCTCTGACCACTCTTTCTGGGAAACATTTTTCCTCATGTCCAGTCTGAACCTCCCCTGTTGCAGTTTAAAGCCGTTCCCTCTTGTTCTGTCACTAATCCCCTGTGAGAAGAATTACCAGCTTCAAGCTTGCTCACACAAATGCATCTTTAACACCACTGAAGTCGTGTATGATACGCTCTGGAGCCCCGTTCTCCATAGACCATAATGATACTGTAAAGGAAATAAAAGCCTGGGCTCTGCAGAATAAATCTCACTTAAAACTCGATAGAACAACATACTTGTGCCCAACTTCAGTCATCCCTACAACGAGCTGCCTGTGTGGTAACGCTGCGGTTCAACAATATTCTATATTCTCTCTGGCCTGACGCTACATTCCTGTTAAAATCTGTCAATCCACCGCTTCAGCGCGACGGAGAAACGGTACCTTGCGGTATTTCACGAAATAGGCATTGATGGGTGAGCCCCCGTCCCGCCCCGAACGCCACACCAGGTTGTACATGTCCGGCTTCAGCGTCTGCGGGGGGCTGAGGATGATGGGGGCTTCGGGGGGAGCGGCAGCGTGCGGGGCTTTTTCTGTCACAGCTGCATCCAAAGGCAGTTTTGTTGGAGGCGAGCTCGAAAACGCCGTTCGTGCGCCAAAATCGCCATCGCTTTCATCGCTCTGGGCAATCTCCAGAGGAGCCATTTCTTCTGCTTTCGTGCCAGTTTCTAAAGGAACTGTAAAGGGAGGAGTCTGGTTACATCTTGAAGATGAGGTACGTTTTCCCTGCGCAGAGGGGACACTAAATCATTTAAAAACGTCATTTTCAAACAAGCCCTGCTGCAAAAAGCCAGCTCAAGAGATGTCCACGCAGACCTGAGCCCCGTTCCAAGGCGTGCCCTTGCACGCTGGCTATTTTTTCAGGGCAGAACAGCATTTTTTGGTTTACCTTTTTTTTTTTCCCCCACAGTAGCAAAGAGAGAAAACCTAAAATGCAACCGTGCAGGCATGGTTTGACTAGTATCTCTGAAACTAAGTAGTGGCAATGCAAGTTAAAAGAAAAAAAATATACATAGCTACACTTGTGACACAAATGGAGTAATTTTAAATTAATTGCAGTTGTACAAGGAACTTTTCATGGCCTGAACTGGCGTGCGCACAAGAGGACATTCTCCTACCTCAGTTTCTGAGGTTTCAGCTGTAATTTTGATCAGCTTTGAAAGTCGCACGGCTCGACTACTTCATTTGAAAATTTATGCTGAGAATAAACTCAGTTTACAGGCAGATCTAACATGCAATTTAATACCAACGCATTTCTAGAAATCCTGCTCCAGCCTCCTCCATCCTATTTACTTTGCCTGGTATGAAAAAAAAATACATGTAACATCAGTAGCTCGAAAGAGGCCGCGAGACAAAAAGAAAGCACTGTTGGGCCGACGCGGGGCTCGTCAGCATTCCAGGCAGGAAAGGGGTGGCAGGTTGGACATCTGAGATTATCCAGGACAAGCAAACGTCAGTGCTTAAAACGGGAACGTTTGGGAACCAGCACAGCTCCTCGAGGTCGCAGGCTGCAGCGCCGGGACTGCCAGATGTTCTTAGCCCTGTCCGTCCTTTCAGATTTGTGTAGGTTTATGTTACACGCCGGGGTCTGGAAGGGGAAGGGAATGAAGGGAACTTGGTTTACAAAACAAACAAATTCCTTGGTAATGTAAAGCCTAGGCAGTGTTAGCCTGGCTGACTCAGATTCCTCTAAACCTCCATTAAAATACCAGCAGCAAGTGTGGCTGCTATTTTTGGCCACTTTTTAAAAAGCTGGGAAGGGAAGGAAAGTTCTCTTTTCAAATTGAAGCCACGCTCTCAGCAAGCATTCCGTGTTTGTTTCTTCCTATTTATTTAGCAATGCCACAAAGTTTGGAGACCGAAGAGGGGAACAACATGGGGAGGACGTCCCCAAAGCCAGATGGAGTTGGCTTAAAACATCAGACGCCCCCAGAACAATCTCCAAGCGAAAGGGTATCTACTGTCAGCGAAGCAGTGGGAAGGGGACGCGCCGCCGCGCGTTAATATTGGAAACAAATGCCGTCTCTGCTCGAGGCAGCAGAAGGCCCACTGGATTGTGGTGGACCCCGAGGATTTGTGGGTGGGCACAGGATGGTTTGACGCCCGCCGCCGTGGGGGAAACGGACTCTTGTGCGTGGAGAATTCGTTGTGGTTTAGGCTGGTGACAGGAGACCTGCAGTCGTTGCTGTGTTTATTGCTGTGAGAGGGGAGGCGTCAACAACTGGCAAAGAGGTTGAGTTTTTGCTTTGGAAAATAACCCCCGGGTAACAATTTCCATTAAGCAATTCGGATCTAAGCTCTTTTTGCTAAGTTTCTGGCATAATTGCTACCCATATAAACCAGCACATCAGACTTCTCTTTGCTGCTGTGTCATTATGCAACTTTTTTGGGCTGTTGCTTTCAGTGCCATCCCTTTCCCCTCAGCCACTGAGACTTACTCTTCTTCCTTGGATTCCCAGCCCCACTGACCAAAGTTGGGACAAACCAAAGGCTGTATGTGCCCAAAATCCTGCCTCTGACAGCAACCAGAGGACTGAACATCCCAAATTTGGGCATTAAAAGAATGTGTTCATAGCTTTTACTCGCATTCTCCATAATACCCAGTATTTTACAGCTGGCTGTTGAGTCTCCCCATCGGCTGCCTCATTTTGAAGGCAAAGAACCCTCACCTTTTCAGCCTCTCCCCCTGCAAAAACTATTCTGCACCCCTATGAACCCACCCGCTGTGTTTCCCAGCACCTCTGCTTGTTCTTCTACACCCTTCCTGAAACAGGGGTGCAAACACGCAAGCAGATTTCAACCCGCTGGCGTGCCCTGGGTTTGCACAGCAGCGGAGAAACCTTTGTATTTTGTCTCTGCCGTGCAAACAGCTCGCATTCCCAGGCAGTGCTTCCCTGCTTCTTAAACAACCGGAGGATCCTCCCTCCTTACGAGCTCTCCGAGTACCTTAGCCCAGACTGGGAAAGCGCCCTGCAAATCCAAACACAGCACAGCAGTGAAGTCCCCCGCGCCTGGCAAGGCTTTCCGATCACCCTGTGACTTCCCAGAGGTGCCTGGCTTCTGTAAAAGACAACTGCAGGCTGCTCTCCGCTGGATCACCTACCTACCTGCAATAAATGCTACTCTTTCTTCTGTTTTATACTAACCCGCCTGCTCCTCAGACTTCCTGGAGCGTATTTTCCTCCTTCATCTCCATTAGATGAAGTTATTTTGGAGAATTAACCCCGTGTTTAGTAGCTCTGGGAAGCTACTGCCATCCCTGCAAACACCACAACTGTCTAAAAAAGACCTTAAACTAAGTGCCATGGGTATAGGATCCTAAGGCTATCATTTAACATTTTGGTGGTTTCTCACTATGATGGCAGCTTTAGTTGCCCTGCCCGCTTTTAAGACCACGCAATGAATCACGTCGTGGAATAGATCCAGCAGAAAGAAAGAAAGAAAAAAAAAAGGATACATTTTTCAGCCAAATAAACTCTCTTACTGTGTTCTCGCACAAGGCAAATTACGGGAACGAGCTGCTGAGGCTGAGAGCTGCTTAAGTTGCTCCTTCTACCGAAGACACGCACTGGAATCACAGCTTAAGTCGTTCAGGTGTTTCGGAAGCGTTACCTGGCACGAATTCTTCATTAAACCATCTAAATGTTTGAGCATGTCTTCTGGCACGGTTGGGAACTGTTCTAAAACCCTAACAGCTCCCAGAAACTACTTAAGGACTTTTATATCAAAACCAAATGCCTTAACCACCCTCCGCACCATAATCAGCAGCTAGTACAACGTATTAGAAACCGATAAAAGTTAATAAACAAAACGTTAAAATTGAACTTACTGCCATAAAATTCTGAGGCAAAGCAGTGGGATATTTCTGTTTGACACAGAGTGAGTTCTGGGATGATATTTAGTTTTGTGTTTCCACTCAGCAAGGTCCAACAATAACTTACTCATAAAACTACAGGATGGGATCACCTTCTTGAGCTTTCTTCTTTCTTTCTTCCTCTAAGGGAAGCTTAAGCATCTTTTCAAATTATTCACATTAGTTTTAAACTCTAATCGGTGGTAACAAAGAACTTTAAATACAGGGTCACATATTAATTCTGCTGACCTTAAATCCCACTGACATTCAGCTAAATTTACTAAGGTAAGATGTTGAAAGAGCCGAAAAACTTAAGTCACTTAATTTAACTAAAAACCTGGATCTTAGTTCTTGTGAAGGGAACTTGGGGGAGCTTAAACTTTTTTATTAATATCACATAATATTCCAATGGGAAGAAAGGAAGTATCTCTTTCCCATCTTGCCTTTAGCATAAGAACTGTCTTTTCCTAGTAGCAATTTCAAGAACTATAAAAGCAAACCACCCTTGGACAGTTTCTATCACATATAAGGACGCTGATACACACGGCCGTTTCTCCTTTGCCTAAGGCAGAAGGGAGGAACTGGTCCACGACAACAGCTTCGACTGCTCTGCTTCGTCTCCCCAGGATACCCGCGCTACCTACCTTCATTAATTTCTTATTTTGAGGCATTTCTAACCTAAATCAGGGAGCGATTTTGGGCTTTAAGCTTACCAACTGTAAGGAAGGCTTTGGACACCACGGAGCCGTGCTCGTTGACGGCTTCGCACGTGTACTCCCCGGCACGCTCCCAAGTCACGTTCCTCATGTGCAAGGAGCTCGAGCCCGCCTGAGACACGGAGAAGTGGGTGGGCTCCGCCAGGGCGCTGCCCGGCCCTGCTTGAGGAGGTTTCTGTGGTTTCGAACGAAGCACCTGGGAAGGGCGACCGGTCAGGAGCCCGCTGCTGTCGTACCAACGGATCATGGGAAGGGGCAGGCCGGTGGCGTTGCAAGACAGCGTAACGTCCCCACCATCTACCACAGCCACGCTGGCTGGTGAGGAGACTATAACTGGCCTAGAGCCTTTGCCTGGGGGGGAAAAACACAAGCCAAAGAATTAATTTGGCTAAGGAATATGACAGTTAATGCCAAAAAGAGTCAGCACAATTAAAAAAAGTCACACATGCTTCTTTTTAACCATTTTTAACAGTTATTTCTTCTCTAGACAGCCTCTCCAGCCTTCCTTCCCAGACTGATCCGCTGAGACTCATGCTTAAGTAGAAAACTACACTCAAACCACACTACAAATTTTTTAAATAATGAAGACTTGACTGTCAGTGGGGAAGGCAGTGCATGCAAGACTGGCTCAGTCCACTGCACAGACAAGTAAGTCCCAAAATCTCCGCTCAACCAGCCTCTGCGAGCTCACATCAATCTCAGCAGGTACAGAGAAGGTCAAAAGCTTCAACTGCACAGGAGAGGGAGAGAACAGGAACAGCAATGGCCTTGCCAACATCCTTGTACTGGCAGAAATCAAGTTCTCTAGGTATTAGAAAGTGTGTTAGACTGAAAAGTGATCGAAAAGGCTATTGGTACCTGCTAATCTGGTACAGGGGGAGCGTGCACCAACCCCAAATCTGATGATTGTTTTTTTAACTTGAGGATATGCAATAGGCATAATTACTCGTCAGCCAACGCTGCGAAGAATACCAGTTAATCCAGCACAACTAATTCTATTTACGAATAAATCGTGTCAAATTCAATCATAAGCCGATTTAATTGCAGCTGGTAATCTAGGTTCTAAGTAACCACACTACTCCAGAAATACCTACAACTCTTAAAATTCAACTGAAAGCACCTTCTTTGTAAGATTTGCCACCGACAGAGGTCAGAAACAAATCAGTATGTAACCTAGGGGGGAAAAAACAAACCAAAAAACCCCCAACGGAATAAAGCTTGAAGTACAAATGCCTGGTTTGAGTTCCTGAGGGCTGCGAGTGCTCGTACCCGGCTGCACACGAAGCCTCCCAGTGGACTGCGCAAACCCCACGCCGTTGTTCGCGACGCACTGGTACAAGCCAGAGTCCTCCTGGGCGATGCCGCGGATCCGCAGGCGGTTTCCTGTCGGCAGATGCCGTGGAGAGAGACGGAGGGGGGCTGCGTTGTGCAGCCAGGTGAGGGTGGGAGCAGGGCTTCCGCGGGCGTCGCACCAGAATTGCACAGTCGCTCCAGCGGCCACGGTTTCATCCTGCAGTCCCCTGGAGATGGAGGCAGGTTCTACAAAGGGAAATAATTTCACATAAACCACTGCAGGTTGATCTTAGCCCAAGTCCTGAAAAAAAATACTGCAAAATATCACACAAACTTATGCACAAAGGCTAAGCAAGCACCACGTAGTTCTAGTTCTGCGCAGCCTAAAGTTGTTTTTCCCACGCACACGCTTATTTTAATGGTCTCTCCCTTCTATTCCAGTCACGTTTGCATTAATACTATAAAAGAAACAGCTGTATTTTCAAACTAACTCTGTAGTGACACCCCCATAACAAAGCGTATATTGTGTCTCAACAACTTGTTTTCTGAGTTACTTTGATGTGTACATTTCAAAAACCAAACAAAAACAGTCACAGAGGCAAAAACCTCAAACAACAGGAAAATCTGCTACAAAGCCGAGCTTAGGAACAACCTGCAGCCACACAAAGGCGGCCAAATAGATTCCTTTTGCTTTTGTTTTTGTCCTCATCCAAACCTATCACCTCTCCTTGCCAGCTTTTTGCTTATATACAACCTCAAAAGAGAAACATCTGATCTCTGGCACAGTGTTGACACTGTATCCCACATGCACTTGGTGCTCTGCAGAAAAAGGAGAAGATCACTTCTTCCCTCAGAGTTTGTTATCCTTTACTGTTTAATTATTTCAGACTGTGAAGGATTTGAAGGGATAAATAGTCATGGATTTTAATTTGGGAGAGATGGTGAGATATGGTCATTATGAGCATATCTTTATTCTCTATTTTAACATGCTTACGTTGAGAAAGAACGTTAGGCTGTTTGTAATCAGATGCCCAAACCAGCAAGCGTACAAAGAAACTGTTCGTTGCCTGGATGTGAAAAATTCTTTATTTCTTACCAAGTACAGTAAGCGAATAGTTAACGTATTTCACTCCTCCAGATTCATTTCCCACCAGGCAGGAGTAATTTCCAGAGTCCGACGCCTCAAGCCTGTCCGTCACCAGATGGGAGTGCAGCAGTTTCCACCTGCCTTTTCTCAGCGCGTCCCGGCCGTCTTTAACCCAGCGGACGGGCGCGGGAGGCAGCCCACTGACAACACACTCCAGCGTCAGAGAGCTGTGCCGGGGCACCGCCAGGCTCTGCGGTGCCAGGGGGTGCAGTATGTGGAAGGCACCCGAGGAAGAGCCTGGAAGGAAGGAGATGAGGGTTATCACTACGCAGCCGTTTAAACCGCCCTCTCCCATGCCGCCCTCCAGGCCTGAGGTTTGTCACGTCTTTCAAACACAGCTGCTTATACTTGTGACTAAGCACGATGCTGTAATGCTCTCTTCCACAAGTCCTGCTCTGGAATCACTGGAATATTACCACTATCAACTGGCAACTGGAATATTAGCAGTATCACCTTCTCAAGGGCTAAGCGCTCTGTCCTCGGGATCTGAAAAGCAGCCGTGCTGCTCCTCCACCGTGAGGGGAAATAAGAATTGAACGTGCAAATAACGCAGGACAGATTTTACATAACGTGGTATTTGAGACCAGGGGGTATTTAGCCTGACATGCCCATGCTGAAAATCTTTGGGCTGTTATTTATTCAGTTTTGAGATGTGTTCGTTCTGGAAAGCCGACCTGAATACTCACGTGTGACTACGAGCTTACGTCCAGTGAGTTCTGTTCGGAGATCGTGAGTAACCGGGTTGTACGCTGCACATTTATAGGATCCTTTGTCTTCTAAAGATACATTCAAAATCTGCAGGTTTCCAGATGGAAGAATTAGGTAGTTGTCTAAACAAGTGGGGAAGGAAAAAGAAGATTATGTTTAATTTAATTTCAAAAAAAGGCTTCCTTTTTAAAATTTTTCAAAAATTATTTTCAATAACTCGTCAGATATAGCAATCTATTCTAAATGTAGGATCACAAAGAAATCACGTTGCCACACAAAGGATATTCATTTACAAAGGTAGGTTTAAATAAAACGACTTGCACAGGAAGTTAAGGGTCGTTTGGATGAGCTGTGGGGGGATGTGGGGTAGGGGAGAACTTTGTAGAGTCGGGCTGAGGGTTGGACTCTGATCCCGAGGGTCTTTTCCAACCTGAATGATTCTGTGATTTTGCAAGTTTCTAGAAGTTTTCTTAAGTTTTAAGAAAAAAAAAAAATCCAGGCAAGCTTTTATTGGATATTTATATTGGGGACCAGTGGCATAAAACATCTCACCTGTTGATTGTTCCAGCCATTTTCCCCGCACCTGAAAGCGAACCTGTGCTTTAGGATTACTTTCTGGCACCTGGCATCCAATGAAAGCCGTACCCCCTTCCTCTGCTGCAACGGCAGGTTTCACCGATGTATCAAAATTAGCTAAACCTGGAAGAGATTGGCAAGAGGTTAAGAGCAGCCAAGGCTTGGGAAAGGGGGGAAGGCAGTAAGCACAGTATTTGTGTTTAAAATATAGCTGGTTTCAAGGCGATTATCTTCTCTGGTGCAGCATTTGGACACTCATAGCAACAGGCTTGGTCTTTTCTGTAGCCCGTAACAGCATGAACCCTCCGTGCACACACGCTTCCTTGCTACAGAAAGGGCCAGATTTTACAGGGGAATAGTGAGGAAGGAACAAATCATTCCTACATTCCCTCAGCTGCTCTAGGAAAAGCAAGCCGAGATGACACTGGTAAGAGAAGACTGCTCGTGGGCTCTGAAGGCACTACAGAAGACAATTTACACTAACAGCAGGAAGCCCATGCCTAAGAAACATGAAATTGTCTTTCTGTGATGATAATTAAGACAACACTGAGTACAGCAGCACCTCCCACTCAGTGCCATGAGCGATGAGGCAAGCAGAAAGCCTCAACAGCTAACAGCACCTTCTAATTTGCTACTAAAAATCTCAAAGCGAGGAGAAAAGTGCGAAAGCTGCTCTTCTACTCCCTTCATGTTCAAAGCATCTTCTAGGTTGTGAAGTTTTTCTAGGTTAGCCACCCTTACAGCTCTCTTGAGAGGGTCTTGCTATGGGTCAGTACTTTACCAAAACACTTACTTCTCTCACTTATAAGAAATTTTCCTCCCAGGAGGATTTTGGACATGCTCCATAGATGAGGTACCCTTACAGAGAAATCACTCAAATCCTGCTTGACAAAGGCCTGATTCAGACAGCCCTGCAACCCCAAGCAGACAAATCATGCTCACGGAGGAATATTCTATTCCCATTCTCAGCACCACATCATCCTTTCCATGTGGAAAACATTGCCCTTCCTCTTCTGAAGTTCTTTAAGATCAAATAATTTACAGATCAAGCACCAAGGCAAAGACTGATTCGAAGAACCAGTGCAACAGAGAAGGGAAATGGTCCTTAAAAGGACAGAAGACTGTCCCCACCTGAAGAACATCTAGATAGTTTTAACCAAATAAAATGCTACAAGTGAAAAGGCAAATTTGCAGCTCCCGCTTATTTCCCAGGCAACAATTCCCCCTCATTTCTCCTCAACTCTCAGGCACACTTCTGCAATGGCATGGCAGCTCAGCTGCTCTTTCAAGACCCTTTTTGAAGAGAAGCTTTTGGGAACCTTGTACTTTCAGGTCAATTTGCTGAAGCGAATGTTATGTCACTGAATAATATTTGTATTTGCTGGAAAGGACTCTTGAGGTCTTTCAGCTCCAAATGAAGCTGTCACCAACACTAAATCAATCAGGTGTGGTTTTGTCTGGTTGAGTCTTTAAAAGCCTCCAAGGATGAGGAACCACAAGCTCTCTGGGGGAATCTGTTCCAGGGCTGCATCACCTGACAGCTCTCAGACGACACAGGAAAAAAAAAATAATTGGTGGAAAGTGCATAATCGATCGCATACTAAGTACTGGCTGAGGAAAAAAAAAAAACCACCTTGAAACTAAGTGTTTTCTAAAAGTCAAAGAAAAACAAACCATACAAACCAGTTGAGGTCTATATAATTTGCAAGGAGTGAGGAATATAAAGAAAAATTAACTTACTGCCCATCGATACCGTTGCAGGCCTGCTCACAACAGCACCCACGCTGCTGTTAGCGATGCACTGATAGAGGCCAGACGTTGCCAGGCTGAGGGAGACGATTGTCAAAGATCCTGCCTGGATTTCCACCTCTCCTGCCTTGCTGTCCAGAGGCTCTCCATTAAACAGCCAAGAAAGGCGAGCCGCGGGGGGCTCGGCAGAGCAGCCGAGTTGTACCGGCCCACCAGACTTCTGGACAGTAGACAAGGGCTCAGAAATAAAACGGGGAGTTAAATCTAAAAGGAAATACAAATTATATTCAGTGAGCAAACAGCATTTTGCATGAACACGTGTGATAAGGTTAATGATGCTCTGACTAGTACAAAAGACTATAACCTGGTTTATAGCAACAGTCCTGCCGCTGCTCACAGACCTGGCAAATTTCTTTCATCAGAAGGTGAAATATTGCTCAAAAACTAGTCAGATCAAACACGGACAAGTAAAGGGTCTCTAAACTCCAAGCTGCAGTGATACTCAGGCAGATGCCACTTTTTCCTCTGCAAGAGGAACTCATGACAGATTCCTGCTCTCTCTCAAACACCAGGGAAAAGATTCAACTCCCCTGAAGAGGGTAACAGCGATTAAACGACGGTGGGTTCAGCGTACACGAAGGGTGAGAAACACCCCCAAGCGTGCACAGGGCAAAGGCATCACGCCTGCTAGGGGCAGCAAAAACTGCAATCCCACTGGATTTATTCGGGGTGAAAGAGCACCCGTCACCTGAAGAGAGGGAGTCCGGGAACACGCAGCTGTAGCTGATCTGTCCCACATGAGGCGGGCCCAGACGTGACTTGTAAAATTTTAGAAATGGTAGCAGCCTGCCAGGTATTTATGCAGAACCGTCTCCGAGTCTGCAGAACTAATTAAAAATAGCAGGATAAAAAAAAAAGCTGGAGGAACAGCAAAGGCTCTTGTTAATTCCAAATACATGGACTTCATCAGGACGAGAATGATGAATTGGGCATCCATTATCTTTACTGAGGAAAGATGAACTGAAACAGGAAAAGCTGCTAATAAAGAAAAGGTTCAGTTCCACAAAACTTGGTTATGAGTATCCATTTATTTGCCAGAAGAAAATTCCTGCTTGTTGGAAGAAATTTTTTTCCTATCCTGGCCAATGAAACACTGGGAATTATTTCCATTTGTTTTCCATGGAATTCTGCGCTCAAGATTTTGTACGAAAGGAGCAAGCAAAAGGCAATTAATGCCAATAACTCCTATTTGATTAGAAATATGGGAGAAAAAAAATATTTAAAAATCGACACAGTGGCAGGGGAAAACAATTCCCCGTTTGTAAATGAGCTAAGGAATTCCAGATAGTACAGGTCAAGATGGTATTAAATGACATCCAAAAGAAGAGACAGTTTTCTTGTAGGTGGGGCCCTCAGCTCATGCTTTTCTTCTCAAGTCAGTCCATCCAAGCTCTGTTTATGAGTTTCAGATGAGAAATTGCGCGTTTTTAATAGAACCATAAACTATCTGCATAAACATAAAACTGGAAATTAAAGTGTGGCTTCACTTAACAAAAAAGATGAAATCCATAGAAATGGTATCCAAGCATTTCACAGGACTCCAGATGTCCATTTTTAGCTTTTAATTAGAAAACTGTTTTTCCTATTAGTTCGGGTTGAATTTCCAGGGATAAGAGAAAAGCAGTGACCTTTTTAGCTTGCTAGCCACCAATTTCTACGAAACTGCACTGCTACTTTCATCTTCGCCCCTGCCCTTGCCCATGACACCAACACTTTGTGCTCAGTGTAAAAGCCAGAATTGGTAGCAGTGACCCTGCAGCTGGGATTTATCTCCTATGACTGCTTGAAAAATAAAATTTATCCCATTTGCTTATAACGATTGGCTATGAAGTGCTAAAAGTAGTAAAAGCTTCTTTTTTGTGTGGTTACGTTAAGACAAGCTGACTACACAGAGCAGATGTGTCAATTAAAACCATCCCTCTTCTTTTTTTAACGCAAGAGCTGTTCCAACTGCAGCCACGCATCAGCGTTTGCCTTTCAAAGATCTGATTCCCCTTTCTCCCTGCAAATTTCAAACCCCTCCCAACCCCATGGGAACACAAGATGCACTGTACGCAGCAAAATCGGCATCCAGCTAAGTCCACGGAGATCCCAAAGAACAAATCTATGTAACTGAGAGTCGTCCACGTTCAAGCACTCGTTCTGAGCCAAGTTTTCAAAAGCAAAGTCACATACTCAGCTTAAGACTGCGCTTAAGCGCTCCATGCTTCCTTAAAAGCAGAATATGGATAATATGGGTTGAAGTTGGCCACTTGGACACGCGCTCCAAATCGTTGCTCGTTCAAAAGTACAGGCCCGAGCTCCGAAACCTCCGAGCGAGTCGCCTCGGCGCGGGTGAGAAGGCCTTACCTGAACTCGTGGCGGAGAGGAGGCCCGCGGCAGCGATGAAGAGCAGTGCCTGTAAGTGTCCGAGATCTGGATGCATAGCGCCAAATTACAGAAGTTGAAAGCACGAAGCTCCAGACTAAGATGAGGCACCGAAACAGCTACAAAATAAACAGATGTCCACTGTAAGTCTCAGGAGTTAGTCTTTTAACTCTCTTACAACAAAGTGTTTGGGGTTAAAAAAAAAAACAAACCAACACGCAACCAGGAAACAGCCAATATTCTTTGCAATATAGAAACCATCTGTAAAAATGAATTAGAAGTTGAACTTAACTATGTTTCCAAGTACTATTCTTAATATAAGATTTTTTCCACAGCTGGGGTATGAGGCATCGGCGCTGAACCATACTGCCTTGATAAATTAAGACTACTTTCCAACCAGAGGAATTGAAGTCCAAAGTAAACAGCTTATCTATTGGAGATAATATTGTTTGCAAACAATAATCATTTGACCATCTATCACCAGGCTACGCTTGTTTTACAAGTTTTTATGAATCTACGCGCTGCGATGCAGCTACCACTCGTAACTGCTCGAAACCTGCTTACTGAGACGGGTCATCTGCTTGCTCCTTCTCGTGTGCTTTCCAGTCGACCAGTGGCAAATGTCTACCACAAAAATATCACAAATATTCATCTTGTTCTCATTTATATCCCTAAACCAATAGTGCTTTCTCATATGTACTTCTGGGGCATCCGTTAGGTACACTTCTACCTACACGGCTGCTTCTACAAGAGGACAGTCCTTTCCTCGGCCATTACACACCTGACTATCTAGGTACACAAGATCTCACTTTCATCACCACAAAATATGAACTAAATCATGAAACCATCAAAATACAAACTAAATCATTAAACCAGCAACCTAACTCCACCGAGGTGAGTCTCTGAAACAGTGTTTCTGACACTCAGAGTCTCCACCAAACGCTCTTTTCTCTAAGAGAAAAAAAAACAATCTGCAGCTGTCATTCACTTAAACTTTCTATTTGCCTTGTGCAATATTATGATGGATAAGATTTGAGTTCATTTAGCACAGTTACTTCATTTATTAGCCCGGCCATACAATTTTGCTGCTGATAACACTCAACATATACTTCAAATGGCTCATATATCAGACGTGTATATAAACACGCATCGAACACACATACAATAACTAGGAGTTTTACTGGCAGGGCAGCGCACGGAAACAAGTGCAACAATACATATGCTTGACAGAAAGAAGTCCCAGTTTATTGAGCACTCGGAGACATTTGCTTTCCAAGAAGTCGGATCCAGATATCAACAGCAAAATTATTCCCATGGTTTATTTAAAAATAACAGTATTTTATCATCGGAACATCACTGTAAGATATATACACAAAGCAAGCATCAGGAAAAGGCTCCAATAATAATAAGAATCACTCTAGATTTTATAGAGCTATTTGCTTACTGCTACTTCTCCCTGCAAATTGGACTCCAGGCTTAGAATGACAGCTTGAAAGAAGCACTGTCACATCCCGCTCCCATCCTGGGCAGTTTTATCTGATCCGGCAAATTTATTTCAGCTGTTGGGAAGACCCGGTAATCCTGCAGACCAGGCTGGTTCCCAACGACAGCCGGGGCTGTTTTGGTAAGAGGCAGATGGCAGAAGAGACCGGCCGCGCAGAAGGCGTTTGGGTTTATTTGAATTCTCACTCGGTTCAAGGGCAGGAGAGCTGCTCCACCAGCGAGTGCAGAGGACAAAGTAAACACCCAGAGAACTTGTTAACATCAAACACTTTGCTGAAGAGGGGCGGGGGGCAATGTTGCTTTTTGCCAAATCTTCCCTCGACTATTTATTTATGAAAAGCAATGAAACGTATATTCTAGGTCAACTTTAACCCCAGCACATGGAGCTACTGGGTTATTTTGCAGCTGTCTTTTTAAACAAGGCCAGCTCATTATCTTTAACTAAACTTTATCTTTGGAGATCTACTTTATCCAGTCTCTGATTTCCCTCTGTTTATCTTTCTCTTTACATGTTCCTAGCTGCCAGTGTCAACAGCTACTCCTCTTTTGACCTACCAGTTTGGCTTTCGCAGGCTTGTGGAGTGGTAAAATCAACTGTAAAGCAGAGAGTACACAAAGCAAGCCGCAAAGACCAAAGTTCTTTGACTGGATGAAAAAAAGAAAAATGTTCACTTGAATTGAAGTAGCGTTGTTCAGCAACAACACTCGGGCATCCAAGGAAAGTTTCTCTAACATCCACTTTTGAAGGGACTGCAGAAACCTCTTATTTGCCGGTAGATATGGGAACACAGGGGGAAGAGGAGATCCAACACATGACCCAAAAATATTCGCTTCTTTCTGTTTCTTCTGTAGATGGTGTCACTACAGAAGCCTCTTGCTAGGTACAGAGAACAGGGCAAGACCACAGCTCGTAGTTTTGGGGTCTTCAGAAACCCAGCAGAGAAACTTTGCCTCTTCAATATTGCATTAATACATATCCAAGTGTTAAAAGGCCTTAGGGTTAGACAAATAGGACTCTTCCCCTTCGCCATCATTTCAATAAACTCCCATTTTGACAGCAAGGACCAGTCACTGGGGACCTACTGGGAACAGAAAGCCTTTGGTTAGAGGTGGCTCCATTTAAGTGTCTCAGCCTCCAAGATGAGCTCACCCAGGAACACCTCTGCACACTCTTCACTACTCCTCCCTCGAGAGAATGAATCTCCATCAGCAGATCAAACAGTCAACCTTATTTTGAACTAAGAGGTGCCACTAAGAAAATGGGCTATTTCCAAGCCTCTTAAAATAAAACGGTAGTGACAAGAGTTATTCATATAAATTAAGACTAATATCCAAGGTTGAATAGAGGTGGACATGGTTTTCATGGATCAAGGAAAACATCCTTTCCACTTCCACTGGTAATTTCTCCAGACCACGGTGCCACATACCAGAAAGCCACAACATACCAGAAAGCCAAGACATCTGCATCTAAAGTCATCTTCCAATTATTTTCACCCAGCACTCAACCTCCTTGTCAGCTCAAAAGTAACTTGTTGCTCACGGACCAAGGGAAACGAGGAAGATAACGGACTTGTGCCACGAGGAGTCGTCCCGACCATTCCAACGGACGCTCATCCCCCGGAAACGCACTGTGCGTGCAGGGGCATCCAGAAATGGGTACCTGGTACTTCTGGAGATAAGATGGAGCACGTCTGAAGACAAAATAATTCTGGTTGTGCGTCTCATTTGTTGCAGACCCTTTTTAAAAGGGACCCCTCCCCTAACAGCTCACAATTTCAGCCTTGCGACCTTCCGGATGCCATCTACAGGCAAGTAAAATAAATCACTAGAGCCAACTCCAAACAGAGGGGAAGGGTACTTATTAATTAATGCCTTTAGGAGCACCAGAGAAGTTTCCCAGCGCAGGAGCAGGGCTGTCACCACAGCCAGGCTGTCACCACAGCCCCAGAATGTGCTGGCTAGGTTCTGCAGGGCAGCCTGCACACCATCACCCGGCTGTGGAGGCCTGAAGATCTCACCAGGATGGACACCGGCCATCCCGCGCCAGGGAGCAGCCCTCGGCACGTGGGACATACCGAGACATCCTACTGGGCTGAGATGGGAAGACACAGGCCCCAGCCTGGCCAGGCAAGCTTCTCACCTCCGACCCAGACACACTCCTCATGGCGAGAGAGCACAGCCCTGGCAGAGACCCTCTCCCCTCTTCCCAAAGCTTCATGCTTGTCGCTGTTTCTCCAGAAGCCAGCGGTCTTCAGTGTAAGGCTCCACGTGTCTGGTCCCTTCAGTGTAACTAACTTAACCTATCACCTCCAAATGAACTCACTCCTACCCACACTTGCCCCCCAAAAAGGTTTTACGCTCTAAAAGATGACAAAATGCTGTTTGCCATGCGTGCCCAGCCTCAGAGGATCCCGTGTCCTTCAAAACAGGGCTGAGAACCTGCCCTGCTTATTCACTGGACCATGAACTTTTCATCTCCACCCTTGCAGCTGAGGGCAGAGTCACTACTAAAAAGAGCATTATCTCATACCCATTTTTTTTTTTTTCCTCCTTTTCTGATAGTTTTTGCTCCCGCTGGTTTAGCTCCCTGAATCACCTTCCTGCCATCTCAGACCAGCTGGACACCACCAGGACCTCCCTTCCCAAAAGCCAGCCAACACCAGAGGCATTTAGCCACCGCCTCGCCCCGATCTAACAGCAACCCTGCTCCTGCTCCATCGCTCCCCTCCAAAACTCATCCGACCTTCAGCGAGCCCATTCAGCATGCCGAGGCTAAAGGAGGAAAGGGTTTCTTCGCTAGCCAAACGCACCGGGTCCTATAAACGCCGGAGCAAAGTGGGGAAGGAGGAGGAGGAGGAAGGAAACGGCACGCTTGGGAACAGAGGGAGTTATTCAGGTTGCCCACTCCACCTCCAGGAGCTGACGGCCCTCGCTAAGAAGCCCTAGGAAAAAATGACAGAGAGCTGCTGCTTCAGGGCAGCACTGCAGACGTGACAACAGTTTTCACTTGGAGTAAAACAGCTCTGGATACTAAAGATTTTGTATTTTTCCTAAACAGCAGCAACTCAAAGTCACATTAATCCAACCTCACCTTATAATACTATATGTGATTTAACACCTAAAGCATGGCAAGTTGTTTTTTTTTTTTTTTCCCCTAGGTTGGTTTATTACAGAACTAGTGAGAAAAAATTCATTTAAACTTGCTCCCCAAGACTGTTTCCATCAGTGCAAAAATCGTAGCTTTTCAAAGCACCTAAATTTAGAGCAAACAAAACCCCCCGAATTAACTAAAACACTGTGCCTTTAGTGCGAGCGAGCCCAGTTAGATCATTAAATCTCACACCAAGACACCTTAAAAAAAAAAAAAGGTATTGAAGCCTGTGGCATTCCAAGAGAAAGCAATCAGACATTCCTGCAGCTCGGCTCCTCAGTGATCTCCAAAGCCTTTGATCACGGACTGTCTTCATGCTGTCCTCCTGGGGT
The DNA here is from genome assembly GCF_031877795.1 of Strix aluco. NCBI lineage: Eukaryota > Metazoa > Chordata > Aves > Strigiformes > Strigidae > Strix > Strix aluco. The sequence goes on along the minus strand of NC_133953.1, from coordinate 7,812,051 downwards.
CTGGCAAAATGAGTGTAACAGCTGGCATATAGACTTCATTAGCTTTTTGTGCTGGGGAGGAGCGGGTGAGCAGCCCGGCAGCAACCGAGTCTGCCCGTCGCCTTTACGGACGAACCTCCCCGGTTTAGTCCCGAGTCTTCTGGTAGCCAGGAAAGCCTCGAAGTAGTCGCGAGCGATGCGCAGCGGCGCGCTCGCCCACCGACGCGGCCGCCGTACGTGAAGGATGTGGCGCATGGATTTTTTTTAATGCCAACGCGCAGGTTTGAGGTTGCTAAAAGGCCTGCCGAAGCCTCATTTTTATGAATGCTTAATGACCACTCAATCATTAACATCAACCTTTAAAAAGCAAATGCAGCACCTACAGTGTTCATTACCCTCCCCCTCCCCCCTTTTCAGGGTCTCAATCGAGTCAGTCAAGCGTGCAAACCGATCCTGTCGCCAGCAAAAGCATTTCCTTTCACTGTGGTCAGCCAAAAGCAGGGGAAGAAAATGGAAGTGACTTGGAGTTATGGCACCAAAAAGGCCAGACAAGCAAGGAAATAATCAACTCCACATGAGCCACTTCTAGCCCATCACAATGAAAAGGGCCTACGACTAACCCCAGGAAAGGTCAGCGGGACTATGGGGGTCATAAGCTGAAAAAGGCAATAGCGAGCAGCTGCCAGCTGCAATAAGAATCAATGTGTTCCTAATTACGCTCTGAAGAGAGGGCTCGAGCACTGAGGAAAAAAAAAAAGTCATGCTGTAATCACAGCTTGGGTTAAAAAAAAAAAATTTCAAGTGCTCCTGTTTTACTCTCTTCTCCACCTCGAGCACTGAAACTGCAGTTTCTGTGTTACTAAATTACAGGAAGCCGAGCAATGGAGATAAGGAGCCAGGCATTTACATAAGTAGGGGTTTTTTTTAAAAAAATAATACCGTAATTAGGCATTTGTATTAGAATTATGGCATCGCAAAAGACAGGATTTCAGGAGCGTAAGTAATAAAGTTATGTACTTCAAAGGGGTTTTGTGGGTGCTTTTAGAAAACAAAGTGGTGAAAAGCCTGGTATTTTCTCTATCCTAAAAACTCTGACAGGGAAAACCCCACAAAACCAGTTTGCTGACAGTGACCCTATAAACCAAGTGTGAAAGATATAAACAGGTCAGAATGCAATGAAACACACTCAGAGGCACCTACAGAAACAAACCAAACGAAAAGGCATTTAAAAATTACAAGAAGAAGCATCCTTTGATGTTACGTTCGTATTTATTTATTATGTTTTAAACAAACGAAAGTATACTTTCTAGATCCTTATCGTAACAACTTAAGGGAGAAAAATTGGAGTTGCGCAACGTTTGCAGTCCTCGCCTTGCATGTCATTAACGCCTCCAAATGTCTGCCCCCACCCATGCCTAGCTTCCAAATCAATCAGTGCTCAGCCAGCACCCAAGCGCTCCCTACACCTATTCCCACTTCGTGAGTCCTTTGGTATTTCGACTCTTTTTCATAACGTGCATTTTTATAAGCAGCCTTGCATGAGGGCGCACGAAGCTTCAGGCTTGCTCCACCCCCCCATGAATCGGTGATGAATCCCAAGAGCAATATGGGGGCGATAAAATACCTTATATCAAATGGAATGGCACATTATTGCTGTCAAAATAGAGACTGAAAATTTGCGCAGGGTGGCAGACGGCAGGAAAAACAAACAGCACTGAGCAAACGAGACGGTGACTGAGCTCCCACAAGGACAGGGGACGTGAAGCCCTGATGGCCTTCCTTAATAACAAGGCCTATGTGTCTTTTCCAGAGCTATAAAACATCCTAAATAATGTCAGCTATTTACTCAAACCCTGTTACAGGTAAGGTCCAGCGTTACAGGACAAAGGTGACACAAGATGACATTAAGCAACTGAGGAAAATAGAAGTATTAGCCTAAAAACATGACCAAACTGTTGGCCTGCCTCAAAGATGGAGGAGCAGATCTTTTGCTGAGTTGTTCATTGGAATTTTTTTTTTTTTTTCTATTTTGCTTTCAGGCCTGGAAAGGCTCATGGTTGGTATCAGCTGTTGGACTCTGATCAAAGTTTAACTTTCCATTAATCCTTTGAGTTATATGTGAGGCTGATAGAGATTTTTTTTTTAGAAGACAGTTAAGATTACTCAGATACTTAATTTGCACTCCAATATTTCAAAAACACCTTGACTTTAAAACCTCAGTTTTGGCGTACATATGGTCTTGATAGAAGAACGCATGCTTTGGCATTGACTGAAGAAATGGATTTGTGAGCCGAGGGAAGAAAATTTAACAGTTTGTGTACTGTGCCTCTGCAGCACGCAGCTGAAAACACTCCTGAGTCACTGGCCTGCTATCGACCCTCGTACGTGCTCCGATTGGGGAGACCTGGGATTCCCACCCTGTTGTATCAGCGCCGGTCACATCAGGGGAAAAAAAATAAATTAAAAAAAAAAAAAAATCACAGAAGCCACACTTTCCTACCCACAAACAGGCATAACAATTAGGTTAATTTTATTATTAACTTCAGAAAAAAAGCTGAGGCAGTCCCCCTGCTGCCACACTAATGAAGTGGGTATGGTTTCTGACTCTTCTAGCCTCGGGGGAAGAAAAAGAATAGAGCATTAGCCTAATATACAGTTCTGCTGGGCTGCAATTATCCTTAAATGCCTAAATAAGGGCTTTTAGACCCCAAGGGATCTGAAGGTATCATTAGTCTAACAGTTCTATCAGAGCAGACCAAATACATACAAAATTCTCACCCTTTGCTCCTCAGGGCCCCCCCACACCTCACCGCCGTCATTCTCTCCTGGCTGGGCACTACTTTGCCTCACGGTCCCATTTTCTCCCCTGTCCCGATCCTGTCGCACCGCCGTACGACCAAGGCCAGCTCTGCTCACCGTCCACCACGTCTCCAAGGGTCCTTCTGCAAACACCCCCCTCTCCGCCCCTTCCTGCAGGGCTGCCCCGATCCTCAAGCAAAGCGTTTGTTTTACTTTTTCAACCAAGTGATTTTCACCAAGAATGAGATTTCGCAACCAGTTTAAGCCAATTTAAAGACAGGCTGCTGCCGAGGAGGGCAGTAACACCTTCCTTCAGGACCTGGCTTGCATTCTCCTATCTGCACCAACCATCGTGCGGCCACCGAGTGAGTCAGATCTGCTGGCAGATCCAGCTGAAAACCCAGCCAAAATAAAATGAGGTTTAGTTTTCACCTGGATGAGGGAGCAGTTTCAGCTCTTGGAGTGCTAAGCCCGAAGGAGGGGATAGGAATGGACGTCCACAAAAGGGAACTTCGTGCTCTAACAGCGCGAGGCCTCAGATCAGCTTCCAAAGCACCAGCCCAGTATCTTTAATAAACGCTGAACTGCAAGAATGTAGGCAAAAATTAAGAAAAAAACCATACAAAACCCAACTCCAAGTGAGACGTGCCCATTTTCTCAAGTGAGCTAGGGGACTCGCTGTCCTAATTATCCGAGTTACACCTGCACATGCCACAGCAAGCTCCAGTACTGCCTCAGGCTGTGTCTTTTCCCCTCCAAAAAGTCTGGATTTTGCGCATCAAGGACAATCCCCTGTGTTTATAACCTCTCTACAGTTCCTATAACTGGAATCAACTCAATTTAAAAAAGGCCTAGAACCACAGGCTTGCTCTGGTCATCAGAAAAAACCTGCCAGACTCTCAGACAGAGGAGTCTGTGTCCACGCATGTTGCCCAAAGGTCCGTGTCCAGCAGCACCCTCACACCTGACAGGTTTTGATGTGAGAGAAGGTTCAGGAAAAGAAGAGCAACCACGGCCGAGCTGTCAGAGGACAGCAAGCTCATTTCCGAGGCGATTCCAGATGAACACCGACACCTCGTTCATCGGTCGCCTCCAGCAAGCAACAGCTCTAAAAAACACAGGAAAATGGGTTCTTTTAGCTGCCTTACCCCGAGTCCAACTCAGTCTGTTGCAACTTGCAGGGATCCATGCTATCCGTGAGCCCTTAAAGGGAAGCACAACTATTAAATCCACACCTGCAGCCAGAATTTATAGCAACCCCATCTACTGCTGTCTTACATCATAGGCAATTAGGAGCCTGTGAACTCATGGCTGCAGGATATGGGAGGCGCGCTGGAACCGAGAGCAAAGCCTGTGTGTTACAGCACAGTCGTTAGTCACCCTTCAGAATACACCGTGCCTGCGGATGGCTGAAATCATGCACAAACCAGAGCAACCGATCCGTTTTGACTCGGTTTCCTAAACAAAAGCGCTGTCCTCCACTTGCAATTGCTGCTTCCCCTCCTTTTCCAGTAGTGCACGCGCCGTCACGTGCGATGCCAACGCGCGCCGCTGCTGAACCCAGCCTCCGGGGCAAGACAGGCAGGAGCACAACGCTTATTAAAAAGCAAAGCGGCTAACCAGCGACAGCTGAGGGAGAGAGCAGGAGAGAGCCCGTCCTTTCTTCCCCTGATTAAAACAAGCCTTCGAACAATTCGTCCTTCGGCGTTACAGTAAGCTAACCGGGTAATTCGGTTTTACTGCTCTCCTCCCCTCCCTCCCCCCACGCTCAAGAGGTCAAACCTGGTTTCAAAATTGAAGTCCGAACTCTGGGGTAAAACCACGCTTTTTAACCTAGAGGGAAGGAGTCCTGACGCGTTCATCCAGCAAAACAATCCTATTCGCCTCAGGCCCAGATAAAAGCTGTCTCAATGTGACAGCTACACAGGAAAATAAAAAGGAGAAAATCATGTTAGTCAGGGGAGGTTTGCTACAACAAACTGACCTGGCTCCCATGCGAGGCGAGGGGTAGCGGAACACGGGGGAAGGAGAGGGGGACTTTGGGTTGGGTTTGCTCAGCAGCGTTGCACAACCGAGCACCAGCGGAGCCAAAGGAGAGCGTCGATCCAAGGGAAGGAGGCAGCAACGATCACGAAAGCGTAGCCCGAGGGTTCGGCTTCTCCAGCTCTGCCGCTTCACCTGCTGCGGCCGAGCTCCGAGGTGATGCCGCGCCGTCGGCTCAGCCCTGCGAGAGGCTGGGACCCCAGCCCAGAACAGACGGGGCAGTCGGGGGCACCACCTCAAAGAGTTCCTGAGTCAGAGCCCTCAGTCTCCTCCCGTGAGTCAGGGTAACGGCAGCAGAACCGGTTCAAACACGAGCGACTGATAGGAAAGTAGTTAAGTTTCATCACGGGTACCAGGGAGAATTTTCCACCAGGGTAACCTGACTGCGCCCTGTTTCCACTCGCACAGACACATCCTGCTTCGCCGAACAGGATTTCTGTTCAGACATTCGACGGCAGACCGGGGATTCCAGGAGACACCTTCCCAAAGGAAGGAGGGACACTGCTGCCGCGGCTTCGCAAGGCAGGAAGAAGGTTCGAGACTCCTCGTAGCACGTCAGTTCCCCCACAAGACTTTAATGCCGAGCTCAGCAACACAGAGGGGCCCTGCGAAGATAACCGGCTGCCGGGATTGCATCCATCCCACGTTAGCATCCATCAGATAGCAAGAAAAACAAGATTAAGCAGCACCACGGCATTAGTCTTCATTTAAACTTGGCAAAGAAAGCGAATATTTCTTTTTTTTTGTTGGCTTCTCTCCGTGTGTTTTTTTTAAAAGCAATCTCAGACTTCGCCAGAGAAAGGTGCCTGGACTTTTTAATATTGGGGGATTAGAAGGGACAACACTCGTACAATTGCCAGACCCCAGATAAGTAGTGAACACTTAGGTTAAGCAGGCTAGCATCTGCCTCCTGCAATATATACATTTCCAGGGTGAAAATAAACAGCTTCACACCTTTGGCTTGAGGAGGACTTCAGCTTCTTTTACATCCTCAACCTGCAGCCTCACCACTCGAGGAAGAAGGGTCGGAAGGGTGAGGGTTACTTGCAGTTCCCTTATTCCAACCTACAAGATTAAGGCTGGAAAACTGAACGTCTCCTGTCGTACCAGGTAGGCGGATTAAGGTCTTTGCTACCAGGCGTAGGGTCTGGTGTTGCTTCGTTACGTTTCACTGCAATCAGTAAGAGTTGTTTCAGACAAACTCTGAATAGACATACCCGCCGTGTGTGTGGGTGACACACGAGCAATCCCAAACACACTAGCTTGGAAAAATGTTAAGTGCTCAGCTCAAAAGCCCATAATTGAGAAAACTGCGCCTCGATTTCATGCCGCCACCCAGTTCACCAGAAAGCTGTTCCTACGGCGATTCAGAGCCCAAGAGACACAAGCCAGTATCCACCATCTATGATCCGCTCCTAGACTCATCTCCGGCTGATCCCGACTCGTGCAGCAATTTGAAAGTGCAATTTGCACCCAAATAATGCCTCTGTCTGAATAGCTGAATTGAAAATGATATCATTAAGCTTGAAATTTCAACATATTTAGAGAGTTTTGATAATAACATTTTTGATTACATCCGTTGCCAGCTTCCTTCTACACCCTGACAAAGATTTAAAGTATACATTCCTATTTCATTCTGCAACAAAGATTAGTGGCAGGAACAGAAAACATCTTCTGTTCCAAAAACCCCTCAGGGTTTTCCTCCTTAGCTTGCATTTTATTAGAGAAGCCTCAAACCTCCATCAAGCTGCGATACACTGTCACTGCAAAGGATTTAGGCAACAAGTATCCAAGTGCTACACCAAAAGGCACCTTCGGAAAAGGCTCTTCAGAAACAAAGAGATTTCCTGAAGCTATTGCAAATGTGAAATAGTTCCTCAGAAGTAACAGCCCTCAGCAAGGTTTATGAAAATCTGAGCCTACGCTTGAGCATACGCACACGTAGCCGTAATTCCAAAACTTTTGTGAGCTCTCATCACGGGGAAGGGGAGGGGGGAAATAAAGGAAAACCACATGCTATTGTTTAGCTTAACGCCGCAATACATTTAATCTACATGGAGTTGGAACATTACACAGCAAAACTCTTCAGCTACCAGAAATTACGTACAGCCAACACCAGCAAAACTCATTATCCAAAGGGGGAAATGCCGGTTTTAAGATCTTATCTCTGCCCCACACAGCACAGAAATTCTCCAAAATACAGCTGAAAGCTGTCACTAGCGCTTCCGATCCCACACCCCACGGGGATCGGATCAGTGCAAGAACACCAGCCCTCTCAAAACTCAGGAAAGCCAAAGCTGAGGAGTTTCACCAACTTGACCTATCAGAGCTTTTGCCAGCGAGCGAGTAAATCTACAACAGATTTGGGGGTCCCGAGCAGAGGGGAGGACCCACGCAGACACCTATAACCATTGCACCTCACCTCCTCTTTGAGCCTATCAACAGTATTCACGTGTTGGAAGGTGTTAAAGCGATAAGACACAGGTTACGAGCTGCCAAAGTGTTATCCCAGTATATCCACAGGGATGATAACAGATTTCGCTACGTGAATTCCATCGCCAAGTTGCGCAGCTCCCTTCCCAGCCTCCTATCCGACCGTGGGTGATAACGGGGACGTGTCGCTGGGAGATGATCTTTGGTGTGTGGCTCCAGAGCAACCCCGACCGGCTCAAAAGGCTGTGGATCTGCAGATGAGCTATCAGCTGGGTGGGCAGGCACGACCAAAAAAAGCCATCTTCAAGATTATATTTCTACTTCTAAGCCACCCATTGCCATCTCCTTATCCCCAAGAAGTTCATTCCCCCATCCCCAATTTTCAAGCTCCTATATACAACTTTTTTCCTGGACCCAGAGCTGCCTTGTGTTGGGGGACGCTCACTGCCACCAAGAGCTGCAAGCTCACCCCCCCGGCAGATGCCAGCACCAGCATTGCTTCTAACTGGGGTAAGGAGTACACGCCGACGGGTGATGATGTCATGGCCTGAGCAGACAGGTGACATCATGGCCAGAGCAGCCCGCAGGCACCCTCTCCAACCCGAGCCTCCCCCCGGCTTGGCAGAGCTGGGGTTTATCTCCCCATCCACCTGGGACCAGAGGCCTTTGGCACAGCCCCAGCCTCATCCCTCCCTCGGTACGGGGGCCGGCGCACACGCAGGTTGTTGGGAGATTTCAGGAGGCAGGCAGAATGAAACGGTGAAGAAAGAAGCTTTTCAGAGGGGGAGGTGGGGAGGAGAGGCATACACGTATTAAACAAATCATCTGTTTGGAGCGCTGGCTCCTACTTGTTCTCGGTTATATTATTCACTCAAGAGTGGATTAATCCATCACTGCAAAGGAATCTCCTGATCTCAGAGATAAAGGCAACAAGTCATGCACTGACTGTCTGTGGATCCTCCTGAAAATCACCAGCCTCTCTCATACCCTTATTTGGGCCGAGCTATCAACTCTTAACAAACAAGAAGCAAAAAAAGAAAATTAAAAAACAAAAACAAAAAAAAAAAATCACCTGATAACAGTAACCTTACTTGGGAAAACCTAGCTTGGATCAGACTGGAACCAAGTAGGGGATTTCAGCCCAGAAGATTCATCTTCAGTTTGTTTCAGAAGGGGCCACGTTAACTGTCCTCTTCCCTCGCTGCAGCTCCCAGGTGGGACTCGTCCTCCCGAGAGGAACAGTCACCGGGGGGTCACCTCCTGAACTGGGGTGTAAAAACAACATGATTTCTTTAAAGATTCTTTAGAGTGAGGCCTTTTAGCCAGATAAACAGTTTGTTTTACTCAGTGAGGACTGGGAAATGAAAACCCCCAGTACCAGGAACAAGGGAATCTCCAGCTAGAGCAGGCTGGACACGGGGCGTCTACACAAAATACAACAACTCGCCAAGAGGAAGGACACCTCCAGCGCCCGATCGACCTCCAGTGCTTCAGCAGAGGACACAGGGCAATTAGAGGCATTCGCAAACCCTCTTCCCTTCACCTGAGATTAAAGGGGGGCAGAGAAGACCCCCACAGCCCACCTCTGACCAGAGCTGGCAGCCCAGCACGATGGAGGTGAGGTGGAGCGAGCCAGCACCACACAGCCCACCGCTGCCTTTGCAAAGCCAAAACACCCCCAAAACACCCCAAAAATTTAAGCCAGCGGTGCCCAGCCCCTCCACAGAGTTTTTCAACAAGGGGCCGCTCACAGCAGGAGCACTTTCCCTCCTCTGGTGTACTTTGGTGTTTTATGGGTTCGCTGCAAGGAAAACCGAGGTCTGCGAGGCAGGCAGACTTTGTACGTCTGCGAGGTAGGAAATATTAAACTTGTCTTTGAATTAAACAAATAAGGCTCAACCGCTTGGTTCATTATCAGATACAATGGTTGAAGTCTGCGGGGAAAACTAAACAGCAAAAGCCAGGGTATAAATCAAAGGCATGATCAGACAGACAGGTGAGGCCGAGGGTGCGGTTTCACCTTACAGCTAAGCCGAGCCCAAAGCCGGCCGCTGCCAAAAGGGATGGTCTCCGTCCCCCCGCCCTCCCGCTGCTTCTGGCACTGCCCCCAGCTGCCAAACTGGAAGAAAATATTTCAACCGAGCTTATCTTGCTCTGGGTTTAGGGGGATTATTTTTTTTTCCTTCCCCCTGCCGTTTTAGTGAGCTGAACTGGTTTAATCGGGCATTTCTGGTGAGTGGCAGGGGGCAGGAGATGGAGGGGGAAACAGCAAGACCCCCCCACCCCGCAAGGCAACCGGCTCTTGGCCCAGCTGCAGCATTGAGAGCGCAGTTTTATGAGACAGCTAAGCCAATTTAAAAGCCAGCTGCTGCCAAAAAGGGGCCATTCCCCCCCCAACACACCCCTCCAGCCCCCAGAGGCCTCCCCAGTCATCGGGGTGGAAGATTTAGCAACTCTATAACTGCGGGGCAAGATCCAGCGGAAAGTTTAGGGCTGGTTTTTTTTTTTTTGAAGGGTTAGCTGGAGTCACTCCCCCCGCGGCAGCTCCACCACTGGATTCCCACAGCAGGGAAGAGGCAGGAACATACCTGCCACCTCCTGCAGCAGCGAGTCCTCCAACTGAGCTGTAACATGAAACTGCGCCCAAGGAGCTGGGGAGGGGGGAAAAGAAGAAAAAAAAAATAATAAAGTCCCACCTGGCTAGAAGAGCTCTGAGACATCTCATAGGTATGGGAAATGGGAAAACAACCCACCTTGCATGATTATTTTCCCTCCTGTTGAAAGACAGAAGATATTTCCCACATAGAAAGAGCAAGCAGGGGCTTAATGGAAAAGACAGGTGGTCTGGATGCACAAGTCTCAATCCCTAGTAAGGCTGAACCAGCACTTTACCCTGAAGTGATAACTGTCACTGGAGAATCATCATCTGCACCGGAAAGGGAGAAGCGAGCTGGGGAAACTTAGTGGAAAACTACAATACACTCAGTCCTGGAAGTTGTACTGAGCCATCTACCAAGGAAATGGCTGGAAGAACACTGAACTGGAAAAAAAATAAAATATATACACACACACACGCAGAGGAAACTAACTATTCTAACAATTCCTGGGTAGCTGGAGACCTCTCGTTACCCCAAGTAACGCAGCAAAGAGGTTTTTTTGCTGAATTTGCCAAGGACAAACACTATCCCAGAGTGAACACTGGGGGAGAATGGGCCGTGCAACACCAGGGCTTGCTCAGGGAGGTTTTCAGGAGAGCATTATGCTAGTGGGAAAGGGAATATGCCTGGAGAGCAGACCAAGCACCAGCTCACCTGTTAAACTAGATCAAAATAGCAAAAAAAAAAAATGCACAGAGAACACAGTTTGGTCCCCACGTACAAGCCTTAAGAGTCAGGATTGCAAGACAAGCTGGAAATCCCCACTTGAAGAGGAAGTTTGACCAATTCTGCTTGCTACAAGATTTTAAGCTCCGTAAGCCAGTATTTTGGAATAGTCTCACCCCAGCTGCAGGCAGGGATCAGCTCAGAAGCTCCCTGGCCCACTGCAACACTGAGGAAAACCAGAAAACTGATAGAAAAACACTGCAGCAGGTAGGAAAGCAGCGTGACTCAGCTGAAGGGAACCACTCGCTAGTCAACAGATTGTAAGCAAAGCAGTAGACAAAAAACTGACTCTACATATAAAGGTCAAGTTTACAGTATCAATAAATTCCATAATTAGATGTTGCCTAACAAAAGACGTTAAGCAGGTTTCTGAGCTGCGTGCAGCACGCCGATTAAAGCGATTCCGTGTAAAATGTTATCTGGAGTACCAGATCTCAACAGGTTTGTGGGTGAAGACTTGCTCAGACTCAGGGCTTCTGGGACTAAACCAAAGGTTTCAAAGCCTCACTGGCACCAAGTTCACCAGCAACCAAATTCGCAGCTGTCACCCAGCCTTAAGGGCAGTCGTGGGATCTGAGCCAAAAAACATGAACTCCATGAAACAAAACGCATTTTTGTGTCATTTTGCCCGTGTTTGTGTTCCCCAGCCCCGCAATCAACTTCCCAGGGAAGGTGAAATCAAAGCAGTTGGTCCTTCACGCCATCAGTCACATCAACAGTGACCACGTGAAGAGGAGCAGTGGCTCGACTGTGCCGTGCGACTGGCCACACGCACGTCTGCATCAGGCACCGCGTCAGAAAACACCTTTATTCCCCAAAATTATTTAACCCACACACGCTTCCCAGTTTGGCTTTTCAGCGCCGCAGCTGAAGTTTTGCTGGTCTTGCACTGAACGGTCTTATCGCAAGCAGCCACCAAATTAGTTTCAGGGGTCTTGGTACAACCAGGGACTTCGTTCGGCAAAGCAGGTCTGCTCGGGGGATACGCAGAGGAGGATTTATGAGATGACGAACACCGGTACGGCTGGGCGCTCACGCGAGCGAATCAATTGCTTTGCTTCACAATTTCCACCATCTGCAGAAGCAGTCTTTAAACAAGTCAGTGTATTTTTAAGCTCTGACAGTTAAAATCCTCAACTGACATCACCTGAAGTTGGAGCACAGCTGCCTTATTCCTCTGGCACGCCAGTGAGCCAAAGAAAGCAGGAGCCTCAGTTTACGGGCTTACAGCACACCTTGAGATAATGAAAGCGCTGGTGGGATCTGCCCCCGTGGCAGAGTCAGGCCTCTCCTTACGTGGTTTTTTCCCCCCTCAGTCTTGGGGTAAGAAACACAAAGTTTAGTCCCAGTGCATCCCAGCAAGCCAGCAGAGGGAGCAGGCAGGAGTCCCGGCCCAAACCCCGCTCACCAGCATCCAGAAGGTCTGGCAGGCAAAGAGCACCGGGTTGAGCTGGAGTCCCACCAAACCCCAAAAAGGATGAAAAAAGAACCAAAACTGCAAAAAGCCCTACTCCAAGCTGCTTTCCGTGGTGTATCAGAGCTTGCCAAGGCAGGAGCAGCCCACCTGCCCGCACTTCACCTTGCACGCACAGGCAGGGCTGTTGACAAGTGCTCGGGGCAGCTTAAGGGTGTAAATCGCATTAATCCAAGCGACAAAGCTACCGCGCTCATCCTCGGGTGAATTACTAATCCCTCACCACTAGAGCTGTTCCCATCCTACTTCCTACCCCTCAGAGGAGGAAAAAAAAAAAAAAAACGCAAAACCCAAACCTTTTAATATGAAGCAGGCAGGTAACCCAGCAGATCCCGTCTCGGTATTTTGATCTGCCAAGTCGAGCTTTAAGTAACCGCGTAGTTTTGAGCGACAGCCACGGGTTTCTACGGCTGCTCCACTAGCCCGTGGATTTTTCTGGGATGTAGACCGAGCCAGTTGGAGGCTTCCCTCTTGTTTTGGAGAAGGGATTAAAGGAAAATGTTTACTTCTTTTTAACGGAGCAGTGCTCTGTTATCAAGCCTTCCCCACAAGAGAGGCTTGTAACTGCTATAAAAAAAAAAAAAGAAAGGAGGGTTTGGTTTCGACGCATCTGAATCACACAAGCTGCGCTCGCCGCCTGTTTGAGCTTGGTGGAACAAAAGCACGCTGGTTGTAATTAGGGTTTATAATATCAAGTTTAACAGAAAAGCGTTAAGAAATCACCCTGCGGAACGTTCACCGCTACTCGAGGCGAGAATTTTTGGAATACAGCAACACGAAGGAGTGGGCCGTTGCCCTCAGCAACTACTATTACAAAAGCACTTTTTCCTCCTTAAAGAAGTTACAGGCAGGCAGTACGTCACATAAATCACCAACTGTCAAAACACCAGAGTTGCGGGAGACGAGCAGAAAAGCAAACCGGCTCCACGGAGCTCGGCTTTAAGCACCAGCACAACAGGATTACCTGCTTTGTTCAAAGAAAACGCCGGGCCACGAACGACAAAACCCCAGAGAATAAAAGTTTACGCGCTCCCAGTCACCTCAGTGACCAGTGGCTGCGGAGTGACAACCCTGGTGTTTGGGTTAGTAAATTGTATTTCTGGTGCATGTGTGAAAGATACAACTCACTGAGTAAACACCCCTTCAGAGCTGACAGTTTTACAGCCGCAGGCTCAGCGCGGCTACTCCTTCTCAGAAACCTCCGAGCACACAGACGCAGCAAATCATTTGGGGAAAGCAGTAAAAAAAAAAAAAGTTACATAAAGCCATCACATTTACCCATTCGCCAATCCTTTAAAAAGTTACGAGGCAGGGGCAAAATAAACATCGCCTGTTTTCTGCCTAACAGTTGAAAGTTGTGTGTCACGTCTGAAAAACATTTCCCTTTTGGTTTAAAAGCATCAATATTGAAAACATGCAATAGCTGGCTGGAAAGTTCTTTCATTGAAAGTCAGCAACTGTATAATTATTATTTTTTTTTTCTGGCAAAGAGACAGACAAAGCAGGCAGAAGTGATTTAAAATTCAAGAAGCAGATAGCTTTAGGGATAGAGGCGCCTTAATAAAAAAAAAAAAAAGAAGAAAACCAGGGTTAAGATGTCACGATGCTTTACAGCCGGAGTCCTCGGGCATCGCACACCACCTCTTGCTTTAGGGGCTGACTTTCAACCGCTCTAATCGCGGAGAAAGTGACCTTTGCGGATTAAAAGCAAACCCTGGGATTATCAATTTTAGGACGGTTCAGAGGCGAGACGCGACCCCAAGTCCATCCCCCGCCGCATCGCCGCGGCGACTTCAAACAGCACAGCGTTTTAACGACAAATCTCGCAGAGTCAGAGCAACTTTCACTGTGAAATAAGACCGTAAATCAGTAACAGACCGGAGGCAGAGCAGGGCAAACTGCGCTCTGAAGAATTTTTTTTCTCCGACTCACCAAAGCGCTCTCCACACAGGCTCGGTTTTAGCCTTTTCTCCCGCTCAGTCTCACAGACCGAGGACACACACATACACACACACACACACAAAAAAAAAAAAAATCAAGTCAGATGGTTCGAATAAACCCTGCGCCGGAGCCCCGGCTTCCAGCGGAGCACGAGCAGCCCCTCCGGTCCCGCCTCGGCCCCCGGGGGTGGGGGGTGCGGGTCCGGCTTCCCGCCCGCCGCCGCGCTCCGTCCCCTCAGGTGCCGCCACAGCGCGTCCCCCCCCCCCGCTCCCGCCCTCAGCCGCCGCCCCCCGCCGGGGCTGACAGGGGCCGCCGAGCCGCCGCCACCTGCGTGTCCCCCCCCTGCCCTGCCCTGCCCTGCCCCGCCCGCCTCCGCGCCGTCCCCTCACAGCGCCCGCGCGGCGGGAAGCGCCCGCGTTACCTCTCGGCGGCAGCAGCCGCCGCGCCCCCTCCCTGGTCCCGGTGCCGGTGCCGGTCCCGCTCGGCGGCGGCTCCCCAGGACATTCCAGGCTGGAGCGGGCGACCCGGCGGACGGGAGCCTCCATCCAACGCCGCCCGGCCGCGCCGCTTATCTCCTTCCCCCCCTCCCCGCCCCGCTCCCACCGGCGCCCCGTGTCGGAGGAGGCGGCGGCGGCGGCGCCGCCTCTCCCCTGGCCGCCCCGCCCCGCGGACCGTACCAACGGCGGGCGGGGGGGGGGGGAGCGCGGGCCGGGCCGCCCTGCCCTGGCCCGGGGCGGGGAGCGGGGAGCGCGGCCGGAGGGTCCGTGCGGGCGGGGCCGGCGCTGCGGGACCTTTAAGGAGAAAAGCGGGAGGCGGGGGGGGGGAGCTGCACGTGCGCGCGCTGCCGCGGGGCTCCGCGCGTCACACGGGGGGCGCCGGCACCCGGCCCCTGCACCCCCGGAACCGCCTGGCCCTGAAACCCTGCGACCTGCACCCCTGTGTCCCTGCAACCGTGTGACACTGCAACCGTGTGTCCCCGCAACCGTGTGTCCCCGCACCCCCGTGACCCTGCACCTCTGTGTCCCTGCACCGCTGTGCCCCTGCAACCTGCACCCCTGTGACCCTGCAAACCCTGGGACCTGAGACCTGCACCCCTGTGTCCCTGCAACTGTGTGACCCTGCAACCTGCAACCATGTGACCCTGCAACCTGCAACTGTGTGTCCCTGCAACCATGTGACCCTGCAAACCCTGCAACCATGTGACCCTGCAACCTGCAACCATATGACCCTGCAAACCCTGGCACTTGCAACCTGCACCCCTGTGTCCCTGCAACCATGTGTCCCTGCAGCCGTGTGACCCTGCACCCCTGTTCCCTGCCACCTGCAGCCACATGACCCTGCAAACCCTGCAACCTGCACCCCTGTGTCCCTGGAACCTGCAACCGTGTGTCCCTGCACCCCTGTGTCCCTGCACCTCTGTGCCCCTGCAACTCTGTGACCCTGCAACCCTGCACCCATGTGCCTGTTCAACCGGGCACCCCCGCAACCGTGCAACCCTGCGCCCTTTCAGCCACACGCTCGTGCCGCCCCGCGCCCTCGCAACCCCGTCCTGCGCGCAGCCCGCTCGCTTTGCTCCCGCAGGCCCGTGCACCCGCTGGTCTCCCTCACGCACCCACCCAGAGGGGGCTGCAGCGCCCCGGCCGCTGCTCCGCAGCCCCGCAGGACCTGCTGCCCAGCCTTCGCCCTCGCCCCGAGGGGTCCCGCAGGACCCGCTGCCCAGCCTTCGCCTTGGCCCCGACGGGTCCCGGCCTCCTCGTGCGCCACGAGCGGGACGAAACGCTCCTGCACGCTGGGCGCATCCTCCACGCGTCATCTTCTGCCACCAAGAAACCAAGATGGGGCTGAAAAACAGCAAAAACTGGGCTTATCGAGGCTTGGACGGCGTCCAGCTGCAAACCGCAGCGAGATCACGTTAAGCATCGGGGAAGCTCCCGTCATTTGCGGCGTAATTTAATATTAACAGTTTGCCAAATTGCCCCACATTAGACCTAATCTGCGGGATTAAAACCAGCAAACCGGCGTTAAGGCCTCATCCTGCACCCAAACCCTTGGCCCTTTCCGAAAGGCCCAAGGTAGGCCCAAAATGCCTCATTTTTTTTGAATTTACTCAATTTTGGTCACATCTGCGTCTGGTGGCTGAGGTCTGAGCTGGAAAGGGATTTATCCCAAGGAGGGTTTTGCGTGGAAAGACTTTAGCAGCATGTGGAGCAGGCCGGAGAGAAACATAGCTCCTATGTTTAAAAATAAAAGAGAAATAGGCTTTTTTTAAAAAAAAAAAAAAAAGCAACCAAACTTGGAACAAAGTTTCTTGGTTTTCGGGCAAACCTGCGAGACCAACGGGCTGCGCTACCCTGTGTTTACCAGCCCTAATTTTATCCCTCAGGAGGTTTCCTGTAGGACGTCATTATTTCCACAAGTGTAAAAGGGAAAAAAAATAAAGAAAATGAAGTCTAGAAAAGTCTTTGGCCAATTAAAAATCCCATAATCCAAAGAAAACGCCCCAAAACAAAACAAAAGCAGGGTTGGCTCAGTTGGCGAATTAAATCGCCTGATTTGTGGCGGCCATCAGAAAAGCCGAGGTCTTGAGGATCGTTTTCAGTGCAGAAGTGAGATGGCCAAGCCTGGTTTTTTAAGGTAAAAACAGTCAAAATCGAGATTATAATGATGGTCCTTCGCAGCGTGGGGATGCTGCCAAATTGCGTTTCCTCCCCATGCAATTTTCGGGTTTTTTTTTCCCCTCGGAATCCCCTCCTCGGGCGCTATTTGCATGAGAATACCGTCTTGGGGGGGGGAATTGCTGCTTAATTAGAGAACAGCAATCACTTTAATTAGCATGTCTCCATGCTCCCTGCTATTTTGCATAGATTCAAATGAGATGCTCATTAGGGAGCAGGCGCCCGGACAAGCTACGCCCTTTAGCCGCGCACTAACCCAATTAACCTCGGTTTTGGCCGGCCCCGGGCTCCTGCCCGAGCCAGAAGGTGCAGAGCCGCTCGCTGCGACCCGCTCGCTTGGGCGCGCTTGGGCGCGTGCACCGACAGGCCTGGCCTGGCCAGGCTCACACCGAGCCGTCACTTCGGCCTTCTCCTGGGGATCTGCTTGGTGATGGCGGGTTTCCTTCCCCACAAGATTTCCCTCCCCACAACATTTCCTTCCCCACAACATTTCCTTCCCCACAAAGTTTCCTTCCTCGCCAGGTTTTTCCTCCTTTAAGCTTTGCTTCCTTGCAAGGTTTTCCCGCTTTTGCTTGCTCGCTCGCTGCTGGGATTTGGGAGCAGAAATGGCGGGGGGGGGGACACCCCCAAAAAGCCACCCTCCCTCCTTGGGGACCCTCAAACCCCCCCGTGCCCCTTCCCCAAGCGCCGCGGGGCCGGTGCACCCCCGAGGCCGTCATTCGCGGGGCAGGAGCACGGGGATTCGAGGATCTCCTTTGTTTCTCCATCGCAGCGAGAGTGGGGTTTATTTTTTTTTTTTTTTTATTTCTCCTGCCCCGTAATCCCATCGTCTTGTCACGGTTCCCCGGGAAGCGGGGCTGCTCCGAACAAAGCCCCCGGAGCATCCCCAGCTCCCGGAGGGGGTTTTGCAGCTGCGCCTCGGAGCGTGACCGATCGGGAATGAGCCTTCGCAGCGCGTCGAATGCCGCTGGGACAGGGAGCCTTTCATCCGCTCGTGGGAGCGAGGCCCCGGCATTGAGCCGGCAGCTCCCCGCGCTCCGGCCTTCGGCGCTCCCAACCCCGCGGGAGCCATCGGCCGCCGCCGCGTCTCTGGGGGTGAGCGAGGTGGGGACCGCGGTCCTCCCCCCCCCACCCCCCGCTGCGCATTTGGGGAGGGGGAAGGTTGTGGGTGCGGAGCTCGGGGCTGCTCTGGGGTTGCTGAGGGTGGGAGATGCTCCCCATTGCCATGGACTGGTCACCAGCACCCCGTGCTGGGCTCCAGCGGGTTCCTCATCCATGTCCCCGTTGCTCTGTCCCCAGCAGGTACCTTGTCCTGGTCCCCATCACCCCATCCCCAGAAGGTTCCACATCATCCTCCCCATCACCCCATCCCCAGCAGGTACCTCATCCCAGTCCCCATTGCCCCGTCCCCAGCAGGTACCTTGTCCAGGTCCCATCACCCCATCTCCATCCCCATCAGGTCCCTCATCCCAGTCCCCTTCACCCCATCCCAGTAGCCATCAGGTGCCTCATCCCAGTCCCCACCACCTTGTCCTGGTCCCCATCACCCCATCCCAGTCCCCACCACCTTGTCCTGGTCCCCATCACCCCATCTGTCCCCATCAGGTGCCTGGTCCCAGTCCCCACCACCTTGTCCTGGTCCCCATCACCCCATCTGTCCCCATCAGGTGCCTGGTCCCAGTCCCCACCACCTTGTCCTGGTCCCCGTCACCCCATCCCAGACACCACCACCTTGTTCTGGTCCCCATCACCCCATCCCAGTCCCCATCACCCCATCCCAGACCTCACCACCTTGTCCTGGTCCCCATCACCCCATCCCAGTCCTCACCACTTGTCCTGGTCCCCATCACCCACCTGGTCCCAGTCCCCACTGGGTACCTCACCCTGGTCCCCATCCCCCCATCCTGTCCCCAGCAGACACCTCATCTCACCATCGCGCCCCTGCCATGGGGCCAGGCTGCCCCCGTGGCCCATCAATGCCTGAGGATCTCCAGGGAGGGAAAATTTGGGGGGTCCCTTCTGGGAAGGGGACAGCAGGTGCCAGCTGGCTGCCTGGTGCCCCCCACCCTTGGTGGAGGTGGTGTCGGGTGGCATCAGCTACTGAACATGCTCTGCAGTGCGGCGGGCGCTTGTGTGAGGGGGGAAACTGAGGCACGGAGCAAGAGCCGGTGGGGAGCTGGTGGCAACACATGTGAGCGCAAAGGCTGGTGGGTACACGCATCACCTGGGAAGAGAAGATGAAGATGAAGATGAAGATGAAGATGAAGATGAAGATGAAGATGAAGATGAAGAGATGAGAAGAGGCAAGATAAGAAGATGATGATGAGAAGAGAGAAGATGAAGAGAAAAGAGATGAGACAACACAAGAGGAAACAAGGAGGAGGAGGACAAGGAGAGGAAGAGGAGAAGAAGAAGAAGGAGAAGGACGAGTAGAAGAACAAGGAGAAGGACAAGGAGAAGGAGAAAGAGAAGGAAAAGAAGAAGGAAGAGGAGAGGAGGAGGAAAAGAGAAGGAGAAGGAGGAGAAGAAGTAGAAGGAGGAGAACTAGAGGAGGAGAAGACCTGTTGGCTCCAGAGAAGACGTATCTCCCTGTGAGCTTTGCCAACCCATCACTTCAGGGGTTGGACAGATTTTTTTGTTGGTTTATTTTTCCCCCGGTGAAAAGTGGCTTTTTGACCCAAACACACATTTTCATAGCAAAGGTTTACTTTGGCTGAAAGCCTTTTTTTTTTTTTTTTAAATTCTTATTAAAAAGAAAAATGGTAAGACTGGTGGGAAGGGTCACTTCTGTAAAACATTTTTTTTCTTAAAAAAAAAAATCTATTTTGGCTTTTTTTCATCAGAAATACCTCTGCGGGAGGCTTTGGGAGTGAATCATTCCCAAAATCCCCTGTCCCATGCCGTGCCTGGTCCTGCCCGCCTTTATCATTTCTCCCTGCAGCAAATGCTTAGAGACAAGGAAAAAAAATTAGAATTATTAGAAAATACTCTTTTTTCTTTAACTTTTTTTACAGTAGACTAGAGGACATTTTTGCCTCATTTTTTCTGTATTTTGGTCATTTAACCCCCCGTAGCCACTCTGGTGCTGAGTCCAACAACTGCCCCAGTCTTTAGGAAGGAGCAAACAACAGTTCCGTGCAGTATTTTTTGGGTTCCTCGGGGCATTGGGGTTACCTGCAAGAGGAGCCTGGACCTGCTGGGGGTGGGACAGACCTCACTGCACCCCCTTGGCAGGTTCTGGGGGTGATAAGAGGTCTTCGTGGTCCCCAGGACCTCCCCACCATCCTTCTATCCTGGGCCAGAGCTGGGTTGAGCCTCACTGCAGGCTGTCTCCAACCCTGTCCCCTGGATGGACCTCAGGATGCCACTACAGGTAGCTTGGTCCATACCTTGGGCCATGATGTAGGTAGCTTGTCTCCAGCCATGTCTCCTGGATGGACCTTGGACCCGTGGTGCAGGTAACTTGTCCCCAGCCTTGTCTCCTGGATGGACCTTGGGCCATGATGTAGGTATCTTGTCCTCAACCCTCCATCCTGGATGGACCTTGGACCCGTGGTGCAGGTAGCTTGTCCCCAGCCTTGTCTCCTGGATGGACCTTGGGCCAATGTTGCAGGTAGCTGCTCCCTGGTCACATCTCCAGCCCCGTGATCTGGATGAACCTCTGACTGGTGTTGCACCTAGCTTATCTCCAGTCCTATTCCAAGCCTTATCTCCTGGGTGGACCTCAGACCGACCGACGTAGGTAGCTTCTCCCTGCTGTTTCCAGACCCATCTCCTGGATGGACCTCAGGTCAACGTTACAGGTAGCTCATCTCCAGCCCTGTCCCTAGCCCCATCTCCTGGATCGACCCTGACCCTACATTGCAGGTAGCTTGTCTCCAGCCCTGCTTCCAGCCTTATCTCCTGGTTGGACGTCAGACCTACGCTGTCTTTAGCTTGTCCCCAACACCATCTCCAGCACAGTGTCTTGGCTAGACCTCAGACCAATGTTGTAGGTTCCTTGTCTCCATCCCCATCTTCCTGAAGGACCTCAGACCAATGTTACGGTTTCCTTGTCTCCATCCCTATTTTCATGAAGGATCTCAGACCAATGCTGTAGGTTCCTTGTCTCCAACCCTACCTTCCTGAAGGACCATAATCAATGTTGTAGTTTCATTGTCTCCATCCCTATCCTCCTGGAGGACCTCAGACCAATGTTGCAGGTTCCTTGTCTCCATCTCTATCTTCTTGAAGAAGCCCTGATCAATGCTGTAGGTATCTTGTCTCCACCACTAGCTCCCTAATGGACTTCAGACTGATGGAAGCATCTTGCCTCCATCCCTACCTCACTGAAGAACCTCAGACTGACGCTGCAGGTACCTTCTCTCCATCCCTATCTCCTCAAAAACCTCAGACTGCTGCTGCAGCCCATCACCACCTTCTCCGAGCTTCCCAAACCCAACCCACCACATCACCCTGCCGACAGCACCCATCCTCGACCCCAGCTGGACCCATCTCGTGGTGGACACCCCTTGAGGGGCCAAGACCATGGTGGAGGGAGAACTGGAGACAGGCGGAGGGGATGGAGCGCCTTCAAAATTGACACCATATGGCTGTTCCCTATCCCCAGGCCCAGTAAATAGGTCTTTCATGCTGGGCCGGTTGCCATAGGAGCAAACACGCAGGAAATATCCCAGATAACTCGAATAGTGGCGAAAACATATGTTTTGGATAAAACCTGGCAGAAAATCGCCCTGTTTAACCCCTCCAAGGCACTTTAACCGCACGGTTTTAACCCCTGTCCCCCACCTTGGTGCATGCACAGGGTGGGGAAACTGAGGCACGGTGGGTCCCCGTCCCCTCGTCACCCAGTGGTGGGGACTCCGATGGGTTTTTGCAGTGAAGTGTGATTGCTGGCGGGTCCCTGGCTTCGTCTCGCCTCCTCCTCCTCCTCCTCCTCCTCCCCTGAGCCCCTTATCAAGACGGATGGCTGGATGCAAGGCCGCGCGCTCACTCCACAAACATTTCGCTTTGATTCGCCAAGGAATTTGCTTTGCTGTTGCTTTTTTTTTTTTCGCCTTTTTTTTTTTTTTACCCCCCCCCCCCTCCTTTTTTCTTTCTTTTTCCAGCCTCAGCCGAACCTTTCCTTATCGCATCTGGTGAGCAGCGGGCCCCAGTGCTCTCCCTGGCCTCCCTCCAAGCGCCGAACGCGGAGCCGCCAGCCAAGCTGCCGCGGCACAACCAGCACCGCAGCGTCCCGCGAGGCTGAGCCGCGAGCAAACCGACGGGCCCTCGCGCTGCGCTCGCTCTCAGAGAAGGGGAAACCAAGGCACGGAAAGCCCGAAAAGCTGCTACGGGCATCCCCAGCTCCCTCAAAGCAGCTTCGCGCATCCCTGTGTGCCGCAAACATCCCCGCGCGTTGCCCTGGGTGTTGTGAGCGTCGCTGCGTCCTGCAAACCCCCTCGTGTCCCGCTGTGCCCCTGCGACACCTCCTGACACCTCCTGCCAGGAGGAGACGTCGCTGCTGGGTCTGGGTCTCCCCAGCGCTGCCCGGAGATGCAGCAACCCCCATGGCGCAGAGTCCACCCCAAACCCTGCGCCCCCGAAGGGCAGGTACCACCCCCCCAGCAGCCCGACCCCTAAAAAAGGCCGAGTGGGCACCTAGGGGTGCTGGGCTGGCAAAAATTTTGGGGAATGTTCTGGAGGGTCACGAGCCAGACTTTTACATGGGAAGGATGGCAGCTATAGGGCACAGAAAGGACCAAACTGAAGGGATCGGGGAGAAAAAACTAGAACTAAGCAGCAAGGCCACGGCACGCGGGCGATAACCGGCGGGAGCTGGCCCAGCCGACCTGGGATTTCTCCCGGTGCCGTCGTGTAAATACCACTGACGGGAGGAATGTGCAAGCACGGAGGAGAAATCCCCAGCCCCAGCCGGAGCATCGCCTCGCTCCTCCCTCGCAGCGGGGATCAGAAACCCTCCAGATGCTTTTTCTCCCCCCCTCCAATCCTCCCGGGCAATTTTTTCTTTTTTTTTTCCCCCACCTTTATTTCTCTGGGGTGTGCATCCCCAGCAAGGTGCAGCATCCCCGCGAGCCGCCGCATCCCCGCGAGCCGCCGCAGCTGCTCTGCAGATGCTGAGCCCCGCTCCAATCCCAAACTCATTTTCCCTCTTCAGCTGCTGGGCTTTTTTTTTTTTTATTTCCCCCCCCTTTTGTTTTTTTAATAACCTTCCAGTGCATCTCCCCGCCTCCTCCTTCCCCCCCTAAACTCTATTATGGCTTTGTGGGGTTTAGCAAAATAAACACAGCCAAACCATAACCCTCCTAATGTGCTAAATCGCTAGAAAAGCCAGAACAGCTTCACAGGGCGGCCCAGGGCTCGCGGCGAAGCACCAAAAGGCCCCTGAGCTTCTCAGCCCTCCAAGCAAAGCACGGCAGATGCAATCAATTTAATTTTTTGCCCTCCTTTTTGATATATTTTCCAGCAGGGGATGGTCCTTGCACCTGGGTCCCTTTGCCCAAGGAGGGTGTTGGTGGGTGCTGAGCCAGGCAAGACGATGCTAAAGCAAGGAGGGAATGAAGCAATGAGATAAAACCCTCCAGGATGAGGGGAAAAACTGCATTTTCCCTGCCAGACCCCCTCGCTTTCCTCCTCTCCACATCCCCAAATTCCTGTCAGGGGCCAAATGATGCTCGAAAGCTGCTTAAAGGTTCATTTCCCTGCTCCCAGGGGGTATTTTTTCCCCTTCATGGGCTGGTTTCACTCTTCTCCTCGCAGAATGCTCAGCTTGCTCCATGCCTGGGAGTTGCAAAGCAGCAGAGGGTTTTTTTTTTGGGGGGGGGAGGGGTGTGTTCGGGTTTTTTTTTAGGGCATTTTAGGTTTTTTGGGGTTCGCTTTCAACGGCGAGAGCGGCGCTTTCTCCCCACCCAGCCCAAGAATGTTTCTGCTGATATTAAACCCGACCCGGAGGCATTTCAAAGGAGCCAACTTCCTCGCCAAAAAAATGACCTCAGCCTCCCTGGTTTGGAGCTTTTTTTTTTTACCTTTTTAAAGCATTTTTCTCCCTCTCCTGCCTGCCGGGTGAGAGGCACCGATGGGGCCTCTCACCCATGGCCCCAGGCTCGCTGCTGGGCTGCATCTGTGGTGCCAATCCCCCAAATTTTGGTGGATAGTTGAAGGTTTTAACCTGCAAATTCCAGTTTTAACCTGCAAATTCCAGGTTTTCCCCCGGCAAAACCCCTCCCTGCCACTGACAGGGGGATCCGGGGGCCAAACCTGCCACAAAAAGCCACCTTGCACCATTTTCTGGATACTCGAAAACCTGCAAAATTCATGTCCCCGGTGAAATAAGAGGAGGAAAAAAGCCCGAACAAAAAGCCGACGCTGCCCGTGATGTTTTCTGGAAGGAGTTTTTGCAAGAGTTTCCTTAACAGACTCCTCTGCATTTTTGCTTTTATTAACGTGGCGGCCTTCCCAAGGCTGCTGCGATGGTTTTGCAAGAGTGAAAACATCTCCTGAGTTAAAAATCCAGCCCCTCCGGCACCTCCACAGTGGGAAACGCTGAGGAGAAAGGAGGGAGACGCTGATTTAGAAAGGGAAATGCTGGATTTGGGTCTTTTCAGATGAAATTGCTTTCCTTTTTTTTTTTTTTTTTCTTGAATTAATATCTGCTGTCCTGGAGACACTGAGCTGATGGGGGCAGTTCAGAAAATAGAAATGCTGCTACAAGGAGTAAACCTGTTGGACTGGCAGTTCCCAAAAAGGCTGATGTTAGCGGGAAAATTCCAGATACACTCCTAAAAAACAGATGGGGAAATATTTCTACCCTTTTTCTCTGCTCAAAGTGGTGCAGCACCATCCTGGAGCTGCATCTGCGTCCTGCACTTGCAGCTGCAACCCTGCGCCCCGTAGCTGCACCCAGCACCCATCTTGCACCCTGCACCCATCTTGCACGCTGGATTTGCACCCTGCAGCTGCATCTCACTTTTGCATCCCACATCTGCGTCCTGCACCTGTATCCCAGATCCACATCCCCAACCCTGCAGCATCTGCACCCCGATTCATCCCACATCTCCTGGAGCTGCACCCTGCAGCTGCATCCTACAGCCCAGTTCTCGCATCCCAAATCCTGCACCTGCACCCTTCATCCCACATCCTGCACCCGCACCCCAAACCCTGCCTCTGCGTCCCACATCCGCGCCCCCGTCCCGCTGCCGGGACCCCGAGGGCGCTAACAAATCCTGACGGTCCGACTGGTCTCTCCAGGGACCCCCCCACCCACACAGGGACCCTAGACCGGTCTGACTGGTCTCTCCAGGGACCCCCCCACTCACACAGGGACCCTAGACAAGCTCAGCCCAGTCTCCTTGCTGGGCCATACTGGTCTGTGAACCCTATAGCTGCATCCTGGCTGTGCCTCATCCCCACCATCCCCACCCCAAGCACAGGACAAAAGCTTAATTGCAATTAAAATAACGTGCGAGGCCGGATTGGCCCCATCCAACCCTTCCCTCCAGCTCATTCCCAGTCCCAGCTGGGCCTTGCTCCAGAGCAGGTGGGACACGGAATTCCCAAACTGGCCCATGCAGGGCGGGAGCGGGGAGACTTCTCCACCCGCGGGGGCTCCGTTCCCCTCCCCGAATTGCCGTCCCGGCACATCTGGTGGGCAGATGTGGCCACGCGGCCGGGCTCTGCCTCCCAGATGGGGGACGAGCAGCGAAATCCCTCCACGGCATTCGAAAGCTATAATTTTTCCTTGGAAATCTGCATTTCCCGGCTCGTTGCACGCACTCCCCACCCCCGGGCGTGCCGCAAGATCCCTGTGCACGGCCAGGCCTGCGCCATGATGCTCTGGGGATGAACCATCCCATATCTGCACCCTAAATCCTGCTTCTGCAGCCTGAATTCTGCTTCTGCATCCCCCATCCTGTGTCCTGCACCTGCAGCCTAAATCCTGCATCTGTTCATTTATCTCGTGCCCCGTCCTGTGCCCCACATCTGCATCTGCACCAAAATCCTGCTTCAGCCCCTCGCCTGTGTCCTGCATCCAGGTCCTGCCCTATATCTGGGACTCTGCGTCCTAAACCCTCCAACCCTAAATCCTCCATCCCCATCCTAAATCCTCCGTCCCACCTGCATCCGGAACCCTCCGTTCTGCTTCCTCAACCCTCCCTCCCCCATCCTGCATCCTAAATCTTCCACCCCACTTCTGCATCCCCGATCCTGTGTTCTGAGCTGTGTCCTGTATCCTCCATCTGGGAACACATGTCTGCAGCCTAAATCCTCTCTCCTGCATCCTAAACCCTGCTTCTGCATCCTAAATCCTCCCTCCTACAGCCTAAATCCTTCTGCAGCCTAAATCCTGCTCCTGCATCCTAAATCCTCCCTCCTGCATCCTAAATCCTGCTTCTGCATCCTAAATCCTGCTTCTGCATCCTAAATCCTCCCTCCTGCATCCTAAATCCTGCTTCTGCATCCTAAATCCTCCCTCCTGCATCCCAAATCCTCCCTCCTGCATCCTAAATCATCCTCTTGCATCCTAAATCCTGCTTCTGCACCCAGCACCTTGCACCTGCACCCTAAATCCTCCATCCCCCATTCTGCTTCGACATCCTAAATCCTCCATCCCGCAGCTTTATCTTAAAATCCTCCATCCCATATCTGCATCCTAAACCCCCCCATCCCTCCTCGGCACCCCGAATCCTCCGGCCCACATCCCCCATCACCGCCCCCCCCAACCCCGCACCCAGGATGCCGCAAGGAGGCCGAGGGACGGCGAAACAACCTGCGCCCGCCGGAGCACCATGAATTTGTGATGAGGTGGGGTGAGAAGCTGCCCCGGCCCGGCTGCCCGCGCCGCCGATAATGTTGGTTTAAGGCATTTTGCACGCTCCGGTGCCTCTCTGAGAGCGCCTTGTCCCCAGCGGGGCCGCACAATGGGCGCTTTCAGGGACCCGGCTCTGCGCAACCCCCTTTTTACCCGGAGAGATTTTAAAATAAACCTTTTATCCCCCTAGAATTTCCCCCCTCAAACCCCGAAAGTGGAAAATAATCCCCCCTCCGAGCAAAAAAAAAATAAAATTGGGAGTTGAAAATAATTCCCGTGGGATAACGGCACACGAGACCGAGGCGGAGCGTGAGCGGGGCGCGGCCTCTGCCGGAGCATCCCGGGGGGGAAACGTGCCCCGTGACCTCCCCAAATAACCTCTTTACAGCAGGTAATAGGTGAAAAAAAAAAAAAAATGTTGCTAAAGTGGAGGCTTTCCCCTCACAGCCTGCACAGGTGAGACCCACTCATGCAACGAGTTGTGTCCAGCCTCACACCCCCCCTCAAAAAACCTTAATTCCCAAAGCATTCCCACAGCTTTTATGTTTTTTTTTTTTTTTTGCCCCTTAGAAATATAAATTCCTGAAGGGAGTGAACCAGAAAACCCTGTATTCAGCCTAATTATCCCCCCCCCCGGCCGCAATCTGTGATCTCCAGGACAATTAAAAGCGGTTAATCCCAGTTGAAAAGCAAACAAGGTCGGAGGCGGCGTCTTCCTGCTTCCCCCTCGCCCGCTGCCGGGGTCTTGCTCCCCGGCTGCAATATAAATATGCAATTAAAAGATCGCCACTAATTGCTTTGCCGAAGAGGGGTTCCCACAGAAAAAAAAAAAAAAAAAAAAAAAGAAGCCAGGGAAAGGGATATTAAAAAATCTAAAAAAAAAAAAAGGGGAAGACGAGTAAAAAGTCTTTTCTACCCCATAATTAAACGTTGATGCTGCTTTGGGGAGAAATTGTAGAGATGTCTCAGGGTTTGCACTCTGGGGTGGGTTTTTTTGGGGGGGGATGCTCTTTTTTGGGGGGGGGGGGAAGGGGTTAATCCCTGGCTCTTCTCCCTCTCCAGCACTAACAACCCCTGGCAGCTCTCGGCTTGTTAGTCCTTCCGAAAAGCAATTAGAGAGGCTGGAAAATGAGGGCAGCTGATGCCCTGAGACAGGGCAGGAAGGGGGGGCAGGAGGGGGGGGGTCAGCCCCTAAACCCTGGTGGGGTGTAACGGGCTGGTTTAGGGCTGCACAGCTCGACAGAGAGCCTGGAGTGGGATTTATGCTGGCTGAGCAATGCTGCGCCATCAGCAGGTTTCAGAGTGAATGACACCAGTAGGTTTCAGAGTGAACGAGCCCCGTGCTTGTCAAGATCCCCCCAAAATTTTAAAAAAAATAAAAATGCTGTACTTGCAACTAGAACACCCCCCAACATATGAAATAAAACGGGTTATATCACACCGATGCAGAGCAGCTCCTCGCATCCCTCAGGAGGATTTTTGGCCGCAAATCTCAGGGTTTGGGGCAAAACGCTGCTGCAGGTGGAGGGCTGGGCTGGACCAAACAGGGTTAATTGGGTGTAACAAGGCAAAATGGGGCCAGCGCCCCTTTTAGTGATGAAAATAACATGGGGGCTGGGGGATTGATCCCAAATCGCTGGTTTGTGGAGCACCCCAGGGCCCCCAGTTTGCATCAGGGCCCCCCCCAGCACCCTGGGTGCACTCACGAAGCCAGCCCAGCACCCTCCATGGGCCGCAGCAGGATGGGACCCATCGCAACCTCCCCCTTGCAGCCAGCGGCACCGCTTCATCCTGCCCAGGGCTTTATTGAAGCTTTAAAGTCTGAAGCGCGCGGTCGGTCGCTGTCACAGCGTTCGGGTGCTGCTGCAGGAGCCCCGCCAGGAGGAGGGAGAGGAAGAGGAAGAAGGGGAGGAGGCAGGTGGGGGGGGCTCAGGTGGTGGGCAGCCAGACTTTCTGGGTGCTGACGACGTCGCTGAGCTTGCCCTTGATTTTCAGAAAATGCCTCTTGAACTCCAGGCCGTCGCCCTGCGGAGGGGAGAGGCCGGGGGGGTGTTTTTGCATCTCCTTGCACCGCCCCAGACAGCGTCTTGCATCGCCCCACAGTCCCTGTGCACCCAGCGGGTGCTGCGCCCACCCTGAGCCCCCTCCACCTCACCTTGGAGAGGCGAAAATCCACCAGAATCTTGCTCTCCATCTCCACCAGGTTCACCTTGAAGATGAGTTTGTTGTTCCTCCTGTCCGTGGTCGAGATGGTGACCTGGCAAAACGGCAGCAAAGCCGGGGCGGGGGGGGGCGGAAATCCCCGAATTATTGACAGATGCAACAGCACCCCCCACCCCACGATACGATTTTGCACCCCAAACCCCACGGTTTTGCACCCCGATCTCCACCTGGTTCGTGCAGCTCTTCTTCCAGCCGTACCCCATCTTCTCACAGACCTCCTTCAGGGCGCGGTAAGAGCCGTCGGCGTCCAGTTTGGTGAAGAAGCGCGTCATCCGCTTCACCAGCCGCTGCCACGGGCTCTGCCGGCCCCCAAAAACGGTGGCAAAAGTTACAAATCCGGCAAAGGTGGTAAATCCCGCCAAGGTGCAGCCCCAGCTCTGCAAAAATCCCTTAAAGAGGGTAAATATTGCAAAGCTGCACCCCCTGATGGTGACGGCTGCGAGCTGCACCTCCCAGGCTGCAAGGCTGCGCGAGACACACCGCGAAGCTGCACCCCAAATATTATAAATACGGCAAAGCAGCAGCCCCAACCCTGCAAAATCGCATCCTGATATTCTACACACTGGAGCTGCCCCCCAAATATCGCCAGGTTTTGCCCTGAGGTGATAAACATCATGAAGCCACGTCCTGAGACGCAAAACGCTGCACAGCTGCATCCCCAATATTGCAAATTATAAATATATTATTGCAATATTATAAATATTGAGACGCTGCTTCTTAATCTTATATCTATAAAGCAAAGTTGCATCCCTGATATAATAAATGCTGCAAAGTTGGACCCTGATGTTACAAATTAGATGCAAAGCTGCATCCCAAATACTGCAGCGCTGCATCCCGGCATCATAAAGGTCACGAAGCAGCATCTCAGACACTGCGAAGTGGCATCGTGATGCCATAAACGATGCAGAGTTGCACCCTGA
Organism: Strix aluco; assembly: GCF_031877795.1. NCBI lineage: Eukaryota > Metazoa > Chordata > Aves > Strigiformes > Strigidae > Strix > Strix aluco. The sequence continues at coordinate 7,782,373 of NC_133953.1, read as the reverse complement.
GAGGATATAAACACTGCAAAGCCACATCCCTGGTATTGTGGGGCTGCTCCCTATATACTGCAGTTACCCCCTAAACATCACAAGGTTGTGCCCTGAGGTGATAAACCTCGTGAAGCTGCATCCTGAGACGCAAAACACTGCGAGACCGCGTCCCCCGGGCTGCGAAGGTGCCTGCTGCTATTCTAAACGCCACAAAGTTGCAGCCCGACCCCCCCAAATCTGCTCTAAAAGCTGCACCCCAACGACGGCGACGCACCTGGGAGGAGCCGGGGGTGCCGAGGAGCTGGCTGTTGACCAGCATGTGCTCGGGGCAGGCGGGCTGGGAGAAGCTGATGCCCTGCACCAGTTTGTCGATGGTGGCCGCGCCGCTCTCCCAGAGCGCCCCACCAGTGCCGGGCTCCGGCTGCGACGTGGAGTAGCTCGCCTTCTCCTCGCTGCGGCGTAAGGGGAGAGAATCCCAGAATCATCCAGGTTGGAAAAGCCCTTGAAGCTCCTCCAGCCCAACCATGAACCTCCCCCTGACCGTTCCCAACTCCACCAGATCCCTCAGCGCTGGCTCAACCCGACTCTTCAACCCCTCCAGGGATGGGGACTCCCCCCCTGCCCTGGGCAGCCCATTCCAACGCCCAACAGCCCCTTCTGCAAAGAAATCCTTCCTAAGAGCCAGTCTGACCCTGCCCTGGCGCAGCTTGAGGCTGTTCCCTCTTGTCCTATGGCTTGAGACGGGGCGTTAGGGGTGCTGCCACGAAGGAGGGACCCCGAAGGCGGGCGGCGTTCGAGCAGGTGACTTGCACCGCACGGGGATTTTTGCGGGGGGAACACAGGCCGGCGCGCGGCTCCCACCAAACCACCTCCCGGTGAAAACACAGGGAAAGCCCCTCAGCACGCAAACCCCTGCGACCTGCAAAGCCCCGCAGCATGAAAAACCCCGTGCAAACGTCCAGGAAAGCTCCTACTTGCACCCCCCGCCCCGGCAGCGCAAACAGCGAGGAGGCGACTCGCAGAGCCCAAGCGTGCACTCGCGAGCCGGAGCGCGCAGCAGGGGGGGCGCAGGAAGCAGAGGCTCACCCCAGCGCACTCTTCACTGGCGAGAAGTCCGTATCGGATCGGACGTGCTTGGAGAAGCCGCCGGGGGAGTCGGTGACCCCTCCGGAGGAGACACGAGCCCGCTTGACGCCTGCAAAGGGACAAGACACCCAATAACCGCCCCCCCCCCACAAATCTGGGGGGACGAGCGCGTTCCCCGGTGGCCACTTACCCTTTTTGAGGGGTTTGCTGTACCACCGGTCCTTCTTGATGTCAGGGATGGTGATCCTCGCCGTCGGGCTCTCCGTCAGGATCTTGTGCAGCAAAGCTGAAGGAGGGAAAAATAGCGAGGGAAAAAAAACGGGGGGGAAAATGGCACCCGCCCGCACGGAATGGGGCGCCGCTGGCTGCCACGTGCTTACCTAAAGGTGCCGAATCGATCTTTTTCCAGGGCGGGAGGTAGGTTTTCCTCTCCTTCCAGTCGCTGTACTCCTGGCAGCTATCGCTGGGCTGGTCCCAGGGCAGTTCTACCGGAGGGGAAAACCCACCGCGTTACTGCACCGGGGCGGGGGGAGAACGGAGAGAGGGAAAAACCGCAGCCAAGGAGGGGGCACAGCAGGATTTGCAGGGATGAGTGTTTGCGAGGAGGGCCGACAAAAACCGGTTCTGTGTGGTTTTAAAAGCGGGCCACGGGCAAAAGGGCGCGAAGGCGGCGCGACGTGAGGCCTCGCGGCGTGCAAGAGCCTGGCGGCAACGACCGCAGCGGGTTCGAGTGCCAGGGGTCTGCTCTGTGTCTCATGCATCCCCCCCACGCACCCCCTACCCCCCTTACACACCTCATACACCCCCTTCTGCATATAGGTCCCCTAGACACGGCAGGCGGCCCACCTCCGGCCAGCATGGCGGTCAGCACCACGCCGCAAGCCCAGACGTCGACAGGCTCGGCCCTGAACTCGGGGCGCCGCAGCAGCTCGGGAGCCACGTAGGGCAGGGTGCCGCACATCTTGTTGAGCAGCCGCTCCCGGCCGTTGTGCTTGAAGACGGTGGCCAAGCCGAAATCGGAGATTTTCAGGTTATCTGGGCCCAAATTCAAAATTCAAAAGTCATCAGTCTCACTCAACAGTCAAACTCAACAAACTTGTCAAACACTAAACCCAAGCTCAACAAACTCAAGCTCGTCAAACTCAAACGCTAAACTCAAGCTCAACAAGCTCAAACGCTAAACTCAAGCTCAACAAGCTCAAACGCTAAACTCAAGCTCAACAAGCTCAAACGCTAAATTCAAGCTCAACAGTCCAAGGCTAAATTCAAGCTCACAAACTCAAGCTCAACAAACTCAAACGCTAAATTCAAACTCGTCAAACTCAAACACTAAACTCAAGCTCAACAAGCTCAAGCTCAACAAGCTCAAGCGCTAAATTCAAGCTCAACAAGCTCAAGCGCTAAATTCAAGCTCAACAGTCCAAGGCTAAACTCAAGCTCAGCAAGCTCAAACGCTAAACTCAAGCTCAACAAGCTCAAACGCTAAATTCAAGCTCAACAGTCCAAGGCTAAATTCAAGCTCACAAACTCAAGCTCAACAAACTCAAACGCTAAATTCAAACTCGTCAAACTCAAACACTAAACTCAAGCTCAACAAGCTCAAGCTCAACAAGCTCAAGCGCTAAATTCAAGCTCAACAAGCTCAAGCGCTAAATTCAAGCTCAACAGTCCAAGGCTAAACTCAAGCTCAGCAAACTCAAACGCTAAACTCAAGCTCAACAAGCTCAAGCTCGTCAAACTCAAACGCTAAATTCAAGCTCAACAAGCTCAAGCTCGTCAAACTCAAACGCTAAATTCAAGCTCAACAGTCCAACGCTAAATTCAAGCTCAACAGTCCAACGCTAAATTCAAGCTCAACAGTCCAACGCTAAATTCAAACTCAACAAACTCAAGCGCTAAGTTCAAACTCAACAAACTCAAGCTCAACAAACTCAAATGCTAAATTCAAGCTCATCAAACCCAACAGTCCAACCCAACAGTCCAACCCAACAGTCAACTTAAATGGGGGACGCAGAGGGACGCGCCGCCCTCCCCACCTCGCTCGTCCAGCAGCAGGTTCTCTGGCTTCAGGTCGCGGTGGGTGATGCCGATGCTGTGCAGATAGACCTGGGGGTGAAGAGGGGGGTCAGCGCCGCGCAGGGCCTGTCGCCGGTGTCCCCGGCAGCGCCGCCGCACTCACCACACCAGCGATCAGCTGCTGGAAGAAACGTTGCGCCTCCGGCTCCGGCATCCCGATATCCGGCTCTGCGCAAGAGGAATAAGGGGAAGAGCAACTCTCAACCGTTTAAGGATTCATTTTTTAAGGTGTGGTTTTAGATAAAATAAAAAAAAAGTATTTTGAAGTGGCGTACCGATGCGGTCGAAGAGCTCGCCACCGCTGCAGTACTCCAGGAAGAGGTATTGCGTGGCACCCTCCCGCCGGTGCCCGTAAAATTTGACGACGTTCTCGTGGTTGAGCATCTTGTTGATGCAGATTTCCTTCTTGATGTTCTCAGGGCAGTCGGCCGCTCGCTTCATGTCCACGATTTTGACGGCCACGGCTTCCTCGGTGCGGCGGTTGACGGCCAGCTGCACCCTGGGGCGCACAGCGGCACAAAATGGGCACGAAACGCTGCCACGGAGACGGGCAGGGAACAGGCAGGGAATGCAGGCAGCGGGTGTACGCTGGGTGTGCAACGGCCCCGCAACCGCCAAGCAGCGGGCAAACGCAGGGCGAGCAGTGGCCATGCAGCGGGCATGGGATAGCCAAGCTGGGAGCGAGCAGTGGGCACATAAGGGGCATGCAATGGCCAAGCAGTGGGCAAGCAGTGGGCAAGCAGCAGGCAAGCAGTGGCCACATAAGGGGTATGCAATGGCCAAGCAGTGGGCAAGCAGTGGCCACATAAGGGGTGTGCAATGGCCAAGCAGTGGGCAAGCAGTGGCCACATAAGGGGTGTGCAATGGCCAAGCAGTGGGCAGTGGCCAAGCAGTGGGCAAGCAGTGGCCACATAAGGCGTGTGCAATAGCCAAGCAGTGGGCAAGCAGTGGCCACATAAGGCGTGTGCAATAGCCAAGCAGTGGCCACGTAAGGGGTATGCAACAGCCAAGCAGTGGGCAAGCAGCAGGCACATAAGGGGCATGCAATGGCCAAGTAGTGGGCAAGCAGTGGCCACATAAGGTGTATGCAATGGCCAAGCAGTGGCCACATAAGGGGCGTGCAACGGGCAAGCAGTGGTCACGTACGGGGCATGTAACAGCCAAGCAGTGGGCAAGCAGTGGGCACGTAATGGGAACACAATGGCCAAACAGTGGGCAAGCAGTGGCCACATAAGAGGCACACACTAGCCAAGCAGTGGGCACGTAAGGGCATGGAGTGGCTAAGCAGTGGCCAAGCAGAGGGCATACACAGGGCAAGCAGTGGCCAAGCAGTGGCCATGTAAGGGTCATGCAGTGGCCACATAAGAGTCATGCAACCACCGAGCAGTGGGCAAGCAGTGGCCACATAAGGGGCACACAAGGGCATGCAGTGGCCAAGCAGAGGGCATACACAGGGCAAGCAATGGACACATAAAAGGCAAGCAACAGCCAAGCAGTGGCCACATAAGGGGCATGCAATAGCCAAGCAGTGGGCAAGCAGAGAGCATACACATGGCAAGCAGTGGGCACATAAAGGGCACGCAATGGCCAAGCAATAAGCAAGCAGTGGGCAAGCAGTAGCCACCTAAGGGCATGCAACGGCCAAGCAGTAGGTACGTAAGGGCATGCAAGTAGGGAAGCAGTGGGCATACACAGGGCAAGCAGTGGGCAAGCAGAGGGCAAGCAGTAGCCACACAAGCGGCACGCAACGGGCAAGCAGTGGCCACACAAGGGGCACGCAACGGGCAAGCAGTGGCCACACAAGCGGCACGCAACGGGCAAGCAGTGGGCAAACAGCAGGTACGTAAGGGCATGCAAGTAGGCAAGCAGTGGGCAAGCAGAGGGCAAGCAGTAGCCACACAAGCAGCACGCAACGGGCAAGCAGTGGCCACACAAGGGGCACACAACGGGCAAGCAGTGGCCACACAAGGGGCACGCAACGGGCAAGCAGTGGCCACACAAGGGGCACGCAACGGGCAAGCAGTGGGCAAACAGCAGGTATGTAAGGGCATGCAAGTAGGCAAGCAGTGGGCAAGCAGTAGCCACGCAAGCGGCACGCAACGGGCAAGCAGTGGCCACACAAGGAGCACGCAACGGGCAAGCAGTGGGCAAGCAGTGGCCACACAAGGGGCATGCGACGGCCAAGCAGTGGCCACACAAGGGGCATGCGACGGCCAAGCAGTGGCCACACAAGGGGCACGCAACGGCCAAGCAGTGGCCATGGAGAGGCCTGCAGGTGGCACCCGGCGGCGAAGGCCCTTGGGGCGGGCCGGGCCGGGCCGGGGAGGGGGCAGTGGGCGTGCAAGGGGCTCGCAGCAACCCCGACCCCCCCACACCCCCCCGGCCCCCACTCACTCCCCGTAGGCGCCTTCCCCCAGCGTCTGCACCAGGTCCCAGTCCTCCACGAACGGCACCGCCATCCCCGGGCCGGCCCCGCCGCGGGCCCCGGGCCCCGGGCCCGCTCCCACCACACCGCCCGTTCCCGCCGGCGCCACGCGCCGCGCCCCGCCCCGCCCTGCGCGCGCAGCCGCCAGGCCACGCCCCCGCCCCCGCCCGCAGCATGACCCCACCCACCCAGCTCCCGGTGAAAAGCAGCTGAACGCCCCCAAAATCTGACGAGGGGGGAAAAAAAAAACTCAACCAAAAACCCCAACAGAATCGGGGAAAAAAGCCCACCAAAATATTTTTTTTTAATTATTATTATTATTTGTAATTCCCCATTAATCAACCCCCGGTTAAAGCCGTTACTTCTGATTTGGCGAATGCTCCGTGTGTGTATATAAAAAATCACTCCCCTGCAGGCAGGGACAGGCAGGGATGTCCCACTGCTGCCTGCGCTTACAAACGGTATAAAACAAAAATAAAACACCCCCCCAACCCCCCCAAAAAAACCAAAACAACCCAAAATATTTCTGTTTCACAGGCAAAGGCTGGGTCAGTGCGGTGCGCGGCGCGGCCGGCAGTGGCTCCTCTACGTTCTTGACAAGCCGCGGTTATCCAAATCTTTCACCTGGGTGGTAAAAAAAAACCCCTCTAGGTTAGGTGAAATTCAATAATTTTTTCTAAATCTGGGGGGTTTGGGGTCGTTTTGGGGCCATACCTTGTATATTCGGACCAGCCAGTGCTCTGTAGTGTACGCCTCCTCCAGCACGTCCAGCTCAAAGTCCTTGTTGCCGATTTCAGCGTTCCTCACCCGGTCGTAGCCCGGCGGTCGCTCTAGGAGAGGGCAGAGTCCAGGCAGCGCTGCCACATTGCACCCCAAAGGCAGTGGGGGTACAGCGGGGCACCCCAAAAATGGTGTCACCCCCCCCCAAGGGTGGTTTTGGGGACTTACTGGCCTCTGTGTAGACCTGGCCGAAGCGGTAGTAGCACATCTTGTACATGAGGCAGTTGAGGAGCACTGGGGAGCCCTCACGGTCGACCCGAAACTCCCCCGTGGGGGTGTAGTAGTCGTGCTCCTTGATGTGGCGCCCCGTGTCTGTGCTGCCCCCGATCCGCACCATCCACAGGAATTTGTTGATATCTGAAAGGTGGGGAGCAAAGAGTTGGAGTGAAGGAGCGAGGGGTTGAGTTGGGTTGGGGAGCCAAGAGCGAGGGGTTGAGTTGGGTTGGGTTGGAGAGCCAAGAGCGAGGGGTTGAGTTGGGTTGGGTTGGAGAGCCAAGGTGAGGGGTGGGGTTGGGCGAGAGCAAAAAAGGTACGTGCAGCTTCCAAGAGGAGCATTTTGGTACCATTTGCAGCCTCAGCTGAAGGTGGGACCTGGCTCCTCCAAGAGCTCTTTTGGAGAAGCCTTCACCACCAGCACCCCATGGATGGGTTTGACCCAGCTGAGAGCAAGATCTTACCGTCAGAGGAATACCCGGTGAGGCCTCCGAAGATGACCAGCACATAGCTGACGTCCAGCTCCCTCATGATCTCATAGGCTTTCTCCTCTGTGGATGCCATCGCCTGGAGCAGACACAGGGTCAGCCACGCCATGTGGTGCCCCAGACAGGGCAGGGCAAGGCAGCAGGTGAGGGAATGACCTACCTGACCAACGCGGGAGATGTGCGTGTTGTTCCAGGTGTTGTTGTCCACCAGGATGGTCCGGTTGGCCATGGCGGTGATCTGGTACCCGTAGTCCCACCAGGACATCACCTTCGCGTCCTGCGGCCAAACACCAGACGTCAGCACCTCAGTGGACAATGGTGGGTCCCCAACACCTGAACTTCCCTGCCCCGTTTACCTCTGGCGTGTTGTGACGCAGCCAATAATAAGCTTCTCTGAAGTCATCGAAGATGATCCTGCTGCCGTCGCCGCCCCGGGCAGACAGCACGATGGAGGGGGAGGAGTACGCCTCGCTGGTTACCCAGGTGGAATGGAAGGTGTAGGTGATGAGGAAGAAAGCCATGACCAGGATCATGCCACTGGCAACCTGGGGGAACAAATCGGGGTCAACACTGGAGGGAAGAGGCCATCAGCCTCTCACACTTGGCCCCACCAGGACTAGGCCCAAGCCGGCCCAACACTCACTTCGTTTTTGATGGGATAGGTGGAATCTTGTTGCTTTTTGCTCTTCTTGTCCGGCCGGCTGATATCCAGGTTCTTCATGTAGGTGGACAACACCTGAGAAACCCCGATGCCGGAGAGGATGCACATCACCGGGGCCAGCACCAGCATGAGACGCACCTACAGGCAAGAGCAGAATTGTCGGTGCCGGTCAGAGCAGAAATCCGGGCAGAAATCTGAGAAACGAGAGAAATTAAATGCCATCCCTAATTCAGCATCTCGAATTCAGCGGAAACATCAGCCTCAAGATAAACCTGGAGCTGATTTTTTTAGCTTAGAGGGGCAGTTGCCACCATCTCAGATGCCGCCGAGGGGAGTTCTCTGAAGACCTCAAAATTGGCCAGTGGGCCTCAACTGAACACCCTTTAACTCCAAGGTGGAGCAAGAACTAGTAGGTGCCTCCACATCAGAAATCAACCCGCATTTAGGGCTCGGGGTGCTAGAGCAAGAATGGAAACGGGCTCCTAAGCAGCCGGTTGTCATCGGTCCCTGCTCAGATACCTGGAGAATTTATTTGGGTTTGCAACTCAGCTATGGGAGACCAGGAACAGAGACCCAGGGGCGGACAGCGGTGGCCGTAAGGAAGCAAATAACACCAAAACCAGAAAGTTTTGCAACGTCACGTTCCCTCACTGCACAAAGGGGCGAATAAACTGGTTTTAAGGAAGGGAGAAAAGCCTCATGAACATTTCAGCCGGCTCAGGGTGGAAGAACCATCATCAACAAGTTCAGAAAGATAGATTAAATTCAGGTTAAGACCATTTTGTCATGGTGCTCACGCCCAGCAGGCAGCAGCCCTCACCATCACAGCGGAGAAGTACATGCTGGTCACGCCGTACATGATGATAAAAATGCGGGCGTCCGAGAGGTTACTGAAGCAGTAATACAGACCAACTGCGAAGAGGAAAGAGAAAAAGGGTCAGGTTCACCTTAGCAGCTGTTGCCTGAAATAAAAACCAGCCGCCGAGGCACACAGCCTCTGCAGACTCAGCACCGTGAGGAGAGGGCAGGCTGCCGTCGCGGCCGGCGGAATAAAACCCTTCCGGTGTCACGCGGTGATTGAATAAATCTGACAACGTCTGCGCTGGGCTCACCCGGGAACATGAAAACGAGAAGCTGCAGGTCAAAGTAATAGGAGGACCAAGTGGTGGGCTGGTGCTCGGAGACGGAGGCGATGATGGGGATGTTGTTCTTTGCATAGGAAGGATCCAGCAGGGAGTAGAAACGCCCCGTCCACGGGGAGATTTTCCCTAGGAAAGAGGAAAAAAAAATAATCATATTCAGTTCCATCAGAGTAACCAGCAACGCTGATACGTTCTCTCACACAGGATGCACGTACAAGGCTGAGCGAGCAATCCTGGGCCTCGTTTAACATCTCTATTACTCAAAACGACCATTTTAGAAAGGAAATACAGCGCAATTTTACCCTAAAAAGACTTCTCCCCCACCCGACCTTATTTTTAGCATCTCTTCGCTACTACAGATCGACGTGCAGTTTCTGAAGCACCAGCTCAGCGTCCCCGCTGAGTCACGGCAGGTTTGTCTCTGCACCCTGTATCACCCGGAGCCCAGATTTTACACAGCTGCTTGTGAAATATTTTCCTGTTAAGGCACAAATTAGGGCAGGTCCCAGCCTCCCCTGGGAGGGGGACTCGCAAGCACCGAAACCACAGCGTGGGCAGGAAGGCAGAGTTAGGACTGACAAATTATGTGCTCTTCAGAGGAGGAAAAGGCAAAAAAAAAAAGGAAAGGAGGGAAAGCCAGCGGTGAAACATGCTCATCGCCACCATCTCGGGCTACCTGTCAGCATCAGCACGGCCCCGATGGTGAGGAGGACAAAGCCAACCAGGGAAATGACGCTCCGGAAGAGGATTTCGAATTGCTGCGGGTTCAGCTTGCTCCGAAGGTAGTCTACGAAGGCGTGGATCTGACACAAGCCGAAGACTCCGAGGGCAGCCATGTGCTCTGAGGAGAGGACGGGCTGCGAGCAGGGGAGAGCGTGATCAGACACGGAGGAGAACAAGAGCTGTGTTGGGCCCGATATCAGCTTTTTTTTTTTTACAAATCCCTTCTCAGCAAAATCGCTGCCAAAGTCATGGCAAACAGTCCCCTCCCCACGGACAGCAGCTGCCGTGAGTTACTTTTTTACATCAGCTTCGATTCCCAGATAGGAATTCATGTGGAAAATTTAACTGATTCTCTTGAAAACGTGAGCTAAGCGGGCGTTTTTCCTGCTATACCAAGACGCACGCTGGCGCAAGCATTTCCTTCACCGAAACCAGAAATATTTTCACAAAAGGCAACCAGTGCCATGAAGGTTATTAGCAGCTTTGAAAGTCATCCAGCACCTCCAAAACTGATCTTGCCAAAGGTCACAACGAATCAGCGTAACAGGAGCTAGAACCAGAAGCCACTTATAATGTCAACAGCGAAGGCAAGAGGAGAAACCAGGTGCCACCTCGCTGTTGTTCTGCTACAATCCATGAAATGACCCATAAAATGACCATCCTTGAGTCTGCAAATCCTTCTGGTCCCCACCTGGAAGCCAACAAAGGAGATCTGCATCGAGAGGATGGTTCCCAAGCAGTAGACTGTGCAATAAGCTACGTAGATCCTGTGGGAGAAGCGGCCGGTCAGCATCAGCACAAGAACGTGCAAGGGGATGAGGTTAATCAGAAAGACGTAGCCACCCCACGAGGAGACCTGCCGAGAGAGAAAACAGACAAAAAAACCCCGCAGGTTCCAGGACTGAAGAGGTTGAACAGCAGAGGTCAAACGCGGCAGGTTTGATTTTTCCTGGGATCTTGCGCGGGATTTTCACCCAGCGGCAAAGCCAGCTGAGATGTGCTCTCTCTAAGGGCAGCCTCAACGCTCACAGCTGCCAGAAAACAAGATTTTTTCAACACTGTAATAAAACTGCACGTATAAAAGCGCTAGTTTTGATAAGTGGAAGCGAATGAAGAAATCATTCATTCCATTTTCCCACCAAGCCCTTTACGGAGGTTCTAGCTCCCCAAAAACAAGGCCGCAGGAACGGCACACTGTGTATTTTTGGGCAGTACATCCAGAGTGGAGTCAGAAAAACCTCAGCGCCGGGGGAAGGAGCACCTACCATGTAGAAATAGGCGAGAGCACACATCGCTGCCCAATAGATGGAGCCGGTTTTGACAGCTTTGATCCACATGTAATAAGTTAACAGCATGCAGAATATGGCGATACCTGGGTGAAAGGACACAGAAGGGTCAAAGCAAGCTCACATCAGCCCAGAAATTATCATCTCGGGTGCACCAGAGCACTCAATTGCACTAAAAGTATAGATATAAATGCTTTTGCTGCTTCATCAGAAGGTGGAAGAGCACCTCAAAGAGCCAGGCCAAGGGTTTCAGATCTGATTTCTAGATTGAAGCACTGATGTTTGTGTCTCATGGAGATAACAGCTCACGTGGCTTCTTCCAGCCACACCAGCTAGCCCTTCTGGACACAGCGACTCCTTAAGTGGCCCCTGATAGCCCAGCTACGGGAGAGGAAACTGGATCCTCTTGTGCCCTGAGCATCAAGAACAAACTTGCTGCCCTTGCCACTCCCAAAGTCACCGCCGGAACAGGGATAATAGCACAGGGGAGCCACGCAGACGCTCCGATCCCAAGCAGAGTTTGTGCAGGTGGCAAAACTCTTTTTGATTTGCAAAAAAGGATACTCAGGCATAGGGGTGCGCTCGCAGCCGGAGTCGGGAAACACTCCATCTTCTCAGCCACGCAGGCGAGAACAACCACCCATCTCGAAGCAGTTGGGGTAGTAAACCCCAGGGACGTGGCGGGGCTCGCCAGGAAAGGACAGTTCCTCTATCATGTCCTGCATCATCTTTACCATCATTTTTCAGCCCCCAAATTAAAGGTTTCCTTGTTCCAAGTGCTGCAAACTCACCT